>NC_044329.1:86171611-86479671 GCF_007399415.2 Gopherus evgoodei | reverse complement strand
GACCTGGAAGTACAGAATCAAAGAGACAAATCCTGAGTTGTTTACTCAGCACTAGATCATGTGATGCTTATTTAGGTTGGTGAGCACTTACTCAGACAGGTTATTCCATTCATTTCAACTGGAACTTCAGTGGCTTCTACTTGTGTGAGTAATTACAACAGCAGAGGGGGTTGGACAATTTAGACTTCAGTCTTTACTCAGCCCTTAATCCTGCTGACTTTACTAGGCATGGGCCTGAATATGGGCTGAGTTAACACTGAGAGCCAGATAATGATTGGTCCTTGTGCAGGAAGGTGGGCTGTACCACAGAAGGTGTCAGTTGCTGCCCAGGAAAGGAAGACTGTACCCTGCTATAGCCACTGCCAGAAAGTGACTTGTGGTGAGCAGACACCCTTCATGCCACCTAAAACTAGATGGCAACCTTGGAATAATTGGAGAGAGATGATAGGAAGTGACCCAAGGAGGGCAGCCTTAGATAGCTCCTGGCTGTCTGATCACTAATAGCTCTCAAAGGGCAATGGGTCAGAGTTCAGTGGAACAGAATGGACTGCACTCCCCTACCAACAATCCTCCCACAAGTCATGAGCCTAAGCACTGACCACTAGGTGTTGCTACCCTACCAACCAATCCCTCGAGCGAGGACTGTCACAGAGTCCCCAAAATCATGAAGCCTTAAACAACTCTTTGTTTTGCATGTGCTTATTTATAGTCAAACCTATCCCCCTCCATCTTATAGACAGTGGTCAGTCTTGGGCTGGTTCTCCTCTCACTCACGCTGGTGTAAAGCAAGTAGTAACTTCTGGCCCACTTAGTTCTGTTCCATTTGAATTTTGCTGAATTGGCTCCAAGAAGTTATTGCTATTTTTATATAAAGATGTGATGGCCTTTTGATGGATTTCTAACCTTAGAGTAATTGTGCTAATAAATAAAATATTTCACCCCCCCTCTTTATGTTATTTGCTCATCCTGGCTATTGATTTTACCCAGGTTAAAAGAAATCTGCATTCATTTTGCACAGCCTAGCAATATGAAAGGCCACAGGAAAACACTTCTCACCATGAAGAAAGTATGAAATGTATTTTTAAAAGATATTAATGACATTTGCCATCTCTAAGCCTTGCACTAGAGGTGACTTTTTTAGTGAAAGTTGATATTGTTTCATTTATGACATCAGCAATGAAGGTGTCCAAAAGTTCATTGGAAGATTTGAAGTACTAGCTAGAGTGTTAGCACACTATTATCTCCTTCTTGGTAGAATCAGGCATCTTACAATGTTCTGGGGAGATTTTCAAAGACCCAAAGGGGAGTTAGGTGCTTGACTCCCATTGAAGTTCAGTGGGAGTTGGTCATTGAAAATGCCCCTTTGAAAATCCTTCCCCTTTGTGATTAATATTGTGACATTCTCTGGGACTTTAACCCTTTCAGGTGCCAAATAATTTTTATGCTTAGGTTTGATTACCAAAGCAAGATCTCTACTTCAAGGCCGATTTACCACAAGGACAAAAAGGCTTGACCCACAAGTAATTTCTCTGACCTGAGACCAATTTTTCATTCTGTCAGATGGCTGTGCTACAGGAAAGGGTAGACCACATTCCAATGCCTTAGAATATTTTACTTAACCACAAGCTAATTATTTGTGCAAGAATATTAATAGGATTAAAAACTCTCAAAGGTTGAAGGAGCTTCTCAAATTATTCATGTATTCTTCCCTCTAAGTTTTATTTCTAGATTCACATTTTAGGAAAAATAGTCCCCTTTTCAGTTCTTATATGATTCACACCTGATTCTGATATAATATTTTTTCCTCCAGTGTAACACCTTTTACTTTATCAGAATTCCATTAGTTGTTACTAAGATCAGAATCAATCCCTTCATCTACCCTAAGAATAATTTGTCTCAAGGTTTTTAAAATTGTTATTCTGAAAAGTCTTTTAACAGTCACTTTTAATATATAAGAGCTCATGTGTCTTTGGATTCCAGTTAATGCCTCAGGTGTCTAGACAATTCCTCGGAGGCCATCACTGCTCTGTCTAGTACAATTCAGCTCAAATCAGGAGAACATTCATACCAAGATTGCTATAAAAATAGAACACATAAACACGCATATGATCAACTTAACATGCAGTTAAAGATTTCCTTGCTCAATGGGAATTCCCCATGAGGAATTACTAGTCATTGTGAGCAAGGGTGGCAGAACTGTGCTCTATGCAATGAACATCTATTCAACTAATAATTATTGGGTATGATATTTTTAAAACATACTGTACACTAGAGCGTGTCAAAAATGAAGAAGAAACCTCATGCAAAATTTCAGTTGTTTTCATCTGTGAAGGGTAGAAACAGATTCATTTTGTTTGGTTGTTTTTCATTTTTCCACAATTTATTCAAATATTTCTAAAAGTAAAATTGAAATAGGCTTTAAGTATTTTTTACCAAAAATCCAATTTTTGATAAATGAAGAACTTCTGTTTACTCATTTTCAATAAATATTTTATAACATTTTTATTAAAATATTTGAAAAAATATCACTTAAAATGTAAATATTTTCATTCAAAAATGTTGTGCTCTAATGCACACATTTCAATAGACATAAACAATCTGACATATATGCAGATATGCAAACATCATAAGGTAAACATAAGGTAAAATATAAATATCAGTTTATCTGATTAAACATAATTGTGAGTTTTAATAAAAAGAGTAGTCAAGCATGTGATTTCTTCAAACAACTCAAAGAATCTGAGAATGGGATTTTCAAAATGTTCACATCTTTGAATGGGAGCAGAAGTAGGCCAGCACTGAGCACTTTTGAAAGTCCAAGCCAGCATATTTACTTTTGTTAGTCATTGTGATTTCAAAGGGTCTTAATTTTTTTCCAAAATGAATTTTTTAAACACCGGAAAACAAAGTTCTGCTCTTCTGCACCTTTACAGGTCAGCAGTCTAATGGGAAAAGTTTCCTCGCTTTGATTTTGCATCCTAAGACTCTCATTTTCTCATTGCTATTTGTCTGTTTAATTTAAAAATAAGCAGGACTGGTAAGATCTGGCGAGTAACAACTTTCTCAGGCCTGTTCTACAGTAAAAAATTAGGTCAGTTTAACTATGTTGCTAAGGGGCGTGAAAAATCCACACCCCTGAGCAGTGTTATTAAGTCAGCCTAAGTCCCTGAGTAGATAACTCTTGGTTGACAGAATTCTTTCATCAACTAGCTCCTGGCTGTCAGGAAGGTGGATTAACTATAACAAAAAGAGCATAGGCGCCGACTGCATGCTTGATCTGGGGCTGGAGCACTCATAGAAAAACAATGACACTGGCAACCCCTCAATCGGCTCCTTTCCCACCCCCCAGCACTTCCTGCCTGCCAGCCCTGCTGTTCAGTGCCTCCCTCTTCCCCTCAGGGCTTCCGCACACTGGTGATCAGCTGTTCAGCAGTGTGCAAGAAGTGCTGGGGGAAGGAGTGAGGGCAGGGCATGCTCCAGGGGGCGGAATGAGGTGAAAAGAGGCGGGTGGGGTGGGACCTTGAATGAAGGAGTGGAGTGGGAGGCGGGGCTTTGGGCACAGTGGGGGTCAAGCATCTCCAGCACATTAGAAAGTCATCCCCAGCACTTTAGGAAGTCAGTGTCTCTGGACAGGAGAGCCTCTCCCGTCAGTGTGGGTAGTGTCTACACTGCAGTGGGTCAGCTGTGTCGCTGTAGCATTTTAATTGTAGAAAAGATCCAAGACTTGAACAGACCTCCCATCTTCTCTTAGTTCTGAAAGTGTGCCTACGACTTCGTATTTGAAGATACATTTTTGCTCTCATCATCTAATATTCTTGTTCAAGAAACTACATACTTGGCAATAAATCAAACTCAAAATACAGTATCCTATGTCAATATACACACACATCTTTTCCAACAAGGAAATAACTCACTCCAGAAGTTCAAACCCTTTTTGATTGCTTGGAAGCTGGGAAAATGCTACTAACAATGACTGAAACACAAGTACTAAAGGTCTGTGGTTTTGCCTTCAAAAGTCCTGAATTTTGTCCTGATTGCTGTATCTGTGTAGTTATATAAACACAGATTCAGTGCAAAGAGACCATAAAAATGTTTCCACCTTACTTTAATAATGATTCCAGTGTAATGAAAGAACCACAATATTTACACAAAATGTTTAATTTCTAATATTAAATCAAAGGTTTTATTTGAGCTACTAAACAATCATCAAAGCAGGCTGTATGCTGGTTTATAGTCTGCTCCACAGGGCTCTCATGCTGCCAGCTTCACAGCTGACATCACATTTTTCAGTGAGAAGGTGACCTCCAGCACCAGGCTCAGAAAATGTGGATCTGGGCTGCCTTTGATTGGAAGCAATGTCAAATGGTTTTTGCTCTATCTATTTCACAAACAAGATCAATTGGATTCAGACCAGATTGGCTGACTTCCTGGTACCTGATCCATGTTAAAAAAAGGCTAATATGAGAGCTTTTTCTGGTTGAAAGTCAGCACTTCTTTATTTTTTTAATGTTGGTTCTGGATGAACTAAGAAGGTTTCCACTGACCATCTGAATGATGCATCCCTGCCCTGGATGACTTGTAAAACAAAGCAAGTCATACTGTTGTTTGAAATCATTGATATTTCCTTTAGGAGGGCAAGGTGCCAGCATCCCTCAAAGGAGTCATTAACCTCATATTCAAGTAGTCATCTCTTGTGTCAGCAGTATTATTAATAATTTCCCTATGTCTAGTCATTTTTATGGGTAACATTATTGAGAACATTGGAGTGAAATAATATAGATGTAACCTGGAGTCTGCAAATTGCACCAATACCTTTAATCTTTCTATGGACTGGATATAATACAGGCTGCACTAGCCTAGCAGTTTGATGGTCTCTGACTAGAGTGTATACAGATTGAGCTGGAACAGTCTCATTCTCTATGGAGGGTGTTTTGGGTAATGTTCTCCTTGTAGGGTTCTTCTTCAGAATTCTGTTTTATCAGCCCTCCTGTTTAATGTCTGAATTCCTGTGTAGGCCTTTGCAGGAGATAATGAGGCAATTCAGGCTTCAATGCCTTCAAATCTGTGGACGACACAGCTTTATGTCATTCTTTTCACTGAACTTGGATAGTGCAATATATCTATTTCTCCGACCCAAGGATTTGGATGACAGTGACTTTCCTGATGCTTGGTCTGGGTTAGACAGAGGTATTTGCTAGTAGTCTGGAGGATGCTACCAGAGAGTCTGATAATGGAGATGGCTGCTTCCAATACTGAGTGGGTTCACCCAACATTTGGTCAATGAGTCATAATTTTGCTTTTGAATTACTGACTGACCCAAGATTCTCAGCTGGTGGTAACAGGAGGTAGTGTGACCTACTGAACAGAGCACTGGACTGGAACTCAGAAGACTTGATTCACAGATTTATAAAGTTTAGGGCCAGAAAGAGTCTTGCCTCCTGTATATCACAGGCCATTACATTTCACCCAGTTATTGTTGTACTGAGCACAATAACTTGTGTTTGGCAAAAGTGTATATTCCAGAAGTACATCCAGTCTTGGTCTGAAGGAATCAAGAGATGGACAATCCACCACTTCCCTTCGCAATTTGTTCCAGTGGTTAATTATCCTATTGTTAAAAGTATGTGCCTAATTCCCAGTTTGAATTTGTCTGGCTTCAGCTCCCAGCTATTGGTTCTTGTTATGTCTCTCACCACGAGATTAAAAAGCCCTTTAGTACCTGGTATTTTCTCCCTGTAAAGGTACTTATACACTGTAATAAAGTCACCTCTCGGTCTTCTTTTTGATAAGCTAAACAGATTGAACTCTTTAAGTCTCTCACTATTAAGGCATTTTCTCCAGCTCTTGAATCATTTTTATTTTTTTCTGCACCTTTTCCAATTTTTCAACATACTTTTAAAAAATGTAGACAGCAAAACTGGGCATAGTATTCAGTATTTGTCTCATCAATGCCATAGACATAGGTGAAATCATCTCCTTACACTTACTCACTACTTCCCTATTTATATTTCAAAGGATAGCATGAGCTCTTTTTGACTGAACATTGTACCAGGACTTGATGTTTTGCTGCTTGTCCACTCTGACCCTTAGATCCTTTTCAGTGTCACTGCTTTCCAGGATTCAGCACCCAATTCTGGAGGTCTGGCTTGCATTCTTTGTTCCTAGATGCATAGCTTTGCATTTGGCTGTTTTAAAATCCAGCTTACCAAGCAATCAAGATCACTCTGTATAACTGCCTTGTCCTCCTCATTATTTACCACTCTGCCAGTCTGAACATTTTATTAGCAGTGATTTTATATTTATTCCCAAATCACTGATGAAAATGCTGAATATCATCTTGTCTAGTACCAGTACCTATGGAACTGTACCAGAACACCTCTGTTCAATGATGATTCCCCATTTACTACTGTTTGCTGAGATCTGTCATCTAACCAGCTCTTAATCCATTTAGCAGTTGGTCTATTTATAGTTAAGGCTACTTTTTAGTCTCATGTATTTTTAGTAAAAGTCATAGACAGGTCCTGGGCAGTAAACAAAAATTCACCGCCTGTGATCTGTCCATGATTTGTGCTATATATCCCAACTAAAACTTGCATGCTCTGGTCCAGGGGTGCCACGGGTACTCTGGGGGGATGAAGGGGGTGGCCCAGGAACTCCACTGGTGCTGGAGGGGTGAAGGGGCTTGGGGGGCTGGCAGGCTGTCTGCATGCCTCCTAGAAGCAGCCAGCATGTCCCTGTGGCCTCTAGGCAGAGGCAAAACCTGGGGGGCTCCATGAAATGCCCCCACCCTGAGCATCTGCTCTGAAGCTCCCATTGGCTGGGAACAGGGGTGAAAGTAACTTAAAGGACTTACCGGTACACCAGAGCAGGGGGCGTGGCCTCAACCAGCAGAGGCAGGGCCTTTCATGATGTAAAGGCCCTGGGGTTCTGGCTGTGGCTGGGAGCCCCAGGGCCTTTAAATCACCCTGGATCTCCCAGCTGCAGAGGCAGCTGGGAGCCCTGGGGCTCAGGGGCGAATTAAAGGGCCCAGGGTTCCGGCCACCGCAGAGCTCTGGGCCCTTTAAATCACTGTGGGAGCCCTGCTGCCGCTACCTCGGGTTGGCAGAGCTTGAGCAGGGATTTAAAGGGCCTGGTGCTCCTGCAGAGAGCCCCAGATCCTTTAAAGTGATGCCAGAGCTCCAGTAGCAGGGTGTCACTTTAAAGGGCCTATGGCTCCCCCAAGTGGCCAGAGCCCAGGTCTCCTTAAATCAGTGGGGTAGCAGCGGCAGGGCACCAGTGGTGATTTAAAGGGCACAAGGCTCCCTGAAGTGTCTGGAGCCCTGAGCCCTTTAAATCACCACCGGAGAAGCCAGTCAAGTCCATCACAGCATACTGGCTCTTGCCGGTACCCCGGACCGGACCGGACTGGCTAACTTTAACCTCTGGATGGGAACCATGTCCAATGGGAGTTGTGAGGGTGGTGCCTTCAGGCAGAGGCAGCATGCAGAACCACCTGCCTGGCCACACCTCTGCCAAGGAGCCAAGGGAGAGACATGTCATCACTTCTGGGGATCACTCCCTCCGCCCCAAGGTAAGTGCTGCCCTGAGCCCTCACCCCCTCCTGCACTCTAACCCCTAGCCCTGAGCCCCCTCCCACACCCAAACTCCTTCTGCTGCTGGTGTGGGGAGGCATGGTGGCACTAGGTCAATGGAAGAATTCTTCTGTCAGCATACTAATACCTCTTGAAGTGGTGGATTACATATGCTGGTGGGAAAACCCTGCTCTTTGGGGTAGATAGTGTCTACGCTGAGGCACTGCAGCTGGGCTGCTGTAGCATTTTAAGTGTAGACAAGTCCTTACATTCTGTTTTAACTCAGCTGTGCACATAAATACTGATGATATTAGCAGGAATTCAGTCAGAGTAACACCATGTATAGTGGCAGTGCTCATTGTTTTTAACACTTTTTCTTGGCTGCCAGCTAGTGATGAAGACACATCTTCCAGACACTGTCTCACACATATACACAATTTCAGACCATGTAAATACAATATTTCTGAGCTGACACTTTTTGTAGTTGACACTTTTTGTAGTTGTGGACTACTAGGCCCTTAGTTTAAGGTAAATTATCAAAATGTATTATAAGTATTAGAAGGTTCATTGATTTAGATCAGGGATTGGCAATCTTTGGTGCGTGGCTCTCCAGGGTAAGCACCCTGGTGGGCCAGGCCAGTTTGTTTACCTGCCGCGTCCGCAGGTTCAGCCGATCGTGGCTCCCATTGGCTGTGGTCCGCCGTCCCAGGCCAGGGGGGCTGTGGGAAGCGGCGCAGGCTGAGGGATGTGCTGGCCGCCGCTTCCCGGCCTAATAGTAGTCCACAACTACAAAAAGTGTCAGCTCAGAAATATTGTATTTACATGGTCTGAAATTGGGTATATGTGTGAGACAGTGTCTGGAAGATGTGTCTTCATCAATAGCTGGGAGCCAAGGAAAAGTGTTAACAACAGTGAGCCCTGCCACTATACATGGTGTTACTCTGACTGAATTCCTGCCTTCAATATGCTAAAAAGGCACCTATCAATATGCTCCATGCACCTTTTAACTTAAAAATGCGTCCCAAATGGATCACTACTGGCTTTTCATTGGTCTCCAGGAGTTTAAGATGCTGATTTTGATCTATGAAGCCCTACATGACCTGGGACTGGCCTACCTGAGGGATCGCCTCTCTCCCTGTGCCATACTGTCACAGCAGTGGTCAGCGGAGGCACTTGAGATAGACCTCCCTCGTTATAAAAAGAGAGGGTTTGCTGGCACAGTGTTCTCCCAGAGGGCTCTGAAACTCTGGAACTTGCTCCCTATCATAGTCCAAAATAAATCACTATTTGGTGACCTTACAGGTATAGAAAGTGCTGAGATTATCCATTCCACAGTAATGATAGAGTGAAAATGAGGGGCTTTTTTATAGTTGGCTGGGTTCCTGAGTAAATGACGATTTTAATGCTTCTGGGATTTTAGTAGTATTAGTCATGTCTTAGGGGGCCTAGAGTCATAGACAAGTGCCATTTTATTGTTTAAATCTAAATAAATAAAGTGAAGCAAGTTATAATAATACAGTTCAAATTCCTGTACCCAAGGCCAACCTCTATCCCTGAACAATTCTCTGACCTTATAACTGAAGTATCCCCATTTTCAAATGCCCAGGGAAAAGATGAACTTTGCAATATCAGTAATCTAAAGACAGAGCGAACATCAATGTATCTGATGACTCCGTTTTTTGTACCAGCCCCAGAATTATTACATGTTAAAAGTGTTAGATGAGATTCACATCTCTGGGTGCAGTTTTATGTACACACCACTGTACTCATGAGGTAGCCTTAAAAACAAAACAAAAAAACAAGAAGAGAATCTGGCCAGGTATTTCCTGATAGATTTGTTTAAATGAGATGCAAGCTCATCCCATAAACTTTAGTGTCTCTATGGTAGATGAGATGCCTGGAACACAGCCCTGGATCAGACCAGGTGTGCTAGGCAATTCAGTATTGCTTCATTATCTCTGGGAATATATTTTTCCTGTCTGCTCATAGGAAGTAAGCCTTTCATCAAAGTCTTCTTAGAGTGAAAAGACTTAAAAGTTGAAATGCATCTGCTTTGGATCCTTTCTCTGCAATAAAGACATTTATCAGCCCTGTAGTATGCTCAGTGGAGTGCAGTGGTAACTGAAGTTATCGCATTCCACACAACATCATCACTGGCATTTTAAATGCCATGAATGTCCAACTGCAGAGGATTCACAGCATTACTGCCTGTGTTGCTGTAATAATTTCCTGAAAAGAACATTTTGAAAACCAGCACTTTATGTATTACTCCTTTGGTTTTTCAGAGTTTTCCAACAAAGGAATTTGTTGTTGCTTTGATAAACTTGTTATGTGTTACTACTTTTAACATACACAGAGTGAACTAGTCACTTTCTTAATATTGACCATATGAATTTTAGATGTGAATTTTGTACATTACCTAATTAGGCTTCAGGAAATTAGTAATATTTGTTTAAAGAATGGGTCAGATCTTGGCTACCACTGTGGCACTGTTGTACTTCTCCGGTGGTGCAAAGGCTCTGTAAAACCAGCTTAAAGAGCAACCTTGAGATAGGGGGCAAGTCTGGGGGCTACGTCCACTATTGCTTTCTAGTGATTTCCAGATGCTGAAATGGCTCCTGGCGGGTATTCACACTAGCTGCATCTTGAAGTTTGCTTTTGATTGTGTTGGGGGTTGAATGAGCCCCTGTTGATCCTGGCATTTGCACGTGTGTCGGGGGTGGCGGGGAGAGTGGAATAAAGGTGTACTCTACAAAGTCCAGCTGAAGCAGATGGTCCAGTTCATTATGCTTGTTCTAAATGACAAACAATTTGAAAATCCAAGATCTTTGCTGATACAAAATATAATGTCCTCTCGTGGAAACGTCTCTTGCAAACTTGCACATAAAGTATTTCACGAGGTATAAATCTGTTGCTGTTGCTGCTTCTGATATCTGCTAGAGGATGTACACATTAAGATAAATGGATTGTCATGTTTCTAGAACTGTTTTGTTTTGCATTTAGGGGACCATCTGTTCTCTGATGAATGTCCTTGCATATATTGGTGGGCATGTTGTTTTAGTTTTAAAAACATTTTAATAAATGCCATAACTAATTACAAAGAAGCAGGAAACAATAACTTCCAGCAACTTTAGTTTTGTAGATAACCATTCTGAAGCTACGCAGTTTCTAATGGATTAAACCTGAACGTGCATCACGTTTACCATTCTTTTTAGACCAAAAAAAAAAATGTTGTGTTCATTCCAAGCTAGTAACATGGGGGTCAGTGTAGGAAAAGATTCAGAGCTACTGAACTAGCAGAATGAACCATATATATTGGGTATTATGAAGATGGAAAAAGTGACAATGAGTCTCATTGACCATATTGTCAGCACTTCTCAAATAAACAAATACATAAATTGATCATTATTATTATTTTAGCAAACATTTCTAGAATTTTTGGTGCTATTTTCCCAGCTTCAGTTTCTTCATCCTGTTTTATTTAATATGGGAAACTTCAGAAAAATAAGACTCTCTCACACACAGTAGGAGTCCACTAACCCTTAAATAGATATTTAGTTTGTCTAACACTTTCCATTACTTAGAAAAGATTCTTGAAACCTTTTCTTGAACTCTTGCACCTCCATTGCATACAGCGGGTCTTTGAAATTCAGCAACGAGAAAGTCCTGAGCCAAGAAAACTGCCTTTTCTTTGCTCCCTGAAATTCCATGCACGTTTGAAGGAGATAGGAACTTTTCAAAATACCATTTTCCATTTGTCACATTGTGAACACAAACATTCAGAAAGGCTGGGCCTGCTCTGATGCCAAAGTAGCACAGTGAAACCTGTCATTAGGCTGCATCTCCATGCCTATGCAAAGAAGAAGCAGAGTTAATGTTACATAAGCAACCAAAAAACTGTCATTCCTTAACTTTCAAATGTGTAATTTTGAAACCTAACATTCTTTTCATATCATTTGTGGCTGTGTAGTAGAAGAACTGATATCGGAATGTGTGTTTGAATAAATATACACCAAATATACACACATTCTTATGTATGTATACACATATTCATATGTATGTACACATACACACATTCTCTTCTATAGCACTCCTCACTTTCATTCTGAACCTAAAACTCAGACTCTTAGATGACAGAGCAACCGCACAGTGAACCCCATTTGTTTTTAAGTAAGGATAGCAAAAGAGGAAGGGCCAACACAAGTCAAATGGAACAACTATTTTTCCTGGTTTCCAGACCGCCTCTCTGTAGTAAATAGTGCTGTGCTGACTTTTACCCAAGAGTATGTTTGACAGGAATACGGTAACTCAAAGCAGCTATACCAACAACATAGGTTCAATCATTTAATTTCTTCCTTATTTCTACCCAAAGAATATAGAATGGCAGGGTCAGTGGTTCTGATTCTCCCACACATCTGCCTGACAGGAATCACATACTTGTTCCTGAAAAGAACATTCTGTTGAGATCAGAGGTTGCCAGGCATATGTTAATCCTCCCCAATGAACTGCATCTGTGAGAAAAGGACAGGTGTTCCTTGCCTTCATGCTGTTGTATTAAAGAGTCCATGGCTTTATAATTTGGTGAATTAGATAAAGGTGCATTGAGACATAAATCTGGGTTTAACTGAACCCCAAATACTTCATGAAATCCTGTTATCCCTTCCTCAGCTGGTGTAAATTAGGGTAGCTCCACTGAAGTCAAGTGAATCATGTCAATTTACATCAAGTGAGGATCTGGCCCTGGAAATTGAAACCTGAACTTCAACATCTGTCCTGAAATCAATCTCAAATTCTAGAGTCTTAACTTTTATTATAATCTTGGGAGTAGAGCTATGTCGCCAGTATGTGTAGGACTCATTTCTCATCTGATATTTGAGTGGGATTAGGGTTCTACTCTGTTTGCAAACAATGGCACAGAATTTACAATTCTGGGTCAAAATTGCTCCAAAGCACTCCTCCCTCTTCTCAGGTGCCTTGCATCAAGATCACTTTAGCTGAGTCCCACTAAAACCATTTTAAAGGATCCCATTTTAAACATATCTAGCAAATTAAACATGCAGCTGTATTTGACAGATTTTCTTGATGTTTGGGGTTCACATAGACCTGAAGAACTTCCAAGCAGAGCTACAGGGATTGGGTCACTGCCATCCCTTGTGAGCAGAGTCTACAAAGTTCAAGCAGCCCCCATTTCAAACACATTACTTGAAAGCAAAGTTTATTCTCAGCCCCTGGAGATGTTGAACAGTTATTGAAAAGTGACCAACAAGTGAAAGAGAAGAAGTATGAGAAAGAGCACAAGTACTTGCAGTTTATTGAAGCTAAGACCAAAGCTGTCTTTGGAACAAAATCAATCTCCAGAAGTAGTGGATTTCCTAAGAGCAAGGACAAACTGACCAGATCAGATTACAATATGTTCTTTTTCTGCCCTGGAGTGCCTTTAATAAATGTGATATGACCAATCCCTTTGTGGTGCACAGAGTGCATGTCTTGAGAAAATTGGCTTGAAAGGGTAGATATACCTTGAGCCTTTCTCCCCTGTCTATTACCCTTTAGAATCCCTTATTTCCTCCAGCACAAGGCTAAGTAAAGTTGGGATGCTGGGACCCATAAATCTAAGCTGTAGATAAATAATGGCCCAATGTTAACAAGGAAGCATTTGAAATGCATCAGTCCAGGTGTTCCATTCTTTTATCATCATCAAACAGGACATCTCAGGATACATTTTTAGTCAGCTTCCACCCAGCCCCAAAGAGCACAGAAAGTCACACATTGGTACCTTGGTGTGCTGGGTATAAAATAGCTGCCAGTGCCTTCCCCATCTAGAAAAATTGCCAGAAAAATTGTAATTTGACCTAGACTATAAAATAAGAACAAATTGCATAGACTAAGTGCAGCATGTTGGTAATGAGGTTCCAAGAATCAATAGTACATACATTCACTTTAGTAAACAGTTCTTTGCAATTTGAAAGTTTTAATATAGAGGTTCTCTTTACCTCTTTTATTCTCAAATCACTGGGTTGCTGGGCTGTTACTGAATGCAAAATTTGGTCCACACATGTGGTTGCACCCTAACTTTGTTTCAAAAGCTCTTGCTAATGCAGTGAGTTATAGGACTTGTTTACAGTATTTAACGTCTGTTACATATGCTCAGGGATGAACTACATTTTTATGGTAATTCATCAGTCATGATAAAAAAGATTCACTGTACTATCTCATAAACTCTATTAAAGCACGTTTTTCTAAGCCAGAGAGGAAGAACAAATAGACTATATTGGCTTATGTGTTGAAATTGCCTTAAGAGAAACCCAGATAGATGGCAGGTGAATCAAACGTAAGGACTGTGGGCAAAATACAACTTAAATCATTGTATAGCATGAGAGCTAGCCATAGAGAACACTACTGCCCATAAACAGGATATCATAAATATACAAAAAAAAAGAACGTATACAAGCACAAAATATAGAAAATTAGTGTAAAAGAAAACCACAGGTAATTTTTCACATTTCCAAAGGCTAGTCATTTCCTTTTGATGAATTATAAGGTAGTGAAAAGTTTGAAGTTAGCTGCCTGGGATAATTTCTGTACTTATTAATGCAACACTTTTGATTTGTACCTGAAAAATATGGATTTCCTGGATTTTATTAAAAAAGAAGGAAATGACTAGCCTTTTGAAATGTGCAGAATTACTTGTGGTTTTGACTTCAAAATAGTAGAAACTTGATTTTGTTAGTCCCCATCTTCTCCCTCGTTTCAAACACACTTTCTGACATTGTGCTGAGATTTAAACAGTTTTAAAGATCAACAATTACAGTTATCCTAGCCTTTGCCATAGTAATAGAGAAGTGAACATAGTTTGCTTTGTTCCTAACTTTTGCACTAAGAAAAAAAGTTAGTGTTGAGATAGTCTTGTTTTGAAAGCTCCTGTATTATGGAGTTTCACAGATGCTTTAGGGCTCTTGTCTAACACATGTTATGATAATGTAAAAGACACTGTCTGTACTATGTGTTCAGAGAAATCAATGTTATTACTAAACAGCTGGTTTAACTACAGGATAAAATTACAAAATTGGTCTCAGGTATGCAACTACAGATGTGGGAGCAACAGAACAGGGAAATGTGCTGAGGGAAAACACTGTGGCATCTGTGCTGGTGGGAAGGTGCCTTAGGATCTAACGATAGAAGACTACATTAAAAATAGAAGATTATGAAAATGAAAAACTAATAAATTTATCAGTTCTGTGTAACCTGATGAAGTTCAATATTGGAATTTGCTAAGACACTATAATACAGAGAGCATGGCCCAAGGAACTAAATTTGGACTGGGAGTTAGGAGACCTGGGTGAAATCCTGGCTCTACTGAAGACATTCAATAGCCCTTGATTTCTATAAGTCCAGGATTACACTGTTGGATTCCCATCCCAACTCTGTCATTGATTCACTGTGTGATGCTTCGCAAACCATTTGGACCACTGTTTTTGAACTTGGGTGCCTAAAGTCCAATTCTTTAGATACTTAAAAATGGGTTCCGGTACCTAATGTTAGGCATTCATCTTTGATTTTTTGTTGCTCAGTCAAAATGCTATTGGTATGAATGAGATGCCCAAATAAAGAATGGAAAATATGAAACTGAAGGCTTGCTATGTATTCCATAGAGAGTGATTCTACTAATAAGTACCACGGAAATATTTCAGTGAATCTGACAACAATTCTAGCAGTGACCTAAACAGTTACTGTGAACTTGTTGAGTGGGAAACTAACCCATAGTGTTGCAAAACACTAATATTAATAACTATAATGGGGGCAATATCTATATTCTTCTTTATCCAAGCTATACAACCAGACAGTTGAAGGAGCAGAAATGTATCGGATTGGGAAATGACTCATTTTGGCATCTATACAACCAGGGCCGGTGCAAGGATGTTTCGTGCCCTAGACAAAACTTCCACCTTGCACCCCCCGGCGCCCCCCCCGCGATGCCCCCCCTCCGCCCTGAGGCATCCCCCTTGCGGCAGCTCTGCCCTGAGGCACCCCCCCGGCCCCAGCTCACCCCTGCTCTGCACACAAGCACCTCGAGCACCCCTAAGCTGATTGGCACTGCAAGCCTGGGAGGCGGGAGAAGTGAAGCAGCTCACCTTTGCTCCCGGCGTGCTCAGGGAGGAGGCGGGACAGAGGTGAGCTGGGGCGGGGAGTTCCCCTGCATGTCTCCCCCTCCTTACTTGCTGCAGGCAGCCCTCCCCACACTCCCCTGCCCCAGCTCCCTCCGCCTAAATGCCAGCAGCGACTGGGGCAGCCGAAGATCTCCCCAAATCCCAGTGCCCTAGGCGACCTCCTAGGTTTCCTAAATGGTTGCACCAGCCCTGTATACAACTGGAACATCAGGTGCAGCCCATGTCTGTAGTTTGGCAAGACAAGACAGCATAGACTAGCATCAGGAGAATGACAATACAGAACAACCAAAAAGCTACAAGCAGAATTAGTGGTTAAATTCACCCGGAATTATTATATTGACTTCTCCAGGTGTTTTATAATTTGGGATTTGTATTCATGCAAGCTGAAAGTGACATATGCAGAGACCCCACTCAAAACTTACGCATCATTTATGTCCCACTAAATCCCTTTAAATAGGGCATACATGGAATCAAGTATGGTACATGGTTTTGTGCTGATCCTCTGCACATATGTCAGTTTCAACTTATATAAGGAAACCCATATACTTGTAGAGAACACTATTGGCTTTCAGATCAGAAAAGTGATCCTATGTGTGCAATAACAAAAGAGACCAGAGACGCAACTAAATCTAATAAAGCAGTAATAATGGGTGGCGTCAAATGTCAGCATATATACTGGTCATATGTCATGTTGGGACAAAGTTTAGGGAAGCAATTTCTTTACTTCAGAAGCACTTGTTTCTTGTAGCATCTAGTCCTTTAGAGCACAGAAAGGGAGAAGTTACAGCCCTACATAGCACGCAGAGGGTTATTTGAAGAGGTAAGTGTAACTGAAACACTAAATAACAGTGTCCAAAATGTAATTACCTTCAGATCCTTGGGGGAGGGACTGTACCAAAGCCTGTGACATTACATTTTAGAGGGGTTTAAAAAAAAAACAACGTAAGGGAAGCTGGTTAAAAAAAAACTTAAAATAAAAAATCAGGAAATTTAAATCCTAAACTCAGCAGCATGGCAGGCCTTAAGAGTTGCAGGAGGTATTTAGTAGTAAGCCAGAGTGCAAGGAGAAATGTCAACTAAGTGGTAAAGCTCAAGATGTTATTAGAGTTGAACAAGTGTCCTTCATTGCTATGATATTTAAAGGCCATTTTCATGGCTGTTGACACAGCTGTATCCTTTTTTTGCGGGGGGACCACAAGATTTATCATAGTCCATGCACAGCCACTACTTACCAGTCATAAATAAAGTGTGCAGACATTTATGATTGATTTAGACAGTGAACATATTTTATTTTCTTATTAACAAAAAGAGTGGGATTTTCAAAAGTGTACTTGCTGGCATAATTCTACTCCCTTTGAAATCAGCAGAGTTTTGTCATTTACTTCGCTAAGAGCAGGTTTAGGACAACACTGAGCACTCAAAACATGTTGGACACCTAAGCTTTCTTTAGGAGTCTCATTTAAATTAAAGCAGCTGCAACTTTAAAAACACCTTGTGGCATTTTCAAGGCTTCTGACTGCAGAGGGGTGGGGAAGGGAGAGAGAGGAAGAATCCTTCAAATGAATTACATCATTATATGGAGGACACCACTAAAACTGAGCATTTGCCAATGGGTATCTGTCATAAACAGATAAGAAAAGTTAATAGCAGAAAAGTACTTTATATCTCTCTAACTGTAAAGAGTTAACAAGTTCAGTAAGCCTGGCTGTCACCTGACCAGAGGACCAATCAGAGAACAGGATACTTTCAAATCTTGAGGGAGGGAAGTTTTTGTGTGTCCTGTTAGTGTTTGGTTGTTGTTCACTCTGGGGGCTCAGAGTGACCAGATGTGCAACCAGGTTTCTCTCCAATCCAGGCTCTTATAAGTTCAGACTAGTGAGTACTAGGTAGATAAAGCGAGTTAGGCTTATGGTTGTTTTCTTTATTTGCAAATGTGTATTTGGTTGGAAGAAGTTCAAATGTGCATTTGGCTGAAAGGAGTTTAATTGTGTATTTGGCTGAAAGGAGTTCAAATTTGTATTTTTGCTGAAAGGATTTTAATGTATACTTGTATACTTAGGCTGAGAGGGTGTTCCCAATGTCTATAGCTGAAAGACCCTGTACCTATTCCATTTTTTTAATATTTACAAAGATAATTTTTACTGTTTTTTCTTTCTTTAATTAAAAGCTTTTCTTGTTTAAGAACCTAATTGTTTTTTTATTCTGGTGAGACCCCAGGGTGCTGGGTCTGGATCCACCAGGGAATTGGTGGGGAGAAAGGAGGGAAGAGGGAGAGAGGCTGATTTCTCTCTGTGCCAGGATTACTTTCTCTCAGGAAGAGTCTGGGAGGGGGAAAGAGAAGGAGGGGGGAAGGTAAATTTTCCTCTCTGTTTTGTGATTCAAGGAGTTTGAATCACACAGTGATCTTCCTGGGTAACCCAGGGAGGGGAAGCCTGGGAGAGGCAACGGTGGGGGAAAGGGTTTACTTTCCTTGTGTTGAGATCCAGAGGGTCTGTATCTTGGGGGTCCCCGGGCAAGGTTTTTGGGGGACTAGAGTGTACCAGGCACTGGAATTCCTGGTTGGTGGCAGCGCTACAGGTTCTAAGCTGGGATTGAGCTTAGAGGAATTCATGCTGGTACCCCATCTTTTGGACGCTAAGGTTCAGAGTGGAGATTTATACCATGACAAGTATCACACAGCAACAGCTGAGATATGCCAGGTTTCCCAATGCTTAGAATAGAAAACTATGGAATTTCAGATACTGATGTGTGGGAATAATTGGTAAATGTTGACTTTTTAATGGTGACTACCTTATACCATTTGCTATCTGGTCTCTGTCTCCATTATAACACAAATTCATCTCCAAAACAAAAAGTAATTAAGATAAATCCTGTTAACTTTTTTACTGAACAAATAAAATATGAGCAGAACAGAAAATCTGGTCATCACATCAGCATATCCTACTCACTGTGTTCTTTCTGAGAATATTTTCTAAACCCTCCCACAACCAATGTTTTCTTTTCCTAAGTTCTGCTCTGTCATTCAGTGCTTTCCAATTTTCTCACTTCTTCCCCAAAGAATTTGGCTCTATGTATTGTCTGGTGCCTTCATTTCACTTTCCTTTTAAACCTTTGTATCCAAGTTTCGGTGTGGGTCATTTTGTCCCTTTTCTTCTCTCCTCCCCTTTTTTCACCCTGTTGTATTTCTAATAAATATACACTTGAGTGATGACTGGTTCTGAAACATAAAAGCTGCCACTTTCAAGTTAATACTTTTCCTGCTTTCTTGCTAAGAATTCCTTTCCAAGATCCCCTTTTGTCAACTGAAGAACTTTTTTTAAAACAACAAATATAGTCTCTGGATTTCTGTGGGTATCTAACTACCAGGTTACAGATGTCATCCACTTGATATGATAAATGGTTCGCTTCCTGCTGTTTTTTGAGAAGTGGGAATATTTCCGTCAGACCACTTTTCCACTTAACAGCCATTCAGTCAAACAGAAAACAAAACAACCCTACAAAAACAGACTTTTAAGATAGAGTCCTGAATAAACAAAGGTGACAGATCACAATCCTGCCAATACTTATGAATAAGAGTAGTATCATCAAATTCTATAATAGGAATCTATATTGGTACACTTAGAAATGTAAACAATACATGGTAGATAAAAAATGAACTCACAACAAATCACAAGCTTACTGACTCATATAAACAGATAAAGAGACAGATAAGAGACAGAGATGAGGCAATGAAAACCATCTATTTTATTTCCTATGTATAGGTTTCATCACTTCTTGGATGTTTTGTAGTGGTAGCTGATGCTTATCTACTGCAAAGACTGATGTGTTGCTGCATCTTCTTTATTAATATTCTTTTTACATGCTGAGAGGGCAGAAGTATGAGTTCAATCAAATTCAGAACAAGAAAATAGTGCCCCCAATATTCACATTTAATCCTACACCAAGGTCTTTTTCAGCAGCATTTTCTAACACTGCCATCAGAGTAATATTTCCAAACCAAATTGTATCCAATTATTTTTTTCCAGTGCTAAACATTCAGAATTAAGAATGTCTTATTTTGCACTTTTTGTACAAGAAGAAGTACAACCAATGTAATTCAGTGCAAACAAAACTATGGCCCTTCACACTAAGGGCTGTTTGCCTTTCCACTTCATAAATATTGAATTAATGACATCTCAAATTTACCTGTGCATCACGAGTTTACAGCTATAAAACACTATGAAATAGGCCTATCGTTCATTTTTATTTTCTGGATTTTCTTTAAATTAAGTACAAGAAAATTGGTTGCAATTTTAATATGGCAAAATCACAGTATACATATATTTTCATCCTGCAATTGGCACATATTTAGTAAATCAAGTTTATATATTAGGCTAAGAGTTTACATGCTTCTTTTCTGAAGGACCATTGATTACACAAATCAGGCCTATATATAGAATTGTAGAATATATAACATTGACTATTTTATACTAATAAGTAAAAATGCATGTCACAGAATGCTTGATATAGGCAAAATATTTCTCTTTTAGACCAGAAAAACATACTACACAGGACCTTTGAAGCTGCTTGATCTTGCAAAGAGTTAAGCATTCAGGCTCCATCTAGCAAAGCACACAAGCAACCTGATGGCATTACTCATATTAGCTTTCCATAGCTTACAGTTATGTGCACAGGGTTTTGTAGGATTGTGGCTTGGGCTAGACATTTTTTTTTCAGCTACCAAAACAAAAATATTAGTTATTCAATCAGCCTGAACTGTGAATTTAGATGCCCAAACCTTTGAAGCCAATGTAAATCCTAGCTGCATGCAATCTGAGTATTTTTATTAACAGATCCCAATTCTCCAATCACAATGGTGAAAATGAGTAATAACTCCACTGGTGCCTGAAGTCAGTACAGTTTTACCAGTATAAAATTGTTGGCACAGGAGGCATGATCAGGGAAACTGTCTTATGCTCTCAATGATCTGCCTGTTAGCTCCAAGGCAGGATGAAGGAGGAAGTTCTGTGACTTGAATGCACAGGACACAAGAGACTGACCTGAATGGGTAGGGGAGATAATAGACTGTGACAAGGAGCCTAGAGTGTGGGAGACTGGGACTGGGAGCTGGGTGGCAGGGGAGAGCAGAAGCCAGAAGGGAAACCAGTGCAGGAGGGGACTGGGAATCAGTGTGCATGTGTGCATGCCGGGTAGAATAAAATTGGAGAAGGAACCAGAGTGGAAGGAGACTGGAAATGGCTTGGCAAGGAGACTTGGAGCTAATGGGTAGGAAAACAGAGCTGAGTGTGTGTGAGGAGAGAGCCTGAGGTCAGATAAGGAGCTGGAAGTCTGTCAGGGCAATGTGAATCGGGATGAAGAATCACGGGTAGTGGATTGGGATGGAAAACTAGGACTGGGACCCAGACAAGAGCCATTGGGGGAAGATTGGATCTGGTTGAGAAAGGAAACTGACACTGGGATGAGGAGCTGGGGGGAGAAGAAACAGGGATGCGGAGCCAGGGATATAGGAGAAAGAGAAAGGACTGAGACTTGGATAGGTGGTTAGTACTCTGAAAAATCAGGCCCTGGGCATCTCAATTTGGGCACCGAAAATGAGTGGGCACTTTTATGTTAATTTCTATGTGCTTAAAAAGGATAACAACACCCTTCATCTAGAGGGTGTGTGTGAAGATAAAGTAATTAATATTTGTGAACCAATCTGATGCAGTAGTGATGAACTCCATAGAAAAGTCCATGAATAAATTCATAATTCTGTATTCAGAGTAGGGTTTAAATAGTGTGCAGTAATTAAGACATGGGGCTATAAATTGAACCAAGACAGATCAAAATATTGAATAGCTGTTCATTAAGTAAGCACCTCCCATCCTATTCACTGAAAAGCCAGGGATACTGTAGGGAAAAAAAAGGACTAAATGATCATGTAATTAAAGACTTATAATGCTTATGCACGAGGGGGTCAAATTAAGATTGCATGGACAACCTTAATTCTGGCATTTTCTAGCTTTTCAGTAATTGACTTTGCAACCTTAAAGTTATTTTCATGACATTTTTTGTATGTAATATACACATACACACACACCTTTATACATAGACTAGATCTGCTTGCTATGTTAAAAATTAAAAATTCACAAAACACATTATATTATATAGGAAACAGCACAGGGATAATGAAATAAGTTATACATAATTTATTGGAAAAATAAATTAAAATGGTGCATTTATCTGAAATATGATATTGTGATATTTTCTATCTAAACCAACAGATGACATAAATGTTTTGTCTTCTGAAATAATGTATCTTTTTAAAAAATATTTTGGCATATTGCAAGATATAGTGAAATAGATCATCGTCAGTGATTCATCATTCATCCTAACCCCACTCCTTTGTCTCTTTTAGTTCATTCAAGAATGGCAGCTGCAATGAATAGACATATAGTTATTCTAAAGAGTTTTTGGTTATAGTACCATGTTAATTGTCATCTCAAGTGAATTCCTTCAATCAGCATAATAAAACGTTATTGGAAATCTATTGTGAGAATTAATTCATTGTCATCTGCCAAAGCTGATGCCACATTAGATTGGAAATATTGTGGATGTTTATTGTTATTATTAAAGGTTCTGTAACAAAGTCGTCACCATTTATAGGGGCTTCTAGTAGAATCTTAATGATTTGCTGAAAGAGCAGTGGGACAGATCCGCAACGGAGCTATGCCAGTTTACACCAGCTGAGGATTCTGGCCCAGTGACTGACGCTTGACCGAAGCTTTGGACAGGGCAATAAAGATTCAGAATTAAGTGACTGGAGATATTCCCATTTAAAAGAGCAAATATAGGCATACTATATAAGCAAATCAAGTGCATATATATTTTTGATATAAGTAGGAGGTATCTATCTTACAGTAGGTCTGATACTACACTGAAGAGTTACTCCAAGACTCCAATAAATATCTATGCTTCTGCTCAATAAAGCACGAGTCACCCTTGGAAACTTACATGTCACATGGCTCAATAATATTCTCTGTGAGGTACACAGCTCCTTTTTGTAAAACAATACTCTATGGATTGTAAGGGTCTTTTGCAATATTAATTATTATTATTAAATAATATTAAATTAATTCTAGGCTGAATTCTAGGCTTACTATTGGGAAATGGAGAGTGGCAGAGTAGTAGGGGCTGAGTGGAGGGCAGAACAATTCAGGGAAGCCAAAGAATAATATATTTATGAGTGCTCCTTACTTCTGTTCCAAAAGGAGTGTCATGCCTTTGTTATGGAATATGTCCTCCAGGAGGTGTAAATATACAACAGTTCCTGTACACGCTAGATGAAGCCACTTGTTTTCCGGAAGGCACTGGATATGTTGGGTAATAAAAACAACAAAGGAACTTAGGACAACTTATTCACAGCCTGCAACTAACGGCAACTAGAGAATGGTGTAAAGTTTTGTTACCTATTGTGTACAGTTTCCTTCCTGAGAAAGGGTTTACCTTGAAACTGGACTACTTCTCACTAAGATACTGGAATGCTGTCATTTGACTCAGGCAACATATGCTCTGAGTCCAGGAATCTTGATCATGACATGGAGGAGAGTCTTCTATTCCTAGGGAAGATGAAGAATTCTCCCACCAACAGACTTCCCTCAAACTTCCAGGTTCTGTGATCAGCATATTATTTTAGCAATATGCCATGTATATTGTATTTACTGTCTTGTAGCTATCAGTCATCACCAACAGATATAGGTACAATGTGTAAGCTTAATCATAGGTCTGCATTCAGATCCTTACCTGGCTCTTCTGTGCCTCTAGCCAGTGTTCTGGTAAGGGTGTTTAGAAACCCCATTCCCCTGCTGTGTCACGAAGTGCCCTGGCATATAGAAATGCATTGGCAAAACTATAGAAGAAATATGGGAGGAGAGACAGAAATGTCTACTACAAAGTTACAGGGAGAATAATGTAATTAATTTTCAAAAGTGGTGGAGAAGGTGCCATCCAGGAAGATCATTTTCTTAGTGTGGACTATGTTTTGTTGTTAGATTACATTAGAATTTACATGAAAGTTGATATACCTTTTGCTTTGAAAAAGTATATGGTCTGGTTCCCAGATTCCTTGAGCCTCTGTATTTAGAGTTATTTCACTTTACCCTGATCTCTATGAACCTAAAGCCAAGAATTCTATGAATATAAGTAGATGTGTGCCAGTGCCATCATAGTATCTATTTAGTTCCTTCCTATAAGCTTCAATATGTTAGGAAAAGAAGATATAACTATGGAGTGAGCTTTGCATGTGAGTCACATAAGAAAACACATTACTGGTAAAAGAATAAAATTCTGCTCCTACTTCTGTATCTGTTCTCACCTTCCGTCAGATAAAAAGGTTTTTAAAGCAATTGTGATGTGGTAAGTGATAATGTGTGAAAAACTTCAAGGGGAATAGATGAAGTTACTCATAGACTCATAGGTCAGAAGGGACCAATATGATCATCTAGTCTGACCTCCTGCACAAGGCAGGCCACAGAACCCTACCCATCCACTTTTATAACAGCCTCTAACCCAGGACTGAGTTATTGAAATCCTCAAAACTGGTCTGAAGACCTCAAGCTGCAGAGAACCCACCAGCAAGCGATCCATGCCCCATGCTGCAGGAGAAGGCGAAAAACCTCCAGGGCCCCTGCCAATCCGCCCTGGAGGAAAATTCCTTCCCGACCCCAAATATGGCGATCAGCTAAACCCTGAGCATGTGGGCAAGGCTCACTAGCCAGCACCCAAGAAGGAATTCTCTGCAGTAACTCAGTTCCCATCCCATCCAACATCTCCCCGCAGACCACTGAGCAGATCCATCTGGTGATAATCCAAGATCAATTGTCCAAATTAAACTATCCTATCCTAACATCCCCTCCATATATTTATCAAGCTTAGTCTTAAAGCCAGAAAAGTCTTTTGCCCGCACTACTTCCCTCGGAAGGCTGTTCCAGAACTTCACTCCCCTAATGGTTAGAAACCTTCGTCTAATTTCAAGTCTGAACTTCCTTATATCCAGTTTGTACCCATTCGTCCTCGTGCCTACATTAGTACTAAACTTAAATAATTCCTCTCCCTCCCTAACGTTGACCCTCCTGATATATTTATATAGAGCAAGCATATCCCCCCGCAGCCTTCTTTTGGCCAGGCTAAACAAGCCAAGCTCTTTGAGTCTCCTTTCATAAGGCAGGTTTTCCATTCCTCGGATCATCCTAGTAGCCCATCTCTGGACCTCTTCAAGTTTGAATTCATCCTTCTTGAACATGGGACACTAGAACTGCACACAATATTCCAGATGGGGTCTCACCAGCGCCTTATATAACGGTACTAACACCTCCTTATCCTTGCTGGAAATACCTTGCCTGATGCATCCTAAAATCGCATTTGCTTTTTTAACAGCCGTATCACATTGGCAGCTCATAGTCATCCTGTTATCAACCAATACCCCAAGGTCCTTCTCCTCCTCTGTCGCTTCCAACTGATGCGCCCCCAACGTATATCTAAAATTCTTATTATTAATCCCTAAGTGCATGACCTTGCACTTTTCACTATTGTATTTCATCCTATTACTATTACTCCAGTTTACAAGGTGGTCCAGATCTTCCTGAATAGTATCCCTGTCCTTCTCCGTGTTAGCAATACCCCCCAGCTTTGTGTCATCCGCAAACTTTATTAGCACATTTCCGCTCTTTGTGCCAAGGTCAGTAATAAAAAGGTTAAATAAGATTGGTCCCAAAACCCAAATCCCAAAGTTCTTATTAACCTAAACATTTCCCATGTCATACCTTACCTTCCTTATTGGGGTAAATCCACCAGTATCCTAGGTGCTGGTAACTCTTAACAGTTATGAAAGAGGGGGAAGATTCTTCCATCTTAGGCCACTTTGCTGATGCCACTTCTTTCAAATTTCTGTAGTGGTATCATAGCCTAAACCCCTTCCTCTCCCCAATGAGATGACAAGGTTCGGAGAACCTGCATAACAACAAAGCCTCTTCCCTTACCCTCTCCCCAAGCCCTGTATGCTGCTGAACAAGGAATCCATGAAGAGTGCAAATGGCTCTCACTACTGCTTTTATATATATAATCCATATCCCTTATTTTGGTTTCAGTTGGGGTATCATTATATTAACTATGACAGTAAAGCTTTTAAATGTAAGAAAATGAAAATAGGATACAAAACATGGTGATCTGATTCCTAAAAAGGTATACCAATACATGAATAAGAGGTACAGAATGCAGAGTTGTGCAGTGGGATAACTCCTGCCCCTACCTCCACATATGCAGAGGGGCCCCTGGCTGTGGAAATGGCATAGTTATACTGTACATAGGGTTTGGGGTGTGAGCAGTGGTGAGCACCTGTTGTACTCTTCCTGGATTTATATAAGCCTGACATCTTAATAGGCCTCTTCTACAGAGGAAAAGTGGGGAGGGAGATGATATATCTGGCTAGCTCCATTTATATGAATTATAATGATGCTTACCCATAGTTCCACATACTGTGTTCTTAAAGTTTTAAGTATTTAAGGCCAGATCATCTAGTCAGACCTCCTGAATATCACAGGCCACCAACACCAACCAGCATTCACACACTAAACCCAACAATCAAAATTAAGCCAAAGAAGGTGCACCAGTGCTTGTGACCCCTTCATGGCAGGGAAGTGACTAAGAGAGATATACCCAGGTAACCCCAGCAAATGACCCATACTACTCCATGCTGCAGAGGAACGCAAAATAAAATCCAATGCCACTTGCAATCTGACTTGGGAGAAAATTCCTTCCCAGCCCCACATAGGGTGATCACTTAAGACTGATGAGCTACACTAGCGGGGGGGTTCAAACTAAGATACACAACTTCAGCTATGTTATTTGCATAGCTGAAGTCGAAGTATCTTAGTTCGACTTACCTGGCCGTTCTCAAGGTGGCGAGTGGACTGCTGTGATTCCCCCGTCGACTCCGCTTACTTCTCCTGCCTAGGTGGAATATGGGCATCGATTCATGGATCGATTTATCATGTCCAGACAAGATAAATAAATCGATCCCTGATACATCGAACACTACCCGCCAATCTGGCAGGTAGTATAGACGTACCCTAAGCACATAAGGGTCTTATCTCTTACCAACCAACCAGCTAAATTTGTCTATGTTCTGATTATATGAATGGGAACAGATTGTTCCTGTAATTGTATTCATGAATGGGGAAAGGAATTGAGAAAGATATGCCCTGGAATAAGTGGGTCATAATGAGTTTTCAGGACTCTGGTTTGGAACAGGATTCAAGTTAAAGAGAAGATAGGAGAGGGCAGAGAGCTCTGTCATAGAGACCAGAAGCTCTATCCCAAGGAGCAGGGACTCTGCACAAGACATCTGTTTGGTTCAGGGTTCCCTACCTGGAGTTTCTGAGTGACTGAACTGAACCAGACTGGATCAGCATCTACATGCTCCTCTCTGGAGAGGTACTCAGATGCTACAGGGAGGGGATCCATGTAAGTACCCAAAGAGATAGATTCATTTTTCTATGACTTAGTTTTCCAGCCTGTAAAATCAGGAAAAAAAATATTTACCATCCTCCTTTTCCACTATTTTGACAGACACTTAGAGGCTAAGGTTACTCTTGCTGATACCCAACGAAAACTGTTTCCCTTTTCCCTGTAGAATCTGTACAATCTGATCATTTTGGTTTCCTTTCATATTATCATTGTTACACAGATGTAGTGATATGTTGTGTAATTTTAGGTGCTCATGCTGCTTATATCTAAAATGAAAACATGAGGTTTATATTTATACAAGCTCTATATTGTAGATATTACGTGTGCTTCAGTTTATGAATGGGGATAAGAGCCAGTTTCTGTATGAATTATGTGGCATTATTTTTTTCATTATAAGTATGGACATCAGATATGCTCCCCATGGCAAAGTTGTACAGAATGTGGCATATTTTTTTTCCAGTGTATGTCTGAAACCCCTGGATTGATAATTGGTTTAATTGTACTATCTAGAGGGATTTTGAAAGACTTCAGTCATGATTACTTCTCCTTCACTCAGTAACATTGAAATAAAATGACACCAGGATACAGTACACAGAAATATAACAACTAAAAGCTCTGATTAAAATTATGCCTCTCTAGAGACTGTCTACTAAAGACCCTTAAACAATAAATAGAAATGCAGACCATTTTAAATTCAGTTTATAAAACATGTCCACAAGTTGCCCATAACCTCACTTCTTTATTTTGCTACAGTTCTCAAATTATGCTTTCTCACTGAAACCACTGAATTTATGAGAAATACAATAAACTATGAAGAGGGGGAGAAATCCTCTGATTTATGGCCTTGTGCTCAGCAGCAAGACTGGTTAATAATATTGTAACTTAAAATGATCCTTCAGTAATCCCAATTTGACTCTTCTTTGCAACACAATACCTTGAACTATTAATAAGAGAATGAACTGGAACCTCAAGACAGGGGCAGAATGTGAATGAGTAATATTAAAAATATTGATTTAAACATTTCTCTCTTTAATTCTCCCCTAAATAATGCACTTGAAAATAAATCTCTCAACTGGCTGAGACCCAGGTTTACATCACTGGCCTGTAAAATGTGTGACAAACCCCAAGTGGTTGATCCTGGAAACACTTAATCTCTGAGTAAGTTTACATACAAGTAGTCCCATTGAGTTACTCACATGCTGAAACTTTTGCAAACTCAGGGCCTATATGAGGATCACAAAGGGATGAAGCAAGATGCAGGATTCATTTCTTCAGAATAAATATGTTTTAGAGTTTCTGAGGCCAATGAAGTAGAATTGCATCAGGTTTGTGTGAAACAGAGTTAAATTTGATCTCTTGATCAATGTTCCAGGTTCCTCACATATTCAAACACTATAACAAATTTTAAATTGATCAAACTATCAAATCCAAAAAAGATAAAATGGAAATTAGGTCAGACAGTCAAGCTGAGAGAGTCTTCTGAAATAAAAGATTTCAATTCCTTTTTAAGACAGGCCAAATCCATGATCCTTAAAAAATCAGATGGGAAGCAGTTCCATAATCAGTAGCTGCAGATGCAAAAATATATGAACAGTGCCTTTTCTACTTCTGCAGACCCATAAATGCCAGTGCTCTACACCTTTTGACCCAGAGGAGGAAGCGGTATGCAGAATGCCAGAAGCTCAGTAAGGCATTTGATTGGGACCTAGTCAATTAGAGACTTTAAATGTCAAAAACAATACTTTGAACCCAATCCACAAAACCTACAAGCAGTCAGTGAAAGGCGTTGAGCAAAGTTACTAATGTCCTGTTGCTCAGAGTAAATAAGCTGATGGTTCATTAAAGAAACCTTTCATTCTACTTTATAACCATAAAAAAGCAGAAACTGCATAGTAAATCCTGCTGCGAACAAGGAAGTCAGTGTGCATATGCAAGTTTCATTTTTCAGTTGTTAATGTTGCTTATGAACAAGTTGGGCATTTTCAACAATATTTTTCAGGAGGAGAGGGAATTTTTAATTGAAAATCAAATTTCAATGAAAACTTCAGTTGAAAAATCAAAACTCAGGAAATTTTGATGAGCTTCTCTCTCTCTCTCATACATTTCTAGCTCTATCTCTTTACATCTTCAAGACTCTTCACATATGATTAATTCATTTATCCTCATAACAGCTCTTTTAAGTTGGAAAGTAACTTGCTGTTAGTATTATTATAAACCCCACTTACAGACAGAATCCAAGTCTCAGAAGATCAGCTTCTGCTTTGTTATACTTGTGTAGCACCCAGATCTTTCAAAGTACTGAGGCGTCGCTCTGCTCAGTGTTATGATGTCCAGTCCCCAGGTGGCCTGCTGCCCTGTGGAATCCTCAGCTTCAAGACAGGGGCCCAGGCTTCCCCTATAATGCATTTTATGGTGCCTAAGGAAGGGATTTTCAGAAGCCAGCAACCTGAGAGGGGAGCTGCCTAAGCTAGCTAGGAGTGAAATGCCAAGGAAAAAGGCAAGGAAAGGGGAGTGGGGTTTAGGTGTTTAAGCAGCCGACCTGGAATGTATGGCTGATGGGTCTGAGATAGGATCTTAAGTAGATGGGAGGCACCTCAGCCATGAACCTGGATTTAGAGACCTAAGCCACAGTCAGCTGCTTAGGTTGCCCATGACATAGCAGCCCAAACCATCTGTCTCCTTCTCATGCTTGATACCTCCTTCACAAACACTCTACCTTTTCCTGTTCCCCTGCTGCCTTTGTGTGGGTTCTGTGCTGCCCTCCAACTTATTGCTAGCCTGTATCCAACCCTCTTGCTGCAAGGTCTGACATGTACCAGGGTTTAGTCATGCTCAGAGCACACCTCTAGGATCAGGCCCTGCTGGCATGGTAAACATCCCCACACCCAGTTTAAGAGTATCCCACTGAGCTTGGCTTGAGCTAGGGTGCAAAGCTGCTTATTAGCTGTCAGGGAGCAAAAGTGCTCAGGCAGCTTTGCACACGCTGACTGGTGGAAATTTACGCAGGCAGGGGACTTAGGCACCAGCTGAGCAGCAGTTTTGAAAATGTCAGTGGCACCTAAATAGTGAATGTAGTCACCTACAGAGGTAGATAGGCCCAGATACTCACAGGCACCTAACTGACTTGCTCAAGGCTGTACAGTAAATCAGTAGCAGAGCCTGGATTAGACCAAGGGGTTTCCTGGGTGCTTATCAGATCCTGTCTTCTAGATTTTAAAAGAAGGAAAAAAGCACTAAAAGAAAAGGAGCAGATAGAAAATTGGTTTGTTAACTGATAGATTTATACCTCAACCTACACTCACCTAGATAATGGTTAGGAAAGCAGCGAGATATTGCCAAAGGAGGCAGACAGTATAAAAAAAATCAAAAGGCCACAAAACATTACGCACATGAATCCAGTCAAAGAAAACAAATTAAAATCTTTGGGTGAAATCCTGGCCCCATTGAAGTCAGTGGCAAAACTCCTATTGACTTCAGTGGGGCCAAGATTTCGACTGATATCTTTTAAAAAATGTGCTTGCACTCTCCAAATTGTTCACAAATGGAAAAGCTGACTAGCAACGTAAAAGGGAGTATGTGAACACACAGTGCACATGAGAAACTGAAAGAATTGATTCCCCCTTCCCCTATTTCGAGCACATTGTGTTTGAGTCATTTGCTTTTGATTTATCCTTGAATACTCATGCAAACTCCCTGCCCCAATATGGTCTCTCTCCTTTGACAGGGAGCTCTGGTAATGACTTGCATAATGTTCAGATCAGGAGTCCGAGTGACACAGCAAGTAGCAGTTCAGCCTTGACCTTCAGCTCCACTTCCTCAGTGACTCACATGTTACATTACACATCAGGAAGCAAAAAGCACTTTGCTGACAAAAACTGCTTTTCACTTACGGTCAAAGTGGCAAAACCATCCTAGGTAAAAGGAGTTTCCCCCCCCACCCCCCACAACGAGTGCCAAAACAAACAAAAAATGTCCCCAAAGGGGTAATTTCTTAGGAGGTACATAATTTTTGACAGAGCTTTATTTTCTGCCTAATTTAATGGGAGGCAGTAATGTGACAAACCTACTAAGGCAGAACTTGAGAATAGTTATTACATAGGTCTGCTGACCAGTTAGTTCAGTGGGGAGCTACCTAATTTGTTCCCTGGAATTCTCTCCTGTTTGAAATGGCAAGAAGAGGTATAGCTTTTAACATTTGCAGCACATCATATTCTGCAATGTAACTTTCCATAAGGTGATGAGAGCTGACAAAGTTAAAAATGAACCAAAAAAAAAAAAAGTCCTGTGCTTCTGTTAGGACCATATGTTCCAATTTTTAAAATCTCCATGAGCAGTTGGCAAACTTGGGTGTCTAGAAGTATACCATCCCTATTGAGAACTGCTGTCTTAGAAAAGGCTCTTGCTCTGTATGAGTCAAAGAGTGCTGCCCCTTATTCAGTCCTTATTTAACTCATAGGTTCTGTGTTTTAAATGTCCCTCATCTAATGGCTGGTCCACTCAAGCCACAGCTGCTTCCAAGACATTTGAGGAGTCTCAGTGGAAAAGATGATAGAGCAAAAGCTGTACTATTCTTTTCTGAGACTCTCCCTGGGAGAAGAAAGTCGGATAATAACTTTACTAAGCCTATAAAAAGCAACAAAGAGTCTTCTGGCACCTTATAGACTATCAAATGTATTGGAGCATAAGCTTTCAAGGATGAATCCCACTTTATCAGACTCACGTCGGCATCTGACGAAGTGGGTATTCACCCACGAAAGCTTATGCTTTTGTGCTTATGCTTATGCTCCAATACATTTGTTAGTCTATAAGGTGCCACAAAACTCCTTGTTGCATTTTACAGATCCAGACTAATACGGCTACCCCTCTGATACTTTTACTAAGCCTGTTATCCTAGAATCAACTCCTGAAGCCCTTACTCATTCAAAGTAATGATTGAATGAAAACTGAGTAAGGGCCTCTATGTTGTATATGAAAGCCGGTTAGAATCAAGGCATCATTAACAGGAGATGAACAGTTGATCTTACATTTAAACTTGTCCCTCTGTACTTCCCACTGCATTATACTGATGCCTATCATCATTCATCAGGAAGCTGTATTAAATTAAATTAAAATACAAATAATGAATCAGGCACAGGGTGAGAGAAAGCAGCAATTTCTGGCTCTTGCAACTAATTCTTGACTTGCACTCTGCTTACTTTATAATATCTGCAATCTGCTCACTCATGAGTAAATGGGCATGGGGGGGGGGGAATATTCCATGCAATTTTGTGAGGAAAAAGCCAGCTTCAGAAGATTAATAAAAGCTCTGAAACATCTTGACTATGCTGATGATATGACAGCACTAGGCTGCATGACCAGCTGTGAGCTGGCTCCAGTTCAGGAATGGACTCAAGACAGAAGTGGAATGTATTTGGAAGTTGCTGAACAGGAAAAAAAAAGCTATAGGAGAACTTTACCTCACGCTGCACTAGATTATTTAATATCAGGAAAGCCAACAGAATAATGTGTCAGAAGGGAATGCTCCATAACACAAAATTATATAACGCAAGCTACTAACCCTTCCCCCATGCCCTAAAATTAAAATACAGTCCCAGCTACTTCAGTGCAAAAAGCAACATGTCTTGTAATTAATCTGCCAATTTCTCCTGCCTTGTACACAAGATGCTTTCTCCTTCCAGTGCACTTATTTATTTAACATGTGCATAGTCGTCTAGCCAAACGATGGCATATCCAGTGGTGTGATGCAGTTCTTCTAGGCCACTGCTGAACCTAGTCAGCAGGCATTCATCGACAATGTGTGTCATCATGTGTGTTGCACCGCAGCCGCACAAAGGGCTGTCACGAAGGCCCCAGCAATACTGGTTGGCTAAACAGAGACCTTGCCTGGTCCAGAACCTGTTCAACGAGGACAACTGGCGATAGGGCAGGTCAAAACCAGGCAGGCAAATTGTGGGGTCAGTGACGAGGGACTGGTTGGGGATTATAACAGATATCCATTCCTCTCGCCAGAGTGTTTCCGCCCTAATATCCTGGCATAGCGGATGAGACCATAATGGGTGATGTGACAGCAAACGTGTAGCTGGTGGTTTAAAGAGGTCATTGGCACTGGCAGGCTTGGGTTGGTGCATACTTTCTCCAGTAACTTGCCAGTGGCAACCTCTCATCTGATATGAGGAGAAGCAATATTGCTCAGAACTGAGAGCCATGGGAGTAGATTCGGATGCAGGGTGCCAGAGATGATACGCATGGCAGCATGTAACTGCACGTCATCAGTTTGGTATGTGACGATTGGCTCCATACTGGTATGCAGTACTCCGCCACTGAATACAAGCTGGTAAGAGCTGATGTCTGCAGAGTTGGAGAATGAGCACCCCAAGACGAACCTGCCAGTTTGCTAAGAAGATTGTTGCGCATCTTAACTTTTGCTGTTGTCTTCTTCAGCTGGGCATGGTAACGCAGTGTGCAGTCTAAGGTCACACCTCGATAGACTAGTTCTCCTTTATGTTTCACCTGCTGACCATTCAGATAAACATTCAGTGCACTGGGTGATACTCTATATTCAGTTATCTCGAATCTGAAAACCCTCTTCTTCTTTGAGATGCACAAATTCTAAGCTATCTCTGTTACTGTTATTAAGTCAACTTTACATGAGTGAAATTTTATATGGGGTAAGTCATTGCCCCTGTCTCGGGAGTGAAATGTGCAATGATGGTAACATCATGCTAGATATTAAGCAAAAACTATCAAAAGCAGCAAACAACTCTCATAAATTTGAAAAGATTTGGAAAAGTAGCATGACTTGCACTAACACAAAAATATGAATTTTTAACACTAGCAACGTGCCTGTCCTTCTTCATGGAACAAACTCATCAATTTCTGTAGCATATTTCAGTAAGAAGATCAACTAATTCCAAAATAAATGCCTGTGGAAGATCTTTAGAGTCCATTGCATAGAGTTTCTTGCAACATCAGAAATTCTAAGTAGAGAAAGCCAAACTAAAACATCAAATACAGTGAAAAGACAACAATGAACATATTTAAGACATACTTTAAGGATGCCACCAACACAACTTCCATGGCAAGTCATAATATGGACATAGCTGGAAAGAGAAAAAAAGGGTGATCTAGAGAAACATTATGCAGAACAGTAGAGAAAGAAGCCAGATCCATCAACATGACACTCAAAGGTCCAACACACCAGCACAAGACCAAAATAAATGGTGGGATATGGTATATATCCTATGCACCTGAGGATCCGAGAAGACAAAGAGGATATCCTCTGTATCTCCTGCTGCATTCTGTGCATTTATTATCTTTAACAGTGTAAAAACCTGAGACAAAAGACCATGGGTGAAATCCTGATCAAATTGAGGTCAATGAGAGTTTTACTTTTGACTTCAATGGAGTCATATTTCAATCCGTCTTTTATTTCTATTTTGTATAATGCCAAGCAAACTATCAAAGTGGATACCCCATTTTTTCAGGTCTGTCAGGCTGATCTGATCCTATAAACTCATCAAACCTAAATCATGTTTGAGTTTGCAATGTGATTAGACTAAGGGAAAATGGGTAATTTAAATTTTAAAAAAATGATTTATCATCAAATTATACAAATGCAGGGCTGGAAGGGACCTCAAGAAGTCATCTAGTCCACCCCACCGCCTCCGCCCCCCCCCCCCCCACATGCTGAGTCAGGATTACATATACCTAGAAGCCTTGCAAATCAGTAATAGTGCAAAATAAATTAAATAAATCCCACAAACCTGTTTTAAACTGAATTTGGCTTTGCAAGGCTCTGAAGTGTATATCAAGGTTGCAAATTCTGAGCTATGAAGCCATACTGCTTTCTCACACCAGCTTTATGTTGATGTAACTTTACTGACTTCACTGGAGTAACCTTTTATTTATACAAGTGCAAGTGAAAGAAGCATGTGGCCTATAACGTTTTCTTGGGGCAAACATTACGTACACACAAATTGTAAGACAGCAATATCTGTCAAGAGCTTGAAACACTGGGTATTATATCAGCACATCTGTGCATCCTATTTGAACATAGAAGTTAACTACCTGGAACATATTGACAAAACCAGGGCAGTTTTGAAGTCCTTTGTTGAGCATAATGTATTGCTGTAATGAATGTTCAGGTTCAATATGCTTTACATAGTTTCTGTTTACATCTGATTTTTTACTGCAGCATCTTAGACAACAGAATGGAAATTGGACTATACATGCTTCAAATTAGGTAAAGCCTGAAATAGATTTCCAGGTTTAAACCTATGCAAGGCAAGTGTCCCATTAGGATAAAAGCAAATTAATTATTTTATAGCATTATCTTTGCAATGAAATTTTACATACATAAAAATTATGTAAGATGGGGCATTTCACATATCTTTAAAACCTAGAGATCTAAGCAAGGTGGTTGTGTTTTTAGTTTCTACCTACTGCTTTTTCTGTTAAAGCAACTGAATGAAAACAGACATTCCCACGAGCAGTAGAGAGAATTTCTATGAGAAAAATTGAGACTTTGTAAGGTGTATTGGTATGAGATTTGTTACAGGAAGTAGCAGACTGAAATAAAGGTGGGATTACAGTTTTCAAAATTATGGGTATAGACAATATGGATACCGTTAGAACATGCAATTCTTTCTCAAGCAAAGCTGCCACTGAAATGAATGGAGAGTTCTAACTGAAGATGGACTGCAAAGTTTGAGCATATTGGCTACAATCCGCATAATGCTGAGAAACATAGGGTCTGATTCTGGTCTGTCTTACACCAGGGTAAAGCACAGTCATTCCATTCAAGTGCATGGAGCTACATAATCATACAACCAATGCTAATAAAAGCAGAACCAGGACCATAAATTCTTTACGATGAAGAAAACAGTTCAGAAAACAAAAAAAAAAACACTAAATGTTCACTTATTTTTAGAAATGAACTTGTGCTGAACTCTCTCAAGGTTGTGAAATGTTCTAGTGCTTATTTATTTATTTTAAACATGTGCATGCCTCTACACTTTTAGGTTCTGGGCCAGGGCTAGAGCTGAAAGAAAGGAAACAGTGTAAAGGCTGTTCACAGTATAGCTAGCTTGGCTAGAAGCAGAAGTGCTGTTCTTATGACTTCTGGTCCACAAAATTTCATTCTAATCTTACTTAAGATGGGAAGATCAGAAGTAACTCCATTTAAGTATGCTGCTTCACACTGATCTGATCTCAAGTTGCTGTAAAACTGGGGTGAGATCAGAATCAGATCCAATATGTTCAAAGAAGTATAAAAATGTCTGTGTGCTAATCTGAGCCAAATCCAAGTTCCAAAAACCTTTGGAAATTTGTTTATGATATAACCATTGTTTTCTCTATATTACTGTAATATTTTCAAGGAATTTGCAAGCTTGAAGGAACAACTGCCAATTTGTGATACAGAGAGATAATATCTTTTACTGGATATTTACCAACAATCTGTTGGAAAAGAGTCACGCTTTCGAGCTTACCCAGAGCTCTTCTTCAGGTCTGGGAAAGGTATTCACAGGATATATCTAGACAGCAAAGAGAAACTCACAGCTGGCCCATGCCAGACAACATGGGCCTATGGGGTTCTGGCTTCAGGGCTGTTTCATTGCTATGTAGACTTCTGGGCTCAGGCTTGAAACCAGGCTCTGGGATTCTGTGGGGTGGCAGGGTCCAAGCGCTTGGGCTCCAGCCCAAACTCAAAAGTTTACATAAAACAATACAGCCCCACAGCCTGATCCCCGTGAGCCTGAGTCGGCTGGCACTGGTCAGCCACAGGTATTCTTTGCTGTAGAGTTCCACTGGTTCTCAACCAATTTACCATTGTGGGCCACATATGCAGTTCTCTGTGTGTTATGTGGGTCACAGCTACACAATATATATAAATATAATACCTGCATGGCCCTGAGAATGTCACATGGGCCACAGCTGTGTGCTGATCAGGCCATAAGTGGGTTGAGAACTACTGCGACATACCCAAAGTGTCACAGCTAGATACAAGATGGAACAGATTGCTAAACATAAGGAATTCACATGTTGCAAGAGACCATGCAGTGTCAAGGGGGCAGTTAATACCTCTACAGTCAAAGGACAAAGGAGTGTTAGTGAGTTACAGATTGTTATAATGAACCATGAATCCAGTGTCTTTAATAAGGCCATGTCTATACTACCACTTATGTCTGCAAAACTTATGTTGCTCAGGAGTGTGAAAAAACACACCCTAAGCAACATAAGTTTAGCCAGTATAAATGGTAGTGTGCACAGTGCTATGTTGGCAGGACAGTATGCCTAAATCCATGGTTGTTAGTGTCTAGAAGAGTTATGAATTTAAGCTCCCAGGCTTGCTTCTGAAGGTATTGTGAAAAGGTTTCCTTTGAGGACAAGGACTGAGGTCAGATATGCAGTGATCACTTTGTGAAAAGAGTTCATCCACAGGTAATATTTTTCGGTGTGAGTTCATTTGGATGCATAGTGGTTGTCTCCTTTCACCCACATAGTTGTTATTGGGGCATTTTGTGCACTGGATGAGATACCCCCACATGTTATGATAGGCATGTGTAAGATCCATGAATCTTGAAAGGTGTATTGATCATTGTGGCAGTTGAGATATGTCTGCAGGCTTCTCACTTGTTATGGCAGTATCTGGTGCTACTTTATGTTGGTGTTTCCTAGTCTATGATGAGCTTGATGAGGTTGTGGGGTTTGTTTGAAGGCCACATGAGGATGTTCAAGAAAGAAATCTTTCAGATCACTTATTGCCCAATCAGCTCACAGTTGTGGCCCGTTGAATATGGATTTTAATTATTTAATTATATCCTTTACAAGTTTCAGCATAGAGTGGTAGGTAACAACTCGGGGTGTGTGGTCAAAGGATTTTTCTTTCTGTACTGAAGCAGGTTCTCTCAAGGTATTTGAGTGGACTATTCCATGATCTGATCTACTTCCCTAATGGAGTGGCCTCGTTTCATGAAGGCAGTATGTTTTAGGTGTGTTATGGTATGTATCCCAGACTTTCTCTTTGGAATATAGTCTGTGATATCTGAGTGCCTGGCTGTAGACAAGAGATTTATTCATGTATTTGGGATGTTTACTGTGAAAGTAAATGTGAAGATCTGTGAGTTTCTTGTATATAGTTGGTTGTAAGGTTCCATTCTTTACGATGATTGTGATGTCCAGCTGCTGGGCCTAAGATCCAGAACACTGCCTGAGGCTAAGGCCAATACAATTGTCAATGCATGCTAATTCAGGAATAAGTTCACTACTGCTGCTTTACACAGAGCATAGCTGAACAGAACTAGTGGATTTTATAGCACAAACTGAGACATAATGCAAAACAATCTGTTGATGGAGATTGACCAGACACTTCTCAATGGGATGCTCTAAAATTGAAGTCAATGGAGTTAGAGTACAAGTTGTTAAACATACCCAGATACAGTCCTGTCCAGGATTCTCCTTCAGCTTACACTGTTTACGTCAGTGGAGTGTTTACTTCAGTGTAGTTACTCTAGATTAGCATGTGTCAGAGGAAGGCAAATCAGGCTCACTATCTCCAAGTAGCATCATAATTTCCTATGATGTTTAGCATTAACTTCCCCAAAGAGTGGTATTTTAAAATTTATAGTGCTGTGTGTATGCCTTTTGGATTCTTACAATACATGGATACAACAATATTGTACACAGTAGATATTCTATAACTAGCACTTCATTTTACACCAAATTTATATTGGGATGAAAGGTATACATCATTATGCCCACTGGAACTCAGTATACATACTTCGTTCTGTAATTACAGGGCTGATCATTATTACTGCTATTTCCAAATGATCCAAAGACGTAGAATTTGGAGATGGGGCTAGAGTAAGACATGACTGATGATGGCCACTTTCTCTATATTATGTGGCATAAGTGAGCATGTAAGAGATGGATTTCATCAGCATATAACATGTGAATTTCAGGATACGATTAATTTCTGTACTTGCAGTGTAATGCATTTTTCCTTTAAAAAATTATGTACTACACCAATTGGAACATTTATTAAATTGTAGTATATGCATTTCATTATGCAACGGAACATTTTCATTTTAGAGTAATTGATTCTTTTTATTATTATTGTATAGTAAATTATTTATTTTTTCATATCCCAAGATGTCTGCCGAACAGTTTGGCAAAACATACAAAGGTAATGAAGGTGCTATAATACTCAAGGCTTCTTCCCTTCTCATGGTTCAGAGTGACTATCTGACCTGAAAACTTTTGTAGGCATCTTACCCTTGATTATTGTATGCAGATCGAAATGCTGTTTGATCAAATTGTAACAGTTAGATCCTGGTCTCTGTTCTAGCAACATTAATGGCCTGGAAAGCCACATTAACAGGATAGATGAGGATTCCTTCCATTCAGTGGCTTCTAGAAGGCTGTGATAAAACACAAAACTTAAGAGCAGCCCTCGCAACTCTGATGCGGCTGAATATCTGATCCAAAATCTTTAAAGAGGAACTAAAGTTCTTTTTAAACGAAAGCACAGTGAGCTCTTTGTATTCCTCTACCCTTACAGGCCTTTATGTGAGGACTTAAACATTCAGTTAAGCATTGCTAAACAAAAAATGAAATTAACTCATCTTTGTCTTCCAAGATCCAGCAATTTATTTGGATACCGTCTTATATTATTATTTGTAATTGCCTGTAAGGAAAGTTGATTTTGCAGTTGTCCTTTGATAATACCACATGTTGAACTGTATTTTCCACATTCAGCATGTTTTGCCCTGATGCAACATGGCAGTGGCTTCATATACATCACATTGCTTATTATGAGCCAGATGGGTTCCTGTCCCTGTCATAAACAGATAGCTAAGGGTTAATGTCTCTTTCACCCGGAGCACCTGACCAGAGGACCAATCAGGAAACCGGATTTTTTCAACTTTGGGTGTGTCTGAGATCTTTGTTTTCTGGCTGCCTGCTTTCTCTGAGCTTTGGAGAAGTAGTTCTACTTTCTAATCTTCTGTTTCTAAGTGTAAGGACAAAGAGATCAGATAGTAAGTTATATGGTTTCTTTTCTTTGGTATTTGCATGAATATAAGAGCTGGAGTGCTTTGATTTGTATTCTTTTTGAATAAGGCTGTTTATTCAATATTCTTTTAAGCAATTGACCCTGTATTCGTCATCTTAATACAGAGAGACCATTTGTATTTTTTCTTTCTTTTTATATAAAGCTTTCTTTTAAGACCTGTTGGAGTTTTTCTTTACTTCAGGGAAATTGAGTCTGTACTCACCAGGGAATTGGTGGGAGGAAGAAATCAGGGGAGATCTGTGTGTGTTGAAGTGGCTAGCCTGATTTTGCATTCCCTCTGGGTGAAGAGGAAAGTACTTTTTGTTCCAGGACTGGGAACAGAGAGGGGGAGTCACTCTGTTTGGATTCACAGAGCTTGTGTCTGTGTATCTCTCCAGGAGCACCTGGAGGGGGGAAGGGAAAAAGGATTATTTCCCTTTGTTGTGAGACTCAAGGGATTTGGGTCTTGGGGTCCCCAGGGAAGGTTTTTCAGTGGGACCAGAGTGCCCCAAAACACTCTAATTTTTTGGGTGGTGGCAGCAAGTACCAGGTCCAAGCTGGTAGCTAAGCTTGGAGGTTTTCATGCTAACCCCCATATTTTTGACGCTAAGGTCCAGATCTGGGAATAAAGTTATGACAGTCCCTTTCACAGCCACATGAGATGGGGGCACAAAAAGCCTTTCCTTCTTGCATGCCTCAGGAAAGACCCAAGAATAATCAGAACTTTGGCTGATACCCATTGATGGACCTATCCTCCATGAATTTATCTAGTTCTTTTTTGAACCCTCTTAAAGTCTTGGTCTTCACAACATCCTCTGACAAAGAGTTCCACAGGTTGTTCACTGTGTGAAGAAATACTTCCTTTTGTTTGTTTTAAACCAGCTATCTATTAACTTCATTGGGTGCCCCCTAGTTCTTGTTTTATGAGAAGAAATAAATAACACTTCCTTATTTACTTTCTCCACACGAGTCATGATTTTATAGACCTCTATCATATCTCCCCTTAATCGTCTTTTTTCCGAGCTGAAAAGTCCCAATCTTATTAATCTCTCCTCACACAGAAGCTATTCTATACCCCCTAATAATTTTTTTTGCCCTTTTCTGAACCTTTTCCAATTCCAATATATCTTTTTTAAGATGGGGCAACCACATTTGTATGCAGTATTCAAGATGTGGGCATACCATGGATTTATATATAGTCAATATATTTTCTTTCTTAAATGAATCCCAATATTCTGTTTGCCTTTTTTTTTTTGACTGCCGCTGCACATTGAGTGGATGTTTTCGGAGAATTATCCACAATGACTCCAAGATCTTTTTCTTGAGTGGTAACAGCTAATAAAGACCCCACAATTTTATATTTATAGTTGGAATTATGTTTCCAATGTGCATTACTTTGCATTTATCACCACTGCATTTCATCTACCATTTTGTTGCCCAGTCACCCCGTTTTGTGAGATCCCTTTGTAGCTCTTCATAGTTAGCTCTGGATTTAACTATCTAGAGTAGTTTTGTATCATCTGCAAATTTTGCCACCTCACTGTTTACCCCTTTTTCCAGATGATTTATGAATGTGTTGAATAGGACTGGACTCAGTACAGAGCCCTAGGGGACACCACTATTTACCTCTATCCATTCAGAAAACTGACAATTTATTCCTATCCTTTGTTTCCTATCCTTTAAACAGTTACCAATCCATGAGAGCACTTTCCCCATTACCCCATGACAGTTTACTTTGCTTAAGTGCCTTTGGTGATGGACCTGGTAAAAAGCCTTCGGAAAATCTAAGTACACTATATCCACTGGATCCCCCTTGTCCACATACCTGTTTGTTCCCTCAAAGAATTTAGTAAATTGGTGAGACATGATTTCCCTTTACAAAAACCATGTTGACTCTTCCCGAACAAATTATGTTCATCAAGGCGGGGTAACATGTGCCAGGTGTACTGGGATGAGCAGGGTACACAGCCCTAAAGGATGGTGTAGATTGTGTGCTCCTTCCAACCCACCAGGTTGCCCAGGGAAACACAGTCACTCCCTACCTGCAGCACTGCCACTCAGGGTAGAGCCTATATTGCACAGTCCAGCTCTGTATCAAGAACTGGTAGACCCAAGCCTCTTTGACATGCCATAGTGCAGTATTTCTGCTAAACAAAACTGAGAAAGAGGGGATATGAGCTATAGCTAACTGTATCTACCAAACAACCAGGTCTCTAAGGCATATCAGAGTCAGCTTGTTTCAGTACATTGGATTTTCTTCTATATTTCTTAGATGAATACAAATATAGCAAGTGCCTACAAATGAATCACAGTTTACACTTAGAACATTTTGACACTTAATATTATTATATGCTTTACAAAGCAATGATGTAAGCCAGCATAGTCCCTGTGTCTCTTCTGAGCTTCATCAGAAAAGCCAACTTCAAGTACTTACATATCCCCATAATGTTGTTTGCTTTACAAAGCTCTTAAGACCATTAGGAATTCCACATTAGAAACTTGCATAGATTTAAGCTGCTATTAATGTACTCACAAAAATGCAGGTTTCTTTTATTTCTTGCAGAAAAATAGTCCATAAGTTGTTGCTGACTTTGTCTGACCTTCATGCAAGTGTTTCATGATCAGTATGGAATGTGGGATGCCTGTGTCTGTAAAATGTTTTGTTTGAAAATATAGTCCAATAACATGGATTTATGGTGATGTCTATTCTCTAAATCCTTATGGATACTGCATTTCGAATGAATGGAAGAGTGACAGTACATCACTCTGTGTGAGGTGAATTGTCTTCAAACATGAATCACACTTATACATGTCTAAGTGGTGTCATTTAAGAGACATTAATGCTCAGAAATGTAGTTTACATTCCAGAATTTCTTGGTAAACAAATGCTTTGCAGATAGGATTTATCGTGCATGTGTTATATATGCTGCTGCAAAAAGATAGAGAGTAGTATTAAAAAGTTAAATGACTTGTAACTGTTAGTTTTGAAAATGACTAGCAGGAGCTATGCATTTATTTTACTTGTTATAATTTATTTTATTAATAAAACTAGTTTACTGCAGTATCCAGAATTACTGTACAAGATGCTAAAAGCTAGGAGCTATTATTAAAAGCTATTAACATTGAAAATTGACATATATATGTATGAAAATTGAGATTTGTGATCTCTCAGATCCTCAGCTATTTTCTATGGATGTATATTTCTGTTACTTGCATTAGAGTAAAAGTTAGATGTGTTGCTTTAAGTTCCTCTAGCATTCATAGCCGGTTTCTCTGTAGGGGAGAAAACAAAACCCTAATAACTGATTAATAGCTCTCCACAATGTGCCCCAAGAGTGGACAGAAAAAAAATCACTTGTGTTACACAGACGTTAGGAGGCCGTTTAAAACAGCTTGTTAGTTGAATTGAGCAATAGGGAAACTTGCAGTTAAACAGCTTTGCTAGCAGGTGTTCCCATTGCAGTGGTAAAGTGTTACATAGTTTAACCAATAAATGAGATATAATATAATGTGGTGATCCAAAAAGACTCGGTTTTTCAAAATCCAACCATTAATGTCAAATTGGAGCTTTATAAAGGTAGTGCTGTAAGTACAATATCAGTACATTCTTTCTGAAGAATATGTTAAGGCTGGAGGTTAAAAACAACTCAATTACCCATATTCATAGAATATCAGGCCTGGAAGGGCCCTCAGGAGGTCATCTAGTCCAACCCCCTGCTCAAAGCAGGACCAATCCCCAGACAGATTTTTGCCCCAGATCCCTAAATGGCCCCCTCAAGGATTAAACTCACAACCCTGGGTTTAGCAGGCCAATGCTCAAACCACTTTATAAAATCCTGCAAATACTTACACACAAGCTTAATGCTATAGGAATTAATTTAGGGCAGTCCTACGGCCTGTGTTATACAAGAGATCAATGACTCTATATAGTGTGAGTGCTCCCACTGAAATCACTCACAAGGCATAAAGTTAAGTCCACATGTAAATTTTCCAGTATCAGGGCCTAATGTAGTTAACTCCATTTTTATTTTATTTTACCCACCACAGGTTGTGTCCAGAGCACTTCACTAGAAGGATCTCAGGGAAACATCTACCCAAACTGTCCTGCATATCACTTTTTCCCCAGCTGGTTGCTGGCTGAGATGACCTAGTAGTAGTAGTATTAATGCACTGAACCAACCACAAAGCCCTCTGGGGCTGTAGGGGAGAAATTTTTAAGTTCCATACTTAACAAAGGGGTTTAGAGCACTTCATTGGGATATGCAGTGATATACTGTTGTTTACGTAAAAATGGTTTCCTGTAGATGACACAACTATAGTGTATTTTCCAGTACTCTGCTCTAAGTAACTTAGACTCCATCTTTATGTGGAATTAAGTACCGTTACACAGTAAAATGAAACCACAGAAGGGGCTACATGTAGTTTATTATGGACATGCTACCTGATTTCAATCAGCAGCCATTTTTGGTCAGTCTTAGAGACATTGTGTAAATAGACTCTATAGGAATTACAACATAGGTAATGGATACAAGAGATCTCAATTCTACCATTAAAACTGAAGTAGAAAGCTGTACAGAAATTTTATGATCCACTGATAGTCATGTAGATTTAAATTTACTTAGAATCTTTGGACAGGAATTGCTTTGACATTATTATTTGGGGAATGACATTTTTGGCTAGAAAATACAGAATACTCATCAGAAAATAGGTATCATTTATCAGTGGGAACATTCCTTTTCTCCAGACATGCTCTGAATTTTCCTCCTTGTTCAATGTATCCTTTTAATGCTCTGTTTAAGATCATTAACTGAATGTATAGGACTCTCTTGTTTTCTGTATATTTATCTACTGCTCAGTCATAGGTCATATACTTGATGCTGAAGTTGATATTCCTTGTAAAATATGTCAAGAGGTTCAGTACATCCTTCCTGAAGGAAATCAATTTTAGTTATAAATGGAAATGCATAAGTTGTAAAAGTTTATGCAGTAACTTGAACATGCTCTGTTTAAATTCACCCTAATGTATAATACATTTCCTTTGACAATGCTTGCAACAAGAAGAACTAGATATTTATGTGATGTAGGCAAAAAATACAAATAAATGAAGATAAAGCATAAGTTTGGAAAACATATGTCCTTATCTGACTTCATATATGATCAGTTGTCTACCTTGCATTTGTTTAAAAGTTCAAACTCAGGCTTGTATGAAAAATGAGACAGAGAATTAGAAAAAAGACTGAATGAAGGACAGTGATAAAGTTTTTCCCTTACTTAGGCCATCAATGAAATCAGAAAGAAAGTCCAGCCTGATTGCCCACTAACTGATGGTGAAAGAAAATGTGTTTGTCATCCACTAATAATCTAATAATATTCTAGCTCACAAGTTGATTCATCCTAAAGATTTTAAGTTCCTTTTGCTGTTGACAAGAGAAGTAATACAGCAGCTGAGAATGTATTACTCTTGCATATGGACTTGAGTCAAGTGGACTTTAGGGTTGTTGGCTTTATGATCTTTCACAGTAACAGGAGGTGAAATTTTTTAGCTGCTCTCCAAGATTTCAAAGAGTGAGAAGAGGAAGAAGCACAGGAGCAGAGGGAAACAAGATAGTAAAACAAAACAAAACAAAACAAAACAAAACCCTCAGCCCTGACGTGCTTACATGATGCAAGATGTTTGAGCCAGCTATCCTTCAGAAAAGGGAAATATGGAAATTTTGCCTTTGCCCCTCTGAAGTCAATAGAAAGGAACATAAACTGTGGCAGGTAATATGGAAATTAGAATGCCTAAGAAGGGATACGAATGGCAGTTAGCTAGACATAAAAACAAACAAGAAATCCATTAAATACTGTATGTCGCAACCAAAAATCCCGAGAGACAATTGGTGGGTCTGCTACAAAGGAGTGAAGGGACCAGTTAAGGAGAGAAAAAGGACATTGCAGAGAAGTTCTACCCAGATTCTCTAGTCCAGCTCAGCTGTGCCTGGCACAGTATTTGGGAATGGGGGAGTGCAAAGGAGGCTTCAGCTACCTTTATGATCTTCAGGTTCTGCGTCTGTGCAGTGCCTGATCCCCAGAGAAAATTGAAGCAGCACACCCAGCTTAAGTTGTGCTGGGCAGTCTGTGGCAAATACGTGCTGTTTTGACAATCAGGGATATCTGGAGCATCCAATGTACCCTGGCTATCTCCATCCCCTATTTCCCTGAGGAATGTCCCCTATGCTAATCTGCAGAAGTATGCAACTCTGTGCCACCTCTGCAACCATCCAGGGATCCCTCATATGCAGGGACCCTAGAAATCCCTTTGCCAAGGAAAAAAGGTGGATGTTGTGTTTTTACAGATAATCTTCAGTTTTTATATTTTATGAAAAAAAATGAAGTGTATACAGTAGAACTCCATTTATCCCAGCCTCCATATTAACTGAACACCAACCACAGTGGCTGGGCAGGTCTGCCCCAGGCAGCTGGGGATCATTGGGGTAGATTGCCTGAGCCCCAGCTGCCTATAGAATATCAGGGTTGGAAGGGACCTCAGGAGATCATCCAGTCCAACCCCTTGCTCCAAGGGTGACAAATCCACAGACAGTTTTTTTTTTTTTACCCCAGTTTCCAACATGACTCCTTCAAGGATGGAGCTCACCACCCTGGGTTTAGCAAGCCAGTGCTCAAACCACTGAGCTATCGCTACCCCAGGGGGGAACCTGTTGAGCCCCAGCCACTGTCAGCACCAGGCAACTGGCAGTTTGGTTACTATAGTGAGCAGGACAATGGAGGCTGAGATAAAAGTGGTTCTACTGTGTATCAGTAAAACATTGTGTTCAGCTGATACATATATATGTTGTGGCTAGGGAAACTAAAGTTCAGCCTTTCATTTTAATCATGGGAAAATGCAGATTTATATGTTGTTTTTTCAATCAGAGAATTTTGGGGTTTTTTTATCATGGAAAACTAGGATCCCTGCTCATATGTAAGAGAGATCGACAATTCATGAGTGCAAAAATATAGGCCACTTCAGAAGAGTAAGATTATATAAATGCTTTACCCTTTAATCCACAAGAAACCTTATTGTCTGAATTCCTATTCTAATGGTAGGAGCTCTACTTTCTTGGTCCCTATAATGCCTCACAATATATACTTAAAGAAATGTGTACCACGTACATGTAGTGCAGTAAGCTATGGTTCAATGGATATGAAGGAAAATGTCACAGTTACTGACTCCTAACTATATGTTAGGTTCCAGATCCTGAGCCAGTACCTAAAGCCCTGTACTCAGATTCACGAATGGTTGTCAGAAATCACCCTCCTTTTTATAACCACAGAAAATATAGATGTCTTGACTACTTGTTTCATATGTACTGTTTCAGATTTTCTTCCATTTATGAAAAAAAACCCCTAATTTAACAAGATTATTTCTGGAAACTATCAAATCAGTTATTTCAGTGAATTAATAACCTAATGGAGTTTCCTGTTAACTCAGTCATAACCTAGCTTTGGCTAATAAGTAAGCCATTTCTGTGGAGTTATGTAGCTCAGGTTTCAGCTATTACTTCATCTAGTTCTCCTATGAATGGATGAACACGTTTAGCTCATTAACATTATCATTAAAAGTTTGTTCACATCTCCAGGTGCACATAACGCTTTCATTAATGCCAGTGGAATTTAATGCACAGGAAATTGTACAGTTATTAATAAAATACATCTTTGCATTTATATAGTGATTTTCATCTTAGGAGCTCAAAGTGCTTTGCAAAATTGGGTAAGCACTATCAACCCCATGGGGAAATTTGGGCTCAGAGAGGTTAAACAACACACCCAAGGTCACAGAGGGAGCTGTTGACAGAGCTAGGAAGAGATCCCAGGTGTCTTGACTCTCAGTTCTTTGCTTTCCTCCTAGACACTGTTGTTTCTTTATTTAATTTGTTATTTCCTCTGATATAATAGTGTCTGGAGTAATCATAAATTAGGGGATAAAACAGAACAATGAAGACCAGGTTATTCCTTATCTAGTAGTTATGGTTTTACTATATGAGCTCGTGTATTAATCAATTTCATTTCTCTCAGCCTCTTTTACTTATATAATTATGCTTGTGCTAGAAAATGGTTGGGTTTTCAAATTACTACTTCTTTAGAGCTTGCCTCCTCTGGGAAGAAGTAGTTAGCTATTTATAGGCAGTGAATCTAGTACCAAAGAGTTCTGAATGACTAACTCCATAATGATGCTGAGGTCATGATCAGACCCAAGTGTAAGGCCAGACTAGAGTGTAGAAATATTCTTCATGTTCCAAAAACTGAGCTGGCTGTTTCAACTGCATAAGGGTGAACTATTTTCCTTAGCAGTTATCTGTAAAAAATTTACGATGGTTGCTTTTCCTTTGAGATTAAAAACCAGATTAAGTTCTATTTTAATGTAGTGCAACTGATAGTTCAGTAATCTAAAGTATGGAGCAAGTCCCAACTGATTACAGTTTTATATTACATTGACTCGTATATATATGCACAGACAGTAGGTATTTCTAACAGAGAGCTGACATATATTACAGTAGCTACAATAGCTAGCAGAATAATTGATTCTCTAATACATTCTCAAATAAAATGTTTTGCAGTGATGTGGCTGGCTACATTAATTTAGTTTACTTCTTGAGGCAGTCACTAGAATCCTAAACAAGATCCTCCAAATAACCATAGAATGCTGTGATCCCAATTGAAATTATGTATCTTTCCATAGTCTATTGTTTGCTATAGTGCTCTAGTAATTATCTTTTAAGAAGAATGGTACTGAATCTTAAAATATCTCAAAAAAAGATTGGGGCATATCTAATAGAGTCTTCCAGCTATACAACCTTCTCAGAGCTTGAGAACCTGTCAGGAGATCAGAAGTTAAAAAAAAAGTCTTGAGCCCACTGCTCATTAGATGAATGTAAGATGTCCAAAAAAGAGTTAAATGTAGTGGGAAGTGGTGTAGATAATTCAGTAGGTGACACTCTTTCCTCTGAGACAGTACTGGACAAATGCAAATAACCAAACACTATGTTAGTGGATACTTTGCTGGTTTCTTTCAGTCTTCCAGATGAGATTCAAAATCAAGAGCATGACCTTTTGTGTTAAAGATGAAACAATTTTGTGCAAGAGTAGGAGTGTCTAGGCCAAATTCCACAGTGGATAATTATTACTTTGTGCTTAACAATTACACCTGTGATTCCAACTGGGGACAGCAATTATTATTTCAGGTTCTAAACTGTTGCACAGCAAAGCTACATACTTAACGCTATATTTCTCTCCTGAGGCAGATGCAATTTGCCTATATTTCAAACACAAATGAACTTTGCGGACTTGAAATTTACTCGCATTACTGAATGTATCTGAATCTTTGGAAAGAGTCTATAAATTTGTTTCTACAAAATTTTCAACAGTGTCTCGTTTTTCTGAAACTTTTGTTAAATGACTGTTTGCTGTAGTCTGAAGGCCAGTCTACACTAGGGGTATGCCTACGCTGCCTGAGTTACATCGCCTGCAGTTACAGCGCCAGTCAGAGTACTGAAGGGAAACCTCTGTTGTGTGTTCACACTGTCAGCTGCCTGCGCAATAACGTGTTCACACTTGTGGCACTTGCAGCAGTATTCAGAGTGGTGGACTCTGGTCAGCTATCCCACAGAGCACCTCTTCTGCAGCTAAGAATTGTGGGAAAGCGGAGGGGGTCAAAGGGCATCCTGGTTCCTGTCTTAATGCTCCGTGATGCATGCTTCACATCCCAGCAATCCCTGTGCTTCCATCTGCATTTGGAGCCATCTTTCAATGGTTTGTGTACTGTGTGCTCTGCCTCTTCGATCTGCAGGAATGGATCCTGCACTTTTGACCAATATGCTGCTTGCTCTCACTAATACATCACAAGTGGCAGTGGAATTATTCCTTAAACTACAAAGGCAAGAGGAGTTCAACACTGATTGCATCACAGGTAGTAACTCCTTCACGAGATTGCTTGTGGCATTGACAGAGGTGTTGACCACAGTAGAGCACCGCTCTGGGGCTCTGGAAACAAATGCTAGGTGGTGAGATCACATTGTGATGCATACCTAGGATGACGAGCAGTGGCTGCAGAACTTTCACATGAGGAAAGCCATATTCATGGGATTGTGTGATGACCGACATTAATGCAGGCTGGTCTGGAAAGGTGCATGACGCATGCATCTTTCGGAACATTGGTCTGTTCAGGAAGCTGCAAGCAGGTACTTTCTTCCCAGACCAGAAGATCACCATAGGAGAAGTCAAAATTATAATCCTAAGAGACTCTGCCTACCCCTTAATGCCATGGCTTATGAAGCCATACACAGGGAACCTTGACAGCAGCAAGAAGTGGTTCAACAACAGACTGAACAAGTGCTGAGTGTGCTTTTGGCTGTTTAAAGGCCCGCTGGTGCTGCCTATATGGGAGGCTGGACCTGGCTGATGACAATATTCCTATGCTTATAGCTGCATGCTGTACACTCCATAATATCTGTGAAGAGAAGAGTGAAAGCTTCACTCAGGATTGGACCACTGAGGCTCAGCACCTGGAGGCTGAATTTGAACAGCCAGAGACCAGGGTTATTAGAGGGGCACAGCACAGGGCCATAAGGATCAGGGATGCCTTGAGGCAGCAATTTGAACCTGAAAGCCACTAATATTGTTGCTATGCTCAGGAGTGCAGTGCTTGTAATGCTAGGAGGTGATTGCGACTGGTGCAGCTGATGCACTATGAAAGTTTAAGAAAATTTCCTGGGCAACTTGCAGGGCTCTGTTTGGTTTCAATTCATGGAATAAAGATTGCTTTCAAACTAAAACAATTATTTTATTAAAAAAACAACAACCAGAGAAGAGAGAGAAACAAAAAACACATCAGCACTGTGGAGGATGGGGGAAGGGAGGGTCCCAGGAAGAGGTGGGAGGTTTAAATATTTGTATATGTCCAGGTATCATATTCAACCTTGTCCTTCAGAGTACAGTGGAGCGGGTACTGTACTTCAGCAGAGCTAAACTGCCGAAGGATGGATGCTGAGTGCAGTGGGTACTGGGAGTCCACAGGGCTGGACTGTGACTGGACAGGAATGGAATGCTGTTGGTACAGACTGGAGCCAGAAGGTTGATAAGAGTGTGTTGGCGGTGTCTTGGGGGCACATGGGAAAGAATTTTGTGAAAGTGGCTGCAGGGGAGGGCGGGCGCGGAGCTGCTCAGTTTGCAGTGCTAGTGGCGCCTGGAGCATGTCTGCTTGGTGCTCCATAACATTTAAGAGCTGCTCCGTGGCTTCTTTCTGGCCCATGGAGTTCTCTGTTTGGTCCCTCTTCTTGCTGTCCGACCACTCCTTCAATTCTTATTTTTCTGCTGCAGAGTGCATCGTGACATCATGCAGAAAGTCCTCTTTAGTTCTTCGTGGCCACTTTCTAATTCTGCACAACCATTCAGCTGGCGATAACGAAGAGGGAGGCTGGGATCCTAAGGTCATATCTGTGAAGCCAAAATGCAACATTTTACAGAAGCAGTATTGTTTGCAACACAGAGACCACTGATTCAGTGATTTAAAACACAGCTACTGTTCACATACCTGTCACTAACTGGCTGACCCCAGGGAAGCAAATATGAACCACAAGACCCCAAAATAGTGAGTAACTTCAGGGGCAGGGGAAATCAGTGTTCCAGGACTGTACTGTACACTGGGCATGTGGCTTTTGGGGAGAGCCAGAACTGTAGCGAGGGCCTTATAATCATTACTGTCCCCACGTTTTCCACAGGCTGTGTTCATTATAGAAGATATCTCGCTGCTGAGGGTGAGCAGGGAATCAAGGGAGGGTCTTCTCCAAGACTGCAGCTTCCGCCCTGGCCCCTATGCAGCTTGCCTGTGTGCAGCAATGGTCCCCCTGCAGTGATGGCAAAGTGGCACAGGAAAGTTACCCTTAATGGGGAAAGAAATTAAGCAGCTCTACCAAAGAACCTGCAGCACTGGACTGCCCAGTATCTCCATTAGAGTTTTGTGGAGATCTCAGAGGCAGTTTCCCATGAAGTGAGGGAGTCAATCAACACCCTGTTCTGCCCTTCAGGCTAGGCATGTGGTGGTATGTACATCATACAAACACAAGCCAGCTTTCTGCAACCCTGCTGCCCCCAACAACTCACTTTAGCAATTCCCAAAATCAAAGCCACTTACCAGGGGCCTTCTCTCCTGTTTGCACTTTGCCAAGATCCAACAGCTGTGACTGGCCAGCCTCTTCCGGGGTAGAGAAGAGCTCCTGACTGCATGGATCTCTGACCTCAGAGTCGTCCTCTGCCTCTAGGTCCCCTCCGAGTATTGCGTCCAGCTCTTTGTCTGGCAGCTCATGGGCGCAGCATAAGAGCAGCATAGGAGTGGCAGTTTGCCTCTCACACCTTGTAGTAGGCATTCCGCATCTCCTTAACTTTGACCCTGCACTGCGGTGTGCCTTGGTCGTGGCCCCTTTCTGTCACACATCATGAAATCTGTCCGTAGGTGTCATAATTCCTATAACTGGAGTGCAGCTGGGACTGGACAGCCTCCTCTCCCCAAATGCTGATGGGGTCCAGCAACTCGGCATTGCTCCAAGAGGGGGATCGCCTGGTGCATTGAGAACACTGCATACATCATCAAGCAAATAGGAAGGGGACTTTCAAAATTCCCAAGGAATTTAAGGGGTGGGGCTTACAATTGGTCACCTGAGGACAGGACAGTAGAGTTCAAACCGATGACCAGAGAGATGAGAACAGGCATTGTGGGACAGTTTCTGCGCACTAAGTGGCTTGGCAGTGTGTACACCTAGCAAGTTACAACTCTGAAAGCTGTTTTACTGTGCAGAAACTTGCCAGTGTAGACAAAAGTGCTATAGTGGTGCAGTTGCACTGATGCAGCTGTGCCACTATACTGTGTCTGGTGAACATGCTCTATACCAATAGGAGACCGGTGGCATAATTAAACCACCTCCATGAGAGACAGTAGCTGTATCAGTGGGAGAAGCTTTCCTGCTGATATAGCACTGTCTATACAGACGCTTAGGGTTGTATAACTTACGTTGTTCAGGAGGGTAGTTTGTTCACACCGCTGAATGACATAAGTTATACCAACATAACCAGTAGTGTAGACAAGCCCTCAATAATAATTTTGGTAATACAACAGGAGTAGACCTGGATAGAAAGTGATAAATATATTGTTTTTGTAATTCTTGAAGGTGTTAATGGCTGCCATCAAGCATGTCTGTTCTACAGACTATCATAGACTTGCTTATAATTGACAGGCGTGCCAAGTAAAGTTGCCATCTTCTTCCTATCTCAGTTTAGGATCTCCTTGGGAGAACTGCCATTCCTCAAAGCTGAGTTGCTGTAAAGTACACAACAGCAGCACCACAAAAGTTCCAACTGCTGCTGTGGGGTTCAGGAGCTTTGGAGAAGTAGATTTTCTGTTCAGCTGGGAAGGTCAACAGAGGAAAGGTTGGAGCAGGACTGAAACTCAACCCCCCATTCACTCAGCAAGCTGATTTTTCAGAAGAGTTCCCTAGGAACACAGCCTACTCTCTGAAAATATAAAGAGTTTCAGATAAATGTGCTTTATATAACTGAAGCTTTATTGTGCACTAAGAAAATTTGACTTATATATAAGAAGTTATGTGAAAGGTAGGAGAGAGAGAAAGCATGTCAAAATCAGGTGTGTTTACATTAGTAGAGTACTGGGAAAGTATCTGGCAGGTACAGGAGGGATGATATGGAGGAGAAAAAAAAGATCTGTGAGAAGTAACAGTGAAAGGACAGGCCTACAACCAAGAAGGAAGCAGCCGTTTAAGGCGAAAAAGTGAAAGGGAGGCCTGAAGTAAAAGAAGATGGAGATAGGGACAGAAAAAGTATCCTGGGAATCATTGTAGCAGAGATACAAAGTTCCTCATTCTAAAATTAAAGAGAGAAAATGACAATATCCTGTGAAGAGAAGGAGAAATAGTGCAGGGAGGGAGGAAGGGATAGATTAGTCCAAGGGAGCATCATATCAGAGACATATTTTAATACTTGGAGTCTGATTTTTACTGGCTGCAAAATTGCTGTTTCACATAACACACATGAATGGAATCTATAGTGCTTCATTCTTTAATACAAATCATGCTTTCTGCTTTTATCAGTTCCACCTTACATTGGTTGAGATATTCAGTCCATTTCCCTCTCAATACATTCATTGCAAAGGCAGCTTGGACAGGAAAAAGAGGGAGAGAAATATTTAAAATGAGTACAACACAGTCCTGTATATCACTGTTGCAAATAACTTCTCTTGATGCTACAATCTTCTATGACAGAGTTATACAACATACTCACCAGTTCAGTCTCTAAATGAGACAGCACTGACAATATTAATAAACCATTAAATGGAGTCTTTCATATAAAAAATCCTATAAAATAAACTTCATGTCATCAATAAAATGAAATAATTGTTCCAATAGGAGGTTTAAATTGTATCCTAGAAGGGGGCCTGCATTAACCACCCTTCTCAAATTTTCATGGCATCAAAGACTTCAGAGGCAAATTATTTCCATTCTTAAATCCACCGGTCCATGGTGCTCCATCTATAGAATTTGAATTAAATATCTTTGTAGTGTATGTAAGCTCCCTCTCTGTGTACTGCACCTTATCAGTGAAGGGAATCCTTACTTCTTGATGTACAGTGAGCTATGTATTGGGCCAGATCCTCAGCTGTTAAAGTTGATATCACACCAATGAATTCAATCAATTAAAGCTGCGCAGGAACTGGATTTTACATTTCACAGGAAATTCTGAGAGTTCCAAAAAACTGTCTGGTCTGGAATAAAAAATGTTCAAAATTTCCCACAAAAAAGTCCTCTCTCGCAAAAAGAATATTCATTTTAGATTGATTGAAACATTTTGTTTCAATACAATTGAAATGTTTTGTTCTGATTTCAAAGTTAGTCTGACCTCCTGTATAACATCGGCTATAGAACAAACTATTGAAACATTCCATTCCAAACATGTCAAAATGGATTTTTTTGACCTTATCAAAATGCTTTTTTCTATTCTATTATTGAATTTCACATGTTTCTGTGAAACATTTCACTTCCACCAAATCTGCATTTTACAATGAAAAAAAATGTTTAATTGGAAAATTCAAAACCAGGTCTACCATCAAGCTATATTGATTTCCACTGGATAAGGATTTGGTACTTTATGTTCAAATGCAGCCTGCCATAGAATAGACACAAAACACACACACTGTGCTCTTCCATTTAGACATTACATTTAATCTTTTCTTCTGCAGCTGTTCTCCTAAGACACGATAAAGGCAAAGTCAAGGGCAAAAGTATAATTAGGCAAGCCAAAAAAGATTTGAAGAGCAACTAGCAAAGCCCAAAAATTAGGTGCAAAAAAGTTAAGTACATCAGAAGCAGGACTTCTGTTAAGTTAAGTACATCAGAAGCAAACAATTAGTGCAGCCACTGGACAACTGAGGCCCTTAGGAGAAGTCAAGGAAGACATGGGCATTCTGGAGAAGCTAAATGAATTCTTTGCATCTGTCCTCACTGCAGAGGATGTGAGGGAGATTCCCACGGCTGAGACATTCTTTTTAGGTGGCAAATGTGAGGAAATGTCCCAGATTGAGGAGTCAGTAGAAGAGGTTTTAAAACAAATTGATAAATTAAACAGTAATAAGTCACCAGGACCAGATGGCATTCACCCAAGAGTCCTGAGGGAACTCAGATATGAAATTGCAGAACTACTAACTGTGCTATAGAATATCATGGTTGGAAGGGACCCCAGGAGATCATCACTTAAATCATCTATCACTTAATCTATCACTTAAATCAGCTTCTGTACCAGATGATGGGAGGATAGCTAATGTGACACCAATTTTTAAATAAGGCTCCAGCAGGGATCCTGGCAATTACAGGCTGGTAAGCTTAACTTCAGGCTTCTTCTGTAAAGAACAGATTTATCAAACACATAGATGAACATGATTTGTTGGGGAAGAGTCAACATGGCTTCTGTAAAGAGAAATCACGTCTCACCAATCTACTAGAATTCTTGGACAGGGGGCAACAGACATGTTCACAAGGGTGATCCAGTGGATATCTGGACTTTCAGAAAGCCTTTGACAAGGTTCTTTACCAAAGGCTCTTAAGAAAAATAAGCAGTCCTGGGATAAGAGGAGAGGTCTTTTCCTGGATCAGTAACTGATTAAAAGATAGGAAACAATTGGTAGGAATAAATGACTCATTTTCAGAATGAAGAGAAATAAATAGTGGTGTTTCCCCAGGGAACTGTACTGGGACAGTGATGTTCAACATATTCATAAAAAGTGGTAAACAGTGAGGTGGCAATGTTTGCAGATGATACAAAATTATTGAAATCCAAAGCAGACTGTGAAAATTTACAAAGGGACCTCACAAAACTGGGTGACTGGCAGATGAAAGTCATTGTTGATAAGTGAAAACAATCGCTATATAGACAAAATAAAGGTCTACATTAGCTGTTACCACTCAAGAAAGATTTTGGAGTCATTGTAGAAAGTTCTCTGAAAACATTAGCTAAATGTGTAACGACAATCAAAAAACCTAACCATGTTGGGAACCATTAGAAAAGGGATAGATAATAAGACAGTATATATCATAATGCCACTCTATACATTTAAGGTACACCCACACTTTGAATACTGCATGCAGTTCTGGTCGGCCCACCTTGAAAAAGATATATTAGAAATGGAAAAGGTATTGAGAAGGACAACACAAATGATTAAGGTTATGGAAGAACTTCCACATGAGGAGAGATTGAGACTGGGACTGTTCCGCCTGGAAAAGGAGATGACTAAGGTGGGATATAGTAGAGACCTATAAATTCATTAATTGTGTGAAGAAAGTGAACAAGGAAGTGTTTTACCCTTCATATAATGCAAGAACCAGGTATCACCTAATGAAATTAATAGATAGCAGGTTTAAAACCAACCAGCAAACAAACTGATGTACTTCCTCACACAGCACAAGGTCAACCTTTGGAACTCGTTCACAGGGGATGTTGTGAAGGCCAAAATTATAACAGGTTTAAAAAAGAATTAGACAAGTTCCTGGAGGACAGGTCCATTATTGGCTATTAACTGAGATGGTCAGGTATGCAACCCCATGTTCTGGGTATCCCTAAGCCTGGGTATCCCTAATCCCAAGTTCCTGGAGGACAGGTCCATCATTGGCTATTAACTGAGATGGTCAGGTATGCAACCCCATGTTCTGGGTATCCCTAAGCCTTTGACTGCCAGATACTGGGACTGGACGACAGGGGATGGATCTCTTGATAATGGTCCTGTTCTTTTCATTCCCTTTAAAGCATCTGGCATTGGCCACTGTCAGAAGACAGATGAGCAAGACGGACCTTTTGTCTGACCCACAATGCCATGTTTATGTTCTTATGCCATTCTAACTGAAAGTACAGTTGCTTTTTGCACCTGGAAAAACTGTGGCCCAATTCCTCCTCTCACTTACAATAGTATAAATCTCTGAAGCCAATTGAGTTACTGAGGTGTGACCCTGGAAACAGGATCAACTTCTGTTCCTTTCATAAAGGCTCTTTCTGGGGAATGCTTGTGTCACCCTATAGAAAAATTATAATCTCTATTCTGTACTGTGTGTAAATTTCAGATGTCCAAAAATCATACAATGGATTGACAGCTGGTATTCAGGTATCATTAGCAGCCTTCGGCATATGTCTCCTATATAGCTGCAAACTCATCAAGAAGCACCACACCATATGCACATATTCAACTCCTTACCACAGTGTCATCAGAGATCCTTATTCTGAGGTCCCATCTGATTGGTGCCAGCGGGCTCCAGCAGAAACTGAAATCTTAACTGTACTCTGCTTGGAAAGATTTAGCTCCATTTCCTGGATATTTGAACTATGCAGTGAGATTCATGCATAGATCACAGAACCACACAAAAGTGACATGAGGAGATTTTCCACAGGCTGTGGGGTTTACTGCAGAGAAGTGAATGAACACAGAACATGGCTGATGCATTCAAAGTCAGCAAAGCCCTTTCCTTTTATACCCTTATTTTCTGGAAAAACTTGCTAAGCAAAGCTGGATTTAGTGACCCATGAGGCCATATCCCAGCAGGTTAAGTACACATCCATAAGTCCATATTCAGAAAAGCATCAGCTTCAATGCAATGAGAGTAACTAACATGCTACCCAGCTTTGCTTTTTGTAGTACACAGACTCAGCATAAACAAAAATAATTAAGAACATGATTTGATGGGATGCTTGTGCATGTGTTATCAGTGAGAAATGATAGTAGTAAACGAGGGTTGGGAGAATATGTTAAATGAGTATGTGCTTTGGAACCTAGACTCACCTCTGCTTATTTATCCAGGAGATTTGAAGCAGATTTTTGTTGTTTGGAGCTTCCTAATTCAGAGAGGCTTAATTACAGTGTTTTGTTTTGTTTTTACAAAGTTTCATGATATGCTATTTGATATTGTCATATGCAGTAGGAACCCTTTTTTACTAGTTGCTCATCATTTTATTTAAATAAATATGGGTATTTTATGCTAGCTGACAATTACTTGAAAGATACAGTACAAAAGTACTCATTTTAAAATAACCTTCATTCTGACACTGGTCAGAGAGATTGCTTTGATTCTAATATGAGTGTGGTATGTCCATTTACATTCTTTGAGCAGGGTTTGCCCAGAATGTATGCTGGTTTGTGTGGGTTTAGCCCTTGGTGGACATTCTCAGTAGAAGGTTTAACAGATAAGAGAGCCTCCATGGCAAGGGAAGAAGATCATACATATACTCCTGACTGCACTTCTAAGAGAAGCAGCAATTCCCACTGTGTGCCAGTGGACAGGACTCAGACCAAGAGCCTGCATGCAAGCTTTCATCCTAGGAATTAGATTGAAGCAAATGGAGTCATGCCAATTTTCACCACTGGAGGTTCTGGCCCCTACTTTACAAGTGAGTCAAGATCCCAAAAGACAACTCAGTACAAATATTACCAGTGACTGTTTTTTACTTGTAGCATATGTAATCAGTTTAAACTCTTTGATTTCAATGTGTTTTAGTTGCAAATCTGAAAGAAATTTTCAGAATGACTACACTTTTTAGCAGAAGAACTGTAAGATGTATTTAATTTCATAAACTTTGTCATGGGAACAAAGGAATGTTCAAGAAAGATGTGGAGAAATTGGAGAGGGTCCAGAGAAGAGCAACAAGAATGATTAAAGGTCTTGAGAACATGACCTATGAAGGAAGGCTGAAGGAATTGGGTTTGTTTAGTTTGGAAAAGAGAAGACTGAGAGGGGACCTGATAGCAGTTTTTAGGTATCTAAAAGGGTGTCATCAGGAGGAGGGAGAAAACTTGTTCACCTTAGCCTCCAATGATAGAACAAGAAGCAATGGGCTTAAACTGCAGCAAGGGAGATTTAGGTTGGACATTAGGAAAAAGTTCCTAACTGTCAGGGTAGTTAAACACTGGAATAGATTGCCTAGGGAAGTTGTGGAATCTCCATCGCTGGAGATATTTAAGAGTAGGTTAGATAAATGTCTATCAGGGATGGTCTAGACAGTATTTGGTCCTGCCATGAGGGCAGGGGACTGGACTCGATGACCTCTCGAGGTCCCTTCCAGTCCTAGAGTCTATGAGTCTATGAGTCTATGAATAGTTTAAAACTACTTTAAATGTTCCTGTAATTGAAAGTGTATGATGACCATAATGTATAATTTTCAAATTTAAGCTCTTGAACTCTCATACGTTTTAGAACAATGAGTTTGCTTCTTCAAAATTAGATACTGTCTGGAGAAAAAAAAACACCCAAAACTTTATCAGTCTCAAATGATAAGGAGAGAATTTGGGAGACAAAAGGAAAGAGTGATGGGCACAATCAACCAAGCAGTCTGAAAACAAGGAGAGTGGAATGTCTGCTCCAGCCATTTGTTCATTTGCACTAAATTCTACTCAAAACAAAAGGTTTAGGGTCTGATCCAGTGTCTACTAAAATCAATGAGAGACTTTCTGCTGAAATGATTGGGTACTGGCCATACCTTTAATACCTTTTTTATCAACATAATCACCTTCAACAGCCATCTCTTTTTCTCTTTTTATTCAAGTGGACTTTGTTTCAGCCATGTAATAAACAGTCATTTAGGAAACTTATTCTCTTTTAAAAGGAAGAAACTTTTTTTTTTAAATGTAGACATTTTGGAGAAACAATCCTCTATGCAATTACCTTCAGTGATATTATGTAGCCAGTCTGCCTCACTGACAACCCCAGACTGACTATGTTTAATAATTCACTACGTCTGTGTAATACCTGTAGACTAGCATCCCAGTTCCTTTTCATTTGTATCTTATCTGAGACTTGTTAGCTGTAAGTGCCAGAATGTAGCACACATATGCTGCATTAGACACAAAAATACCTTACCAGTTAAAAGAAAAAAAACAAACCCAAGAGAAGTTAACAGTTGTTTGCAAGCTATTTTTATCATGTAAACTTCACATTTTCCTGTGGTGCCTGGGTTTTAAATATCACCTTGTGACAGCAACATCTGAGACATCTAGTAAAACAAATTACAGCTGTAGATAGTTATTGTCTCTCATATGCTTTCTTTATTACCATGTAATCTGCTGGTTTTTACTTCCCACATACTGCAAATATCCTCAGTGCTGTACTTTCTCTATTATGCAGACATCTTAATTCTGAGGACTAGTTCAATCTGTCATGACGGGAAACAGCATTACAGCATAATGAATACTCATTTCCTGCAATTTTTAATAAAAAGTTTAAACAGTTAAACTGTGCAATCTGCTGGTGTTCATTAATGACACTGCATATTTTAATGGTGTATTTATTATGCGGCCATGTAGAGAACAGGAAAGATGTTTGGAGAATATCTCCAGTCTCCAGTTTCAGAAGCTGCAGCCAAAATGTAGAAAAGAGGTTTTCCTTTTCAGAAAGTAAAATGTATTGTTTGTGAGATTTCCAGACTAACCACAATGGAGACCGAAGACCAGCATTCATTCATGGTGAAATCCATTCTACTCACATGGAGTCCAGATACTTGGACTCCATGTGGGTGGAGTGTGAAGCAGTTGGGAAGTGAAGCCTCCCACTCACCCCCAATTTAAAGTCTGGATATGTGGTTTCTGTGCTGCTCCACCTGAAACTGCTATTTCACACTCTGATTAGAATAGTGCCTGCAGACCCTCTGTGTCCATTGCACAATGTTGAGGCCACTGGATCTGTGCAACCATGGATCTGCTCTTCCTTTTCATTTCCACTGTGGCCTTCTGCTAAATCTGGTACGTTACCCTTCCTGCAGTGAATAAAGAATTTGAGGCTGCTCTGCCAGCAGACCTACTGTGCAGCAGGGCTTCAGTGGAGCAGAGATGCCTGAACTGGCATTCCATTCCACAAGTGAGTTGTACCCCCACTGGACAGTTACAAAAGAGGCAGTTGCAGTGCTGACTTTCCCAACTAATGCAACTCAGTAATATTCATCCTGCAAGATTTGCACATTGGCTTCACCTGGTGGGTTGTGTTACACGAGGAATGGGTCCTCATTCAGTTTAGTCCCTGTACAGATTTAAACCTCGGCCTGTCTGCTGAACCTTCCAAAAAAGATGCCCACAGAAAGTAGCTAAATTATTCACTGTCAATAGTAATTTTTGCAAATACCTTTTTCCTGATTTGGAATAGTTCTTGAACCAGTCTCTATTTTTATTAATGTACTCGTTATTTGGAATTACCTGCTGGATAGCCCATGAGAACAAATTTCAGCCTATGGATCATTGCCAAATAGCTCACGCTGACTGCTGTTCACTGTTTATTATTTGTAGCTTGTGATTTCTCACATGGTATTGTTTCTGCTCCAGGATCACATACGTGAAACATGTTAAACAGAAGAATAATGAATGATGAATAATACAGAATGCATTTCCAGTTTGAATTCTCAGACCAATAATTATTTCTGCTAAATACTTTACAATTTCATATTTCATGGGGAACAAGAGGTCAGTGAAGTTCTGGCAATATGACTCCACAAGTAACAGCAAAAAGAACTTGCCATTTTTATTCATGAAGATTGTCTCAAACCATTTGTTCTATTATCCAGCCACTGTAGAGTCCACTATGTTAGTGTTGTTTGCGATGAAGAATCTCAATCCATTTTCTCTCTCCTTTTACATTGACCACTTAAGGTGATTACAACTTTCATACACTACCAATCTGGATAATGAAGCTCAAGCCAGTGATTTAGCTAAGGAAGGCTTCCATGTTTTATTACCAAATCCCGGAGCCCTTCAGTTCTCCTAGGACTATTTAAAAATAGGTCCTTCTTCAGAATTGCAAAATGATGTATTGTAAAATATTGCTAGAGTTTAAATATTTCTGAGAGCAAATCTTCACTCCCTGCTGTTTACAAGTAAAATAATGTCTACAAATAATACATTACATTAGTTGTTCTCTTTATCATAAAGCCATGTTGAATACTTGTAACATTTATAAAAAGACACCAAACTGATTGCAAGATGAGCGTTACCCTTGAGCAAATTATGAACACATTTATTTCAGTCTTATGCATTTGAAACTAATTTTCTGGTAATATCAAAAGTGTTCATAGAATTAATTTCCTGTCAGTTCAGCAATATTCAAGTGAATATTTTATGATTTTGCATTAGCTGTATTTGTCTAGAGTTGTGACATGATCGAGTCATTCTCTGAGGGAAACACATTAATAATTAAACTCTGACCAATGTGGAGCGCTAAAGATGACAGCATAATTGTACATATTCAGAGGGAGAGAATGAGAATTGCCCTGCCACCATTTAAATGTCAATTTGGAATTTCTTTCTTAAATTAAAACAATGCTGCAGAGAAAAAAAATAAGAGGGGGGAAAGAAAGAGGTTGATGTCAAATTTGGATACTCTTCCCCTTGTTGTTTTCCCTTTCTTTTAAAATGTGAGCTAAATGCAAATGGCTTCTCTCATTTTCTCCTTCAAGTGCAAGATAAACTATCATCTTGAAGTTTTTTTCTCCCCTTTCTTTTGGTGATATAATATTGTTGGTTGTAAGACTGGGATTGTTTAGATAAATACAACATACATAGATTAGCTCAGGAGAAAATACTGCTGCCTGACACTGGAAGCTTTGATTGGTTTCAGCCCTTATATTTGACTCTTTTTTTGCCCTGATAACTTCAGCCGTATTTTAAGATTTTAATCTACTTCCCAGTCAAATGCCTATGAATGGATCACTATATTTATTCTTATTTATGCTTCTTTTTCAGATTCTGAGAGTAGAATGTTATTGGATTTTAGCTGCAAAATTTCCAAAATTTGAGTCATATATTTTACAACCATTTAACATTCACTGATGAGATAGAATCATAGAATATCAGGTTTGGAAGGGACCTCAGGTAGTCATCTTGTCTAACCCCCTGCTCAAAGCAGGACCAATTCCCAACTAAATCATCCCAGCCAGGGCTTTGTCAAGCCTGACCTTAAAAACCTCTAAGGAAGGAGATTCCACCACCTCCCTAGGTAACCCGTTCCTGTGCTTCACCACCTTCCAAGAGAAAAAGTTTTTCCTAATATCCAACCTAAACCTCCCCCACTGCAACTTGAGACCATTACTCCTTGTTGTCATCAGGTACCACTGAGAACAGTCTAGATCCATCCTCTTTGGAATCCTCTTTCAGGTAGTTGAAAGCAGCTATCAAATCCCACCTCATTCTTCTTTTCTGCAGACTAAACAATCCCAGTTCCCTCAGCCGCTACTAATAAGTCATGTACTCCAGCCCCCTAATCATTTTTGTTGCCCTCTGCTGGACTCTTTCCAATTTTTCCACATCCTTCTTGTAGTGTGGGGCCCAGAACTGGACACAGTACTCCAGATGAGGCCTCATCAATGTCAAATAGAGGGGAATGATCACATCCCTCGATCTGCTGGCAAAATGCCGTTAGCCTTCTTGGCAACAAAGGCACACTGTTGACTCATATCCAGCTTCTCATCCACTGTAACCCCTACGTCCTTTTCTGCAGAACTGCTTCCTAGCCATTTGGTCCCTAGTCTGTAACAGGGAATGGGATTCTTCCATCCTAAGTGCAGGACTCTGCACTTGCCCTTGTTGAACCTCATCAGGTTTCTTTTGGCCCAATCCTCTAATTTGTCCAGGTCCCTCTGTATCCTATTCTCATCCTCCAGCATATCTACTACTTCTTCCAGTTTAGTGTCTTCTGCAAACTTGCTGAGAGTGCAGTCCACACCATCCTCCAGATCATTAATGAAGATATTGAACAAAACCTGTCCCAGGACCAACCCTTGGGGCACTTCGCTTGAAACCGGCTGCCAACTAGACATGGAGCCGCTGATCACTACCCATTGATGTATCTGCATTATTCCAGAGAAGCAGACAAATTGTGCTTGGTATTCCATACACAGACCATTTAATGAAATTGTTTCCTTATGACATCTAGATTAGAAAGTAATGCCATTAACATGACATATGGCACCATCACATTGTTTACTTTGTTTTTGTGTTACACACCATGTCTGTCTTGACCATTCTGGCTGTTAGCTCTTTGGGGCAGAAGCTGTATTTGTACATTGCCTAGCACAATGACGATCCCATTCTTGGTTGATCCCTAGACACTACAGAAATTAACATGATCAATAATGATGATTAACTTCACTCTGCCTGATAAATTGTAACCCAGATGTATAACTGTAAGGCTATTGAAGTCTATAGGAAATTTTCCATTGACTGTAGTGAGTGCTGGATACATTAATGGGCATGTCCTACACCGGCTTGGTATGTGTACTAAAAATAGTAGCATTTGATTTACGGTGAGGTAAATATGTGAATTACTACGATGAAGGGAAAATGAATGGAAGAGGAGCTATTGTGATGTGTTTCCATGTAACTCCTACTGCTTGATAATATGTTTGTCAATGTCCACAACTGATGCATTACTAGAAATGTAAGTCTGAAGTAGTATATAAGGGTTGCATTTTCTAAGTTTGCCATTTAAGAGAGAAGTGAGAAAAGTACCAAACAGTAAAAGTAATAGGTTAGATATTAAGATGTTATATACAAAAAACCACTACATTAATAGAACACTAATAGTGAGGTTTTCACTTATACAAGAGACATAATACTCAGGGATAAGGTAATCACTGAAACTTTAGTTTCAGACTTAGCACATATTCTTTACCTAATAGTCTCTTCTTGCATTGTTTGCATACATTGTATAGTGGGGTAAGTGCAATACTGACAGACCCCAGTCATTGATGGGCAGGATTGAATTTGGGATCTCTGAAGCTTTGTGTATGAGCCTCTACTGCATGTGCTAATAGCCCCATGGCTCTTAGGTGAGACTGTAGCTGATTCATCAATTTCTAGCGGGGGACGGAGCACCACACCAAGCAGGTATGAGTTGCTCTAGCACATGAGCTATATGTAGGGTGTTCCATGTGAATCAGAGAAAGGATTCCTCCTGCAAATTTTAGAGAGAAGCAGAACCTCTCTAGATGAACTATAGAGTAAGGAACATGGAACATACATGGGTAGACATCTTAAGGAAGAGCTGCTTGTGGAGAAAAGAGCCTCTTTTGTCTCAGATGAAGAGAGCGGCTCTTTGTCTGAGGTTTGGTGACTGAAAAGAGGAGGCTACTTTTCATGAGTGGGGACTCACTATCTTAGATAAGGAAGAGTATGTCTTCATATGGGGATGACAAGACAGTGTGTAGGAGATGGAATAGCTTTTTAACAGATGTGAGTGCCAAGACTCCATTTTACTTTGGGGTTTACCTAACATTCGCATGTTGACTGAACACATCTAACTTTACTTAGCTGCGGAAATTATGACCATACCCCATGGTGGTGTAGCTTCATGCTAGTGATATTTTGTTGCATTCATTAATAACCTGGGACATGAGCTAAAAAGAATAGGATTCAAATCTAGTTCCCTGCATGACACTGCTTACTGCTATCTCTAGGCAACCAATCAATGCAGTCCTATAGAATGCAATAGGGTTGGACGTAGTTTAAGTCAAGGCAGAATACAAATTTTTCAATCATTGAATGAATAATCATTGCTAACAAGGAAATACAGCAAGCTGGAGACCAGAGTGTGACCAGTGTGGTCTAATGGCTGGAGCCAAGCGAAGAGCTAGAGTCAGAACCAGAGTCAGAACTCAGAAGCCAGAGACAAGTGTCAAAGCCAAAGTCAGAAATTGGAGCCCAAGGTCAGAACTGGGTAACCTAGAGGCAGGCAAGACTGGGGACAAGGCAGAAGCTATCATACTGATGGGCAAAGGCTTTGAGCAGCCACTGAACTGCTGCCGCTGGTGAGCTTAACAGCTGGTATGCTGACTCGTCCAACCAACTTGGACGTCTAGCTGATGGGGCCCAGCTGTTTTTATTAGCATGTCAAAAGACTGAGCAGGCACAGCTGTGGGGCCTTATTCCCGACACAAGCCTAGAATAGGCTTGGGTGGTCACCTACCTATCCACTAAGCAACCTGTTTGACATATAAAATTATACAAGATTAGAAAGGCTGATTTAATTTGAGACCAATTTGATTCTCAGTGATCAAGAATCTAGCCACTGCCCAATCAACTGCAAACTTAACATGGCTCCAAAAATGCATTAATCCCACGATGCAAGTACATATCTGCAATATCATTATTTGAATTGGTTGTACCATTAGTGTTAACATTTTAATTAATGATGAATATTTATAATTTATGAATATTTATTAAATGATGTTCACATTTTTCAGTGTTCTGATACCTCATTGGGACCTACTGACATGACTAAAGGGCTTGGCGAACAAGTACCTCATAGGTGAACATCTTCATGTTCCTCCTTTTTTTTTAAAATAATGGCAACATTTTACATGAAGCTTGTTATATGAGCATAGGGTCATAATGTGTCACTTTGATAGAGAAGTGCATCAGAAACAAATGACAAAGGGCCTCAAAGAGAAGGTTATATGGATGTATTTTTTAATTGTTTCACAGGGAAAGAATCCACTCCAATAAATTATATCATTTTCTTAAGATTTGCTGCTGTTGAAACCTAAAATATGCAATGGAATAATTTATCAGCCTTGTAACTGTGTGAATTACCATCTAAGTAGCTCTCATGCTCCCATTATGTACTTTCCAAAGAACTGCATCTGAAAAGGTTTTAGTCTACTCTGTTATATGCTATATACAATGAAATTAAATATTTGAAACAATCAGCAATTATAGTGCCTTTATAACCTACAATATGAGAATATCTTAGAGATAGTTTTGCTATTTAGTTTAGAGATGTGGAGAATAGGAAATGTGATAAATGTGTGTTTAGAAATAATGAAAGGTACAGTGAACACTGATCAATCATGCTTCCTCATGTAGTCAAATAAAAGCTAGAGCTAGGGGATACTCATTGAAATTGCTTGGTAACAAATTTAGAACTGATACTTCTTTAGATTAGGTGTAATTACGCTGTAGAATTCACATTTATTGATTCAGCTAGTTTTATAGAATTTAAAAGTGGCTGATGACTGCATGAATATACATAGCATAGGATAGCTATAGTAAAATAGATTAGTCTGCACTGATAACAGGGAAAAGAGAACCTCATGCTTCAGATTACTTAGTTAATTTAATTATTAGCTAAGAGTTAGCTGGTGGAGTTGGATAGGTATTATAATCATCTCAGATAAGATTGGTTGATCAACTATGAATGGTTTTTCACTTTTCCCTAATGCAATGAATATAGGTCAAAACAGCCAAGGTAATCAGACTGCATAATTCCTGTGAATGGTCTTTCTTTTGAGATTTTTGTTATTTCCTTCTTCCCTTTAGGCTATTTTAGAAATGTCCTTAGCACAACCTCTCTTTAGCATATTCTCATTTTAATTTTGCTCCCTGAATTAAACGAGAAATATAAAGGCACATAAATCTGAAAAACAATCAAACCGTTAGAGCTGTTTGATTTCAGTTTGATTTATGTGCTGGGAAGTTCTTATTTATTTATTCAGTTAGCCCATTTCTTGTGTGTATTATTCTAGATATGCTCTTCTGACTTGACTGCAGCTGCATGAAACTTCAGTTTCAGTTTAGAAGAAACTCAGCGAACCTTTGGTTGGTTGGTTTTGGTTTTGGTTGACATCAGTATGAACTGCTTAAGTTATCATAATAACCATGAACTTTGGCACCCGAGCAGAATGCAAAATCCACTTCTGCCACCCATCCTGCCCTTGATAACATCACCCCAAATCAAACCAACAAAATCCAACCTTTCCTGGAACAAAAAAGACAAATATAGGGGAGCTTTTTCTCTGAGAGGGAGGGAGAAGAGAAAAATATTGAGGGCCATGGAAAAAAAACAGATAGTATTTCAGTTTCAAGAGTTCGGTTTGTTTATTTTCTAACTGAGATAAAGGCTCATCGTTGGGTATGCAACCAATGTGGGAATTTATTTTGCTTTCTGTAAATACACCAAAGATTTGCAATATCCAAAACACCCTCCATCCAGAATCCTGGTTATCGGGAAAAAAAATCCTGTAGGAGTTCATTTTGGATCATATGCTTCTGCTAATGATGATGATGATAAATATCTGGCTTTTGCATTTGATTTTTCTGCTGATTCCTGTGTTCTTGATAGACTTTGTTGCTGCAGCTATTGCTGCTGAGCCAACTCTATCATATCAGGAGGATCTACAGAGATACAAACAAACTCTTTTACAGCCAAATAAAGAAATTTGAAATTTTACAAACAAGGAGCGAAATTTCTGGTGATCCCCACATATTATGACCAAGACCACTGAGAGGAAATTCTGTACAGAAAAGATGTGTTTAGGCTAGACCTGGCTCTTTATCACTTGCTTTAACAGTTTAGCAAATTAAGGAATTAGCTATGTTCAAATCAACATCACCGTACAGTTAAGGAAAAATGTAAAGAGGGAGCCTTTCATTTCTAAGTCAAATCTAGTCACGTTTGGTAGTACAAATGCTTATACTATTATTACATGATTTTTTCCATATTTGCTATTGACAAATGATTCCCAAATGTACTTAGATTGTAAGCTTGTTGGGGCAGATACTATCTTTCTGTTCTATTTGTACAGTGCCTAGCACAATGGGATGCTGGTCTATGACTAGGGCTGCAACACAAATAATAATTAGCAATAATACTTTGATTTTAACAAATATATAGAAATAAACACTTTATAACAACAAATTGAAGCCTATCTTTGGTTTGTGAACTGGGCTTGTTGCATGCGTTTGCTATTCATTTTGTTTAACCTCTAGGCCAGGTTTTCTAAACTCTCTAATCCTTTTTAGTGGTCTCCTCTGGATCATCTCCAATTTGTACACATCTTTCTTAAAGTGTAGCATCCAAAACCTGACAACATTCCAGCTGAGGCCTCAGCAGGGTGGACTAGAACCAGACAATGAACTCCCATGTTTTACATATGATACTCATGTTAATAACCCAGAATGATATTCACCTTTTTCACAACTCAGACATGTTGTTTGATATTAGTCTTTTCTGCAATATTGTTTATATGTTTTCCTTTTTGTACTCAGCTACCATTGCATATGTGTTAGGCTGTCTTGAAAATAATAATGAATTCTGTTGATAGGACGGGTGGGAGAATTTGGGGGGCGGACTGGGTGTAATCCTGCATCGGTTGAAGACAATAGCAGTAGTACCATTGAGTTCAAAAGTTGCAGGATTGAGCATTAATTGAGAAACTAATTTTGACCCAAAGGATATCATTTGCTCTCTGGGCACAATATGACTAAAACTTGCTCTGATTAACATTATTTACTTCACTTTCAATGTCAGAGGAGAACTCAGAAAGGAGGCAAACTTCACCCAGTAAAATGACCTGCTCTATATAGTCCAAATGAAATTTTGCAACACCAAATGAATGAAAAGAACAAAGTGTGATATTATCAGGCTAGCCCAGTCCCCTCCCCCCATGCACTGAAATTCTATAAAGGAGCTGTTTACACTGAAGCCCTCCTATGGGCCAGCACTTAAATCTTGAAAATATCTCTGAAGTCCATCTGCCACAGTGTTTCATTTTTAATGAAAATGGAAGATACCAACCATAACTAACTCTGATATGCCAAGCATTTTCGTAATGCCAGTTTGTTACATCTCAGAGGAGACAATTTAAACAGTGTCTATTTCTAGACTTGCTCATAAGCTTATGAACAAGTGTCCTTAGAGATGAAATCACAGAAACCACTGATAAGACAGACCCAATAACAGACCTTTTTAACAACTGTCAATGCAGGATTGTGGGCTAGAGTATATCATCAAGTGTTTGGTATGATATATTCTCCATGCCTGTGTGGTACAACATATCATTAGAGGCAAACTTCTTGTAAAAAAACAATTCTAATTATTTTCCTCTCCTTCTGAACTAAACTACTGGCTTGTTGGCTAACAAATGTACCCTCTCCCCCACTGCCATACAAGTTACAGAATACTTAGTGTTGATTCATAGTGAAAAGTGTCATAATTTTCATCTGGTGGAGTCTTTCCTCTGTATATGTTAATCATCCTTAAGCCGGACCAGCCTTCAACCTCACTGGAGGAAGTATATATACATAGTAAGTGAAGCACTTTGAAATATATACTGTTCTTATAGATACAGCAAGGAAATCAGTGCAAAATAGGTGACTGGAAATTAGACTAGAAAATATGAAATTGTGAATCACAGGTTGAAAGTCCATTGCAGTTAATAGGTGCAATTTACAATGCTCCTTAGATGATAAAATGAACTTTTCACTATAGATTTTAGTCGATCATGAAAAGAAAAAAACATTAAAATGGAAAAATCTCAGATACTTGAAAGAAGAATTATTTCCAACACAGTGAAAAGGATAATAGAAATATGAAAGGGAAATGAACCCCCCGCCCCGAAATTATTTGGAGTGGATTGAAACAACCTTACTTTTCTCAAAATCTAGAGTTTACGGGGCCTAGAGCTTGCCATTGTCTGATTATTTACCTCAGCCAAATACATTGAAATAGCATGAAAGTTGTACTTTGAATATTAAAACAACAAGCAGAATAAACCCAGATATTATTGGCACATTAATAAGGCCACAGAAAATGTAGATTGAATGGAAATATATAGATACTGTAGCGGGCTGATCACTCTGCTCCGTCCCTGAAGGGGTTAAAACAGCCCTGGGAAAGGGCTGCCCCCGGGAGCCAGAAGGCTGGGCTGGTTGGGAAGGCAGCCGCAGCTAGGGCCATGTCCTAATCAGGTCACTGCAGGCCCAATAAAAGGGCTGCTAGCCAGGCACTCAGGCAGAGTCTCTCTCTAGCTGTGGAAGAAGACAGGCCTGGCTGCCTGGGAGCTGAGCAGGGTACCTAGAGTGGAGCAGGGCTAGGGGAAGGCCACAGGAGCTGGGGAGCTCTAGCCTGGAAAACCCCCAGACTGCAGGCCTTGCTAAAGGCTGAAGGTACTGGGGTTGCAGAGGTGCAGCCCAAGCTAGGCAAAGGCACCAGGTTCAACCCTCCCTTGCCGATGATGAGTGGTTTATAGACTGCAGTCTGCCCCAGTGAGCGGGGGCTAGATGATGACTGGCAGTAGCCATTGAGGCAAGGCAGAGATAGAGGTTTGGGGGTTCCCCAGGGAGGGGAGACCCCAGAGACTGCAGGGGTACTGCAGAGGGCAGACCCCTGACGTTAGGGGCACTGGGGTCCAGGAGGGACACAGGGGCCAGAGGCAAGTGAGACTTCAGCCAGCAGAGGGCTCTCCGGAGCTGGTGAGCTAATTCCCAGGTTGACCAGCAGAAAGCACCGCGGTGGGAGCATCGCTGCATCACTACAATACGGAAGAACACTGGACAATGTATGTCTAAATGTACTATGAGACTGTCTTTAATGTGGCATTGGAATAACAAGAAAAGTTACTTTTATATATGGCATTTGTTGCATAACTATACATTTACTATAAATCTGAATAAAGCTGATTGCACAAATGATATGGGGCTGAATTTAGCTTCTGAGTAGGTCACACTGTGCATGGTCAAACTCATATCACAGACACACATGAAACAAAGTCAAGAGTTATAATTACATTCACATGTTGGCTAATTGGTCCCTTAGGGGCCTACTTCCTAATTATAAGAGGGTATGCAGAAAAGAAATATCACCAAAAGCAAGTATGTATAGAATGAATATGAGTTTAAATGGGCTGTACTGGCTATATAAAAGCTGTAAAACTTGATAGGAAAGGAATGCAGTTACTTGCCAAATATCTCCAATCCATAAAAGACTTTCCTTATATCATTATAAGAAGGAGGTGGGAGGAGGCTGCATTGTTTTAAAGGGATACAGATCTAAGAAATTTGCAAACAGCTATTGTAGCCTCAAGTGGGATTTCTTGATAATTATAAAGATGTAAAGGGATCGTGGAATCAGAGATGTGCTAAGGGAAAAAGAATAACTTTTTGTGAGAATTAAAGAGGGGAAAAATCATATTGCAAAAAAAAATAGACAGAGTAATGGAGAAACAGAAGAACTGGGTGCATCTGAGAGAACTGTTAACCTGAAATGAAAAGCCTTAAAAACTTCAGACATTCATTAATTAAAATTGCATACAGTTTTAATTACATTGTTTATTAGTTTAGCTAAGGGCAGCTTTTTTATCTCCCATAATTGAAACTATATTATTGTTTTGATTATACACAATGCAAAATTTACAGACTTTTTGCTCTATGCCTCTCGGGCGTGGGGGGGGCATAAGAGTAAATTATAGAATTTACAAGGTTGTAATTTATTTTATTTCACATCAAATGGTAACATTTTGACATATCTATAAAAGTCTCGATGTTTATATTGGATGTGTATGTAATATTACATTACACCTCATAACCTAGATAAACTGGCAGGAACCCTAACGCTGAATAAGAACAGAATTGTCTTTATCTCTTAAACCTGTCATTTTAATTTTCCACTCTAGTCAGTGCCGTATAAGCAGCCCGACTTAAGTTCCTGGTGGCTGTTAGACCACAGTCTTGTAACATTTTGAATTTAGTACCTAATCAAATTGCTTTGCTTTAGTATTCTTATCTTGATTTATATGAATGGGTATATGGTCCCCTCATAAGTATACCCGAAGGAATGTTGTATTTTACAGCATTCTAAATGCAAATCCTGTTTTGAGATTTATGCTCTGGACAGTGTAACCATGCCATTAAAAACGAATTTAAAATGAAATGCAGAAAAATTGAAATGACAACTTTAGAGCTCAGAAATCTTGAGCAACCAACCCTGCTCCACTGAGCTGCTGCTGACTGCACTAGAGAGCTGTGAACAGTCAACAGATTTCCATTGCAGAGTCTGCTTTCGGTGAAGTTGAAATTAAATGCCCTGCTCATACAAAAGAAAATTTCCCTTGTGCCAAATCTAATCAAATCTAATATGTCTATATTATAACTACCATATCTATAACCATATATTTCAAAACCCTAATTATTAGGCTACTTCATAAAAATAAAATTGGCTCTCATTTCCAAAGCATTTTTCAGTGAGAGATGTGAAACATAAATTAATTATCTCCATTTGCCATTCATTATTCCTTTGATTTCACTACATGCTGAGGACCAAACTATTGGCTGGCTGTGGGCAGGAGTGTGCTAGAAAGAGAGAGAATGAAAGGAGTCCTTTCCTCCCACCACTGCTATAGGAGATAGCCATAGCCTGGTTGACCGTGCTCGGCAGTGCAATAATGGTAGGCAGTTAACCTCTCTACAGCTATCAGCAGTGGTAATCTGGGTGGTGGTTGATTATAGTCATAGTCTCTAAGCTGCCCAGCCACCCAAGAGTCAATCAAGTGCTGCACTCTTGATTAGCAGAGCCTCATACATCTGGCGACATGTGTTCAGGTGCCCCTCCCCGCCGCTACTCTGTGGCCGCGTTGCTCCTGCCCTCTGCCTTGGAGACCCTGGCAAGCAGCTCCTGGGACCCTCCTGCTTGCTGTACAGAGTGTAGGCGTGGGCGCTGATTTCAGCGTGTCCCCCTCTCCCTGCCCATGTACCCTCATCTCTGCAGAGCTGCAGGGAGGGGAGGAAGACCTGGCTCAGGAGCAGTCTGGAGCTGCCAGCAACTACTGTGGTCTGAACAAGCCTTCTGGTGAGTGCAGCTGTGCTTAAAGAGACAGTGCACAGTCTCGCATAGACTTCCCCAGCAGCCAGCGCATGCGCGCACACACACTCTCTCTCTCTCTCTCTCTCTCACCTCCCAAATATTTACTTGTGTTATTGTTGTTGTTACTTCTTGGTACTTCCTGCAATGCACATATAGTCTCTAAAAAACAATGAGGAGTCTGGTGAAAAGACTAAACAGATTTATTTGGGCATAAGCTTTTGTGGGTAAAAAATCTCACATTTCAGATGAATGGAGTGAAAGTTACAGATGATACTTGAAACCATGCAAGGCATATATTCTCTAATTTTATTCTTTCAAAGTGCTGTTATTTTAGTTTTTTGACTGGTCTATGCATTTCATAATTTTATTTCTCTCTTATGCTTAAATTTAATTCTACTGGTGGCTCACATCACCTTGATATTGGTGCACAAACTGCCCATAAAAAAATTCATTCTGCACATGGATGGAAAAAATTAGCGGGAACATTGGCATAATCCTTCCCCACCATGTGTACAAGCAAGCACCAGCAGTGGGACTTATACATGAGTTTTGATGGGATCTCTGTTGATAAGTTTAGCTCACTGCTAAATTACATCGAGGTGTATAGCAAGGACATACACCAACAGGAAAGGAAAATGCTTAAAGCTCAGGCTGACAGGTTTGTTATCTGACGATGTATGGGCAGCAGTAAGGAATTGTGGGACAAGTACATTAGCTGGAACATTTATGATAAAACAATCAGTGAAATAGTTAACATTGTCATCATGTTATGTGTCATCCTTAGGTTTCTGATTTAACACTCCTTTGGGATGAATGGGGGAGTTCACACATCAGCCATATTTTAAGCTCTCTGTGGAGTCAGGAAAACAACATTGCATTGGCATACACTCAGTGTTGACACTTAAGTTTTCCTCATATCCATAATTGCTAGAGACATTAAATACACAGACATTTTTAAAAATTAAAGCTCAGATGTCAATGTTGTCATCTAAATATAGGCCTAAGAAAGCCAGCATTGACAAGGATTTCCTTTCTCAGGCACCCCGGATATGGAAGAATACAAGTTGCTGTGGTATAAAAAGAAGTGTTCAAAGGATACTTTGATGACTCTGGTGACAGATATACAAGCCCATCAAGAGGGGAAATGTGCTACCTTTCTTTTCCAGCATATGTCCAACTGCTAATGTAAGAAGGAGGACAGGTTTCCCTGAATCCACACTATCCTCACTTAAAGGAATATATAGTGAGAACTGCACCCTTAGGGGAGTAACTGAGCTTCAGGATAGAAATTAATTGCTCAGTTGGACACATAGATGACAAGAGACTCCATGTGTAGGGCTCCAGATACAATAATGGGTGAGATCTAAGACTGGTAAGGAAGGACTTGCGTATGCAGAGGTCGGATCCAAAACCCTGTTTATGTTATCTGAAACTTATAACCCATTGATGACCAGTATTTGCATGTCAATACTATTTTCCTCGGCACTGAACACGTTTCATTTGGTACAAGAGAGATTCTATTAGATCATGATACTAGCAATGTTTGTCAGTGAGGAAACAGGAAAAACTAATATATAGATAAAAGCCTTCCTGAGAGTACTACCGCCACCACTCCAAACCAGCTCATCTGCCTTGATTACCTGCTTCTAGGCATTAAAAATGGGGAATATGAATATATTTTAATGGTAATAGACCATGTAACTGAATTTGCAGAGTCCTAGCCAACCACCAGTAAATCAGGCAGAGCAGCTGCTAAAAAAAAATTCAATGATATTCTCTTTATTTTGCATATCCTAAAATGACCTGCTCTGACCAAGAGAGGGAATTTGAGAGTCAAATACTCAAGGATTTTTGTGAATACAGTTGGATGGAGGGTCCTGTGCTACATCCTATAACTGCAAGGAAAAATTCAACAGAGCAATATTTAGTATTAAAAATATTGACTGAGGAATAAATATCAAATTAGAAGGACTGTAGAAATCAACTAGCACTTATAACTGCAACAAGCACGAAAAAAAGGAATCCTACTTCATTTCTGCTTTACAAGATTATCCATATGTAACTTTTTGGACTATGTACACAACCAGGAGGGTAACAGTCATGCTAACTACACAAATTGATGGAAACAATGACTGAAGAAACTGCAAAGAGGGAACACCAAGAGGGAAAACTTATTACAACCTCTAATCAGTGTTAATTCCCAGGAAACAGGGACCTGATAAGAAACCTGTCTGAATGGTGTGGGCCAGGGAAACTCAGATGTAGGATATGCAATCTATATTGTAGAAAAGGAAAGAGTAGGGGCTCCTATAGAAAAGTTGACAAGAGACAAATGGGTTAAAAAAACTTCACCAGAAGGAATGCTACACTGAAAGTGTACAAATTGAGCGATGAGGCAAGAAAAAAAAGATACTAGGACTGAGTAATGCAGTGAGACATCACTCGAAGAAAGCTGCTCCTGGATTTAACCCATTTTTCAAGGATCACCCTGAAAAATTGAATATAGTTACCACCAGGGAGCAGGATGTAAGTTACTGTTCCAATCCACATGGATACACTGCCCTGGAAGCTGAATTTCACTTACAGGAGCCCGAGCTAGTTATCATCAGCAATAAGGTATCAGAAACAGTGATACCAGAAGGAATAGTTAATCAGAGTCAAACACTGTACCATCTGGTTTCAATAATCTAAGTAAGTGAGATAACCAAAGGAGATGGCCAGAGAGGAGTTATAGTTGTGTAGTTAAGGCACTAGACTTGGGCTCAGGGGTCTGAGTTATATTCCTAGCTCTGCCACAGACTTCCTGTATGATCTTGGACAAGTTGCTTAATTTCCCTGCCTTAATTCTTTATCTTTACTATGAGGATACTCATACTTCCTTTCTCCTGCCCTTTGTCTCTATTTAGCTTGTAAGGGATTGTCTCTTACTGTGTGTCTGTACAGTGCTTAGACCAACTGGCCCTGAGATCTTGGCTGGAGCATATAAGTTTTTCCCTAATACTAATAAAAATAAATAATCAATTGTCTCTTATGGTTACTTGGGAAAGCCATAATATCAACCATGGTGTCCTCAAAATCTGGTGAGTAACTATGGGACCCCTGTACTCCACTCCATCAACATAACAAATTTTAGTCCTAAAATCATTTGTGTTGGACGATATATTAATATTCTGACCAACAGGCAAAATCTAACAACAATAATGTAGTTTCATCTATGTAAAGACAAATTTGATATGTAGGCATATTAGTTTGCTGTAATTTTAATTATCTAGGAAGACATTTCTGTAAAAGGAGAGATTTGAACTATGGAAGAATGAAGCCATATTTCAATAGTGATATTCATGTAGAGGATAGTAATATTTATTGTCCTGGAAGGATGTTTAAAACAATGTTAAATTCAATGTTTTATTTACAGGGGAAAGTTAAAATGGGAAGGATATTCCACACTAGGCAGAGCCGTTCATTGTGGACCCTATCTGGAGACTGGCAGACCCATAGACATTTGGTTGGTGGTGGCAGGAAAGTTAACTCTAGTATCAAACAAAGAAAGTGAACACAGACTCTAGTAATGTCTTGGGGAGATGATTGACCCTTTAATATGTCTGTGAGTGATGACAAATGAGTTTTTGGAAGAGCTCTGCAGAAAGAGGAAAGAGAGCCATGCCTGAGGAAGTTAGAGAGCCACCAAGAGAAAGTTACTAGGTGTGACGGTTTCCATTTTGTTGTAATAAAGTGATTTGGCAGCTTCTCAAGCAGGTGGTTTTGTCTACATATCCCTTCCAAGCCTCCCTTCCATTTAGAGGCAAGATACAGATGTATAAGGAGGAAAGGAAGAAACATGATTCATCCTACTGCCAGCGGCGGCTCCAAGCACCAACGCTCCAAAAGCATTCCTGGAGCAGAAAGCCGTGGGGAGCACCCTGCCAGTCCCTGCAAGGGCAGCAGTCAGGCAGCTTTCAGCGGCTTGCCTGCAGGAGGTCCACAGGTCCCGCAGATTCAGCGGCAATTTGGCAGCGGGTATGCCACAGGACCAGGGGACCTCCTTCAGGCAAGCCGCTAAATCCGTGGGACTGGGGACCTCTCACAGGCTGCCTGACTGCAGTGCTTGGGGCAGCAAAAGAGCTAGAGCCGCCCTACTACAGTCCCTGCACTCAGCTCCCTCCTACCATCTATTAGGGTAAAATGACCCAAAGACACAGAGAAGATAAAGCCTTGGCCCTGCCCTTCCTTTACAGGGAATTAGTGATGGTGGCTAGATAAAGATCTGTATTGAGAATGGTCATGAGAAGCACTGCCCAGAAGGTCAAACTTGGGCCAGTGCCTACAAGACAGTCTATCCCTTTGTGGCAAATTTCTGTTTTAAAACGCCACAGATTTTGTTTTGAATATTGCAATATGTAGGCAACCTAATTCTGATCTCACAGGGTAAATTGCAAGTATCTCCAGTGAAGTCAACTGAATTAAATGGATATAAACTGATGTGAGATCACAAACAGGTGCTAGACAACATAGCACAGTCATTTCCCCCCAATTCTTATTGACAATCCTTTACCCTGTAAGTATTAATGTTTTCCCAAATTCCTGTATGAAAAAGCCGGGCATTTGTCAAAATTCCCTATAATGTGTGCTGGTTAACCAGATAATGTGGGATGATCATTTGGTATTTTTTATAAGAATCCAAGAGGTTTTCTAATAAAGAAAAATGCAATAGCTACATTGCAATGTTTTGTTCAGTCAGAAAAGACAATAATATGCTCTGACAGCAATCAACACACTAAACCTGAAGGCTAGGAGCATTTCTGAGTAAAAGCTATTAACTAATTAGTTAAATCAGGTATAAAGTTCAAAATATAACAAAGGAAAACTAGAGATAGTTACTGCCCTGGGGATACAAGTATCAGACACACATGTCCCAGTTCTGCTTGCCTTACTAATGCAAGTACACTCATCTTCAATAGCTTACTCATCTGAGTAAAGCAAACAGGATTTGGCCCAAATTGGATTAGATAAAAGGTATTCATCATCCCCTCAACACTTCATTTAAGTGTAAGTAATCTGATCTATATACATTCACTGTATTCATTGATAATATGTCTAATGTCTAATTAAATGAGATATATTAAAGTAGGATTAATTTCTTATCTGAAGCTTACAAAGGACAGGAAATTCAGAGTTAAATATCTGTTCTTTCAGTTGGATCCCTCTATTCCCCCTCTGGTTTTTGCTCATCATTTTCAAAGTCCCTTGTTCAACCCTCCCAGTTGAAGAGAACTAGACATTTCTTCCTGCAGAGCTGGTCAATGTCACTCTGAGCATTAGTGAGACCAGAGTCATTGGAGAGTAGTCAGAGTGTGCTTTCGCCTGCAGGCCTCAGAGCAAAAAGCCCAAGTTCAAGATCCTAAATTAATGCCTGTGCATCAAGAGGACACTATATACCCATAGTGAGAAACAAATAATTTCCCCCCTAAACTTTTATAGTAGATATGCTGACATAACCTGAATGCAGTTTGAGTGTCCTCACTATAATATACCTGAACATGCAATTCTTTGAAACAAAACCACATCAGCAAATGCTCAGCAAATAACCGGCTTAAAATATCAAACTTCAATTATATTCCATTTGCTTAGTTTTTCAGATTACATTGGTACAAACACAATATACTGAACAATCAAGTAGGAGGAAGCTCACATGGCTTTAGAATGTGAAAAAAACTGCTCTCTGGGTTGAGAAATGCTCACACATTATACACAAATCCTAGTCCTCTTCTTCTACTCATTGTCCAAATTACTGAGACCAATGCCATCAACTCAGATTAAACATCTACTGTTAATTCCAAATACTCTACTTATGTCTGGTTACTTTGCAATTTTGTCCAACATAATCAGGACAATTATTGTTCCAGTGCAATTTCATGGTGTGAAATCCCTAGCAGGATATATAGGATACTGATAATTCAGTCAAGACTAAGACTTCAGGGGATAGGGAAAGTTGCAGTGTTGTTCAGCACAAAATAGATTCTTTTCCCTTTGCTTTCATACTTTATAGCCCAAACCTGAAATGCTTGCTATTGGGTGTAATACTTGCAACTATGAGTATTCCCATTAACAGTGCTTACAAGATTGGAGCCTTAGAATTAATGGATAGATCATTTTCAGCTAATATCATTTGTTATTTTGGAGAGAAAAAACCCAAATAGGTGCTGGTAGTTCCTAGTAAGCAGAATTTCTTCAAAAGAACAAGAACTTAAGTCAAAGAAAAAAAGGCAAATAATCTTTAAAGCAGTTTGTATTGCCTATTTTTAAATTTATTTATTTTAAAGATTTAATAGAGCAGAGCCCAAGCAATAGCATACATGAAAACAAGTGACTGAAGTTAAGTTTCAAGAGTTAAAAGGTTTTGTTTTTTTAATTTTGTATTTAGAAGATATCAAAACTGATATACAAACTTTATTTTTAAGTTCTTTTCCTTACAGAAATAGGCTTCCAATCAAAATCTGACAAACTAGAGATGAGGATTTTCATTCAAAAAGGTTTATACAGGGAAACAGAAAAATCCAAAAAGCATCCTAAGACTCTTGATGGGCGGGTGAAGAAGGGAGGGGAGAAAAAGAAGGAGACTGCACACCATGAACAGCTGCCTCTTAGAGGAGCTTATGACAGATGGCAAAGTTACAGCTATTTTGTGTTGAAGTGTTTATATCATGTAAAAAAAAAAAAAAGTGTCACAATGCAAAAATAGACTATACCCTTAAGACTCAGCAAAACCATTCATTATAAATATAACCCTCTGCTAATAGAGCCAGAAAGGAAGAAGCAAAAGAAAACAAACAACCCTTTAGAAGATAACTCTAAGCAAGCCCCCTATTAATTATTCAAAAAAAGTTTAGAAAAAACTATTACTAAAAACAACTTCTCTAGATGAAACATCTAGCTGATGATCATCTTTCCCTGAGTGCCCAAGTAAGGCTTTTATACTCACAAAGCATGTCACAGGTGAACTAGGTCCTCCTATTACTCCACCCCAGTTTGGCCCAGCAAGATCCCATATAAAAGTGGCCCTAGGTGTTCTTTTGGTTTGTTTGATTCATATGTGGTTTGGGGCTTATTTGCTTTTTTAGTTTTAAGAAGGCTCTCTAGAGGGGAGGAAGGAATATTCTATATTTCTTTTCTCTTCAGAATTCTTTATTTACTATTCCATGTTGGAGCTATTTAAAATAACAAAGCAATTCCCTTACAGAATAGCTTGTGTACTTAAATTGCTGATTCACACATCTGTAATGTTGACTTCAACATAACTCTTTGTGTGGAAATAATCATTACATAGCAATTGGTAAATACAACTATATAGTATGGTGGTTAAGGCTTTTTTTACATCTAGTTTTTCCCATTTAGAAAATGAAGCAAAAGACCAAAGTTTGGAGTAACATTTACTATCAATTATGTTTTTATTTACCTTGTAACTGGATAAGGCCTGACTTCTGATAAGGTAGCTATTCCTGCAGAAGGGTTCCTGTGTTTTTCCAGGGTCTTTAAAAAATATCTCAGAATATTCTGTCCTGTAAACTTCACCAAACACCAGGGATTTCTTCCTGCTTGGTTAAAAGCTAAGCACACATTAAGAGTTAGGATTCATTTTCTTTTACAGTATATAATTTTGAAATTAAGCTAATGTTTGCAATTTGCTTTGTAGGTGAACAGTAGTATGTAAGTGCTGAGTATATAACTTGTAAAATGCACTTGAACATCAGGATGATGCAGGTTTAGGAAAATTGCTAGTGATTATTTAGAATAGGTCCCATAACTATGTTAAATTAGATCATAAAGAGTTAATTCTGTTTCTGGAACTAAATCAGAATAACAGGGTTGTTCTCTGGTAGCTCTGCAAGGCCTGAGAGAAGGAATTAGGCAGCAGAGCCCTCTCTTCCCCTGCCCTGGAACATAGAGAAATGCCTACTGGATAATCATAGTAATACATCCATCACTCCCTCACACTTCTCACTTCAAACCCTATCCTTCTGTATGCTATTGGAGAGAAACCACCATACAGAGTTTTGCTCCCCAGTGCACAGGAGTTATAACTCTACTTGTGATCAGGTTTCCAGAATCTCTTCTCTGGGCAGCAGATGAACTCAGCTTTTATTGTGCCCAGAGTTTCCTATCTCCATAGAGGGGCCAAGGATGGTGAAATTTTGCTTTTAGGTCATGGTCCTTTATGGTCAGAATTGTTTGGTGGACTTTAGGTGGAAGATTTGCTGTAGGGCTAAGCATAAATTGGCAATCAGCTTTTAAAAGCTGGATCTTAGCTGCAAAACCTTCACAGCAATTCACAGCTGCTTTAAATTTGACCTTAGAACATGCTAGCACAGATGATACTATCACTTTATTAAAAAGCAAAAGTCAGATATGTTACAGAACAACACAAATGTATTTCACTCTCAGCAGAAATGTTCAAAGGATGAAGAGCCCAAAATAAGAAGGAAGGCTGAGGCCATTGCTGCCCTCAAAGGGATCTGTAGATTGACTCCTTTTCTTCAGACAGGTCTGAAAATGTGTAGAATCCTGATTCCTGTCCTTAGCAGCAGTGGGAAGCTAACTGCTATCTTAAGGGAGCACTGAGGAGAGTGTGCTTGCTAACCCCCTATGTGCTAAGCTACTCCATCAGCAACAGATCTGGTATAATTACCCTTTGGAAGTGTGATTCTGGAACAGTAACAATGAAAGTATAGGTGTTGTTTGACTAATGAACATAACAGATTGTAGAATTAGCTGGAGTGTGGGTCTTTGTAGCATGCCATCATAAAATCCGTATAGGTACCTTTTAATTTCTTTGGCTCTGTAGTCACATATTTGTTTAGTCTACACTTTGTTCATTTTTTGGTATTTTGCATTTTCCAAATGCAGGTGTCATTTTTTTAAGTACTGTGAAACACACCAACCACTTGACATTCTCATTAAAATCATGTAGGCTATTCCTTTTTCATAAAATTTATGAATCTGAAGTAGAAATCTGCATATTTTTAGAAAAATAAAATCAACAAAGTAGAAGACTGTCAGAGTTTCTTTGGGGGAAAATGTGCTAATGTAATTAATGTAAATACTCTTGCATGTTTCAGATGTATGAAAGACTGTTAAATGAGTATTTTAGTAAAACCCTAAGCCCTTCGAAGGGATTGGTGACTTGTAAACCTTGCATCCCTCTATTTCTTCTCTCCTTTCTCCCCCCCCCCCCATCTGTCTTTCTCATCTTAACTGGACGAATGCATAATGTTGATGAACTAAAATAACTCAACCACTTTTATTTCCCTAAGACAAACAAACAGGCTAGTTGGAATTCATTATGTACAGGCTATAAGTGGGAATAAGTGAGTTAAATCCTCACGCACCTTCCGTCTCTAATTTAACTCTTTATTCTGACATTCCAGTTGGTATCCAAAGGTGAATAATAATCTTACTTTATAACCACAATATTATAAAAGATAAATGTATTTTATAATAATAATTTCACTCTTCATATTAGGGTCCTATCTACACATATTCCCTGCAAAGGGCTTCCATTAATATCAGTGGGACATCCTTGCTTAGATACAGGCAGTATATCTGGCTATTTAACTTGACTTGCTCTTTGCAAAGTATAGAATCACCATGAAAAAGTTAAGTATCAGAGGGGTAGCCATGTTAGTCTGGATCTGTAAAAGCAGCAAAGAATCCTGTGGCCCCTTATAGACTAACAGACGTTTTGGAGCATGAGCTTTCGTGGGTGAATACTCGCTTCGTCAGATGCATGTAGTGGAAATTTCCAGAGGCAGGTATATATATGCAAGCAAGAAGCAGGCTAGAGATAATGAGGTTAGTTCAATCAGGGACTTGCAAAATTAGCGCTTGCCAACATTCCCCACCTAGTAATAGTAGATAAACACCTACCCAAGATTTGCTTGCCAAATCACCACCACCACCTTCTTATTCAAATCCTTCCTACAAACTTACCTCTATTGGGTGGCTTACAAATAATCGCATAATCCTTTTGGTGTAAACCATGACTCAACCTGAGGTAACTGTGTGGTACATGGCTGGAAAATGTTGATTTTCTAATAGTTTCTACATTTCAGTGCATTATTTTTGCAGTATTATGCTGTTTAGTTCACTAATTCATTGCATGTAATACATTACTAGTGAGACCAAGGAAGCTATCCTGTTTTACTACTGTATTTTTTCTTTGTACTATTCTTCTTTTCCTCTTCTTCCCCAAGCATCTTATTTCCTTGCAGCAAGAATGCAGGAACCTAATTTTATCACCAGCTGATGCAACCACTTTCCCAGTAACTTTGTACTATGCAGGATTGAATCTTTCCTACTCCCTTCACCTGGGCAACAATTTCATCCTATATATCTAGGGTCTCTGGAACTCAATTTTTTTTCTAAATCTGCCTTTCAGTTGACATCACAAAAGGGAGATTTAGGTATTGTAACCATTGTAAACTTAACAAATGTGATAAACTGAATGTCATCAAACTACAGCACATAGAGGAAGTTTAGTAACACAAAACATTATCAAATATAACTTACGTATAATAGATGTTTCTGGGAAGATATCCTGGTAATTTAATATTAAGATGCTATGCATAATTCCTGTAAATCCACTATTGGAGTTAATTTCAATCAAAAATGCAAAGCTTGGGAGCAAACCAGTTGCTGTTTATGTATAACCTTAAAATTCTCAACTGTTCTCATACAAGCATGCATATAAGCTTGAGTGAATTTGCTCCAATCAATAAAACTACGTTTTTCCTAGGTACCTTTGTTTGCACCTAACATGACACATGAGAATCAATGGTATAAATATCAAATGTTTTCAGTGATTCCTCTGAAGTATAGGAAGAAGCAGCACAGAATTTTAAATCAGACTTGATAGGTGTACACATTTTCATGACATTTCATGAATAATACCATTCGTTTCTCTTTAGCATATTAGTGAGCATTTATATAAACATTTTATGATACTGCATTAAACAGGAAACCATAATGGTCACCATTAAAAATTATTTATTTATTTATTTATTTGTATTACTGTAGCACCTGCAGACCCCACAATGAATAGGGCCCACTGTGCAAACATATAGCAATATATACAGTCTCTGCTCCAAAAAGCTTACAACATAAAGTGACAAGACACATAAAGAATGGGAGAAAGGCATTATTGTTATCTCTGATTTGCAGATGGGGAACTGAGACATAGATCAAATGACTTGCTGAATGCTGTACAGGAATTTTGTGGCTGATCTGGAAATTGAACCTATATCTCAACCAGAGGTTTAACTACAAGACCGTACTACCTCTCTAACAGCTCTCTAGTACTGAGGTATTTCATACACCACTGGATGGTAACCATTGACAAATGGTCATTTTTTAAAATTTAGAATTCCTGTTAACAATAGGCATCCCATGCTGTGCAACAGACCCAGCATTTGTATATAAGGAACAAAAGAGGACATTATGGTGTAAAATATTGAGAAATTTGGTTCTGAGTCTCCTAGCCCCTTGAACATGGAATCTCTACTGTATGAGAGAGAACTTGACTGTATGTGGAGGGAACTTTTTGGAGTATTAATCAGATACCATCAATAAAACACTTCTGAAATATATGTACTGCATGTTTAAATAGCTGGATCAAGATTCATATAACTTCTGTGCTCTAGACCTGCAACATACATAGCAGTAAGGCTTATCGGGTGAGTCTAATACTGTATGTATCTCAGCCATGCAATGACACTCTATGTACTTCTAAGAAGACATAAGAGACTGAATGAAAATCTGATTTCTAAACTGTGAAATAATAAAAACAGCATCTATGTAATGCTTCCCATCCAGTGATCTCAAAGTGCTTCAGAGATTTTATGCACATAGCTTAGGCTGGCTATAAAGACAAAACTCAGATTTGTCAACTGGGTTGTACTTCCAAATCAACAGAGAAATTCACACACAAATTGACTGAATGTAATGGCTGTGAGAGCAAGCCAGATGGTTTTGTAGATTAAATAAACCTGCATATGGTTATGGAAGTTAAACTATAAATTAGCCAACATGTATATTTTGGAGGAAAATGTCATAGGCCTTGTTTGTGAACTGCATAATAATGGCCCAGATTCACAAACAAACAATCCCTCTCCATGATATATCCACAAGAAACTGCAGTGCCTTTCATAGTTAGACATAAGAATGTTGCCCTTCAGGAAGAGACCCCCTTGTATCTCTTATAACTAAAGATCAAGCTAAATAAAAAAAAGCAGAACAATAGCTTTGGCAGCTGAATCCTGTCTGTGGGCGTAACAGCTCTGTGACTGTCACTGAAAATGAAATGGTAGCGCCCACCACAATGAATGGAATGTAACCCCAGCACCTTTCTCTACCATTAGCATCGTGGCGCTTGCTAGCCCTCCTTATAGTTGAAGAGGTGGCTCCATTATAAATAAATAACAAGTCATTCTGACAAACACATTGGCTAATTGAGATAAAAGTGATGTTGAGCTTTGTGAATTTTTAATCTAAAATATGACGTACAGTACATTACATTGATAAATTAAATATCAATAAACCTTTTAAATTACTTTCTATATACAATCTTATTTATATTTTAAAAATTTCTGAAGTGAGTGAGACTGGGACCAAAACAAACCTACAACAAAATGAAATTAAGTCAGTGGAACAATGTGCACTGAGCTGGTACACAAAGGTACCAAATTATACCTGACATGGGGTGACACTGGCCTTTAAGAGGAAAGAGCCAATGTGCCACTGATAGGTCAGTGAGCCCCAATTAGGCTTTAGAGAGAAGGCACTTAGGCCCTAGAGCGAAGGGGACTGGGTGAATCAGACAGACCTTGTGAGTTGGAGCTGCCTTACAGTCAGTCAGGAGAGGTGCAGGTGAGATCTGCCAGGGAGTCAGTTTTGGCAGGTGCCCAGAAGGAACACAGAAGGAGCAGTAGAGAGTTGACAGGAGAAAAACATGCAGAGAGCAGAAAGCTCTGTAGGCCCTCCCTGGAAAGATGGAGGATTTGCTAGGATGCCAGCAGAGGGAGATAGAGTTTATCCCGGGAAACAGATTGTTCCACTGGGATGAGATGGAGGCACAGTAACACACCCCTTTTCCTAGTCTACCAGTACTGGCTTCATGCAGTGCTACCCGAGCCACTGAGTCTTTCTCAGTGACTTCCTTTGCCTCGGGTAGGTAGTGCAGCTGCTGCCCTGCATCTTCACCGCCTGTGTTAGCCATCACTTTCAGGGTTCACACTGGATCTGTTCACCTCCCATAATGCCCAAGGTGATATTTCGGAAAAGCCTTCATTGCTGATGGCATAGCACCAACACAGGTAAGCCCTCTGCGATGATGAAGAAGTGGCATCGACGCACTCCATGTGCCAGGTTTAGCCAACAGGTTTTGTACTGATGTCAGCAACAGATTCTCGGCTCTACCTAATCTGCCAGATGACGTGGAGGTTGCCTGGTCCCTGTTCACTTCTACCCTCAACCAATCTGCTGATCAGATGATTGGCTATTGGCATCCAGCATGTCAACCATGGCTATCAGAGGAGGCCTTTCAGATAATTCAATTGAAGGCCTCAGCCCGCCAGCTTGGTGATAAGTGCACTCGTAATCAGCTGAAGCAAAAATTTAATACCCTAGCACTCTGTGATCATGAGGCATATTATAACCAAGTGGCAGATAATGTCCAATTTGGCTTAGCCGGGGGTGACCTGAAGCCAGCATTCCGGACCATTTGCAACCTCAGCAGTCAAGAGGTAGTCACTACAAACATCATCCTGAATGACAGCCAAGGCCATTCATGTAAATCAGATGATGACATTCTCTCACGCTGGGTGGAATGTTATCAGTGTCCTTAACCATGCTCCAGCTGCTGCTTGTTCAGAGCTGGATGATTTGTCAGTCACTGAAGTTCCAGATTCAGACATTTGTACTGATGCACCAGCATTGGATAAAGTGAAGCGTGCCATCTCTAAACTGAAAAAATGGATGTGCAACTGGTGCTGATGGTATCTCCTCAGAGCTGCTAAAATGTGCTATTAATCCTGTAGCAGAATCACTTCTGGCCATCTTTCGTCTGGTGTGGAGAATTAGAATCCTGCCAACTGCCTGGAAGGATGGTATTGTGATCTCCCTCTACAAGTGCAAGGGACCCACAATGAATGTAAGAGCTACAGGCCGATTACCTTGCACTCCGTTCCAGGGAAGGTGTTTGTGCACGTTTTGCTGGCACAGTTGAAGCCTTTGCTACATCGGAAGGATTGTCCCCAACAGTCAGGCTTTACAAGAAGCAGGTCCACATTAGATGCCATTTTAGCGCTTCACTTGTTGTTGGAGATACATCGTGAATTCAGGAAGCCCCTGCACGTTGTGTATGTTGATCTATACTTACCAGCTCCTCCAATTCTCACACGGAGGTTCTCCGTCAGATTGGCATTGCAGCTTCTGCCATGGGCCATTTACAATGGATATGGAATCATCGTCTTAGTGTGACTACCAAATTCAGGATTTATTTGAGCTGTATTCTTCCCATACTGTTGTACAGCTGCGAAACATGAACAGTATGCCACTCAGACTGGACAAATCTGGAGGTTTTCCACACCAAATGTTAACATCATATATTGAGCATAAAGCGGAATGACTTCATCTGTAATGCAGATGTTTATGGTCGCTCGGGTCTACAGACTAATGAGACCATTGTCCACAGGTGGCACCTTACACTTTTCGGGCATGTCGCAAGGATGCCACAAGACATTCCAGTGAACACCATTCTCTGGGTGGCTTGTAACATCCAAGATAAAATTACACAACTATGGGGTGGAGGCGGCCCAGAGGCAGACCCCTTATTACATGGGTTCATCATGTTTGTTCTGATGTTGGACTCTCAGGCTGCCAAGCCTCTGTGGTTGCGCAGGAAAGGACCAAATGGTGAATGATCGCTATGACCAATTGTCTGGCTTAGCCTGGAAGAGAAAGAGGAAGAAGGAAGGAAGGTCAGCAGGCACCTGTGCTAGACAATCACAGCCAAAGAAGATTGGAGAGGGCTGAAGGCTGAGAACAGCAGAAGGAGGTGCCTGCTAGCTCTCTGATCTGGAAGGCCTCAGAGGGCTGAAGGCTGGGGTGAGATGTGTTGAGAGACACTTAAGGTGTTTATTGATGGACTGTGGGCCCTGTTTTGTAATGGCTTACGTACACAAGGCTTTTGTTTGTAATACATTAACTTTGCAAAGGCTACATGTACACTCAGACAGTTTGGAACCACTGAAGGGGAAACTGAGTCAGGTATACCAAGCTTGCTGCAGAAGGGTGCTTTAGAGAGAGAAGCCGTATGACAACACGACCGTACGCAAACAGATTCCATTGCTCCATAAAGTGGGAATTTACATAGGAGCTTTCCTCTGGGTTTTTCACTTAAATTCCCAATGTGAGACCAATAGGAGCCCCGTTAGCAAATGAGAGGAAAAACAGGTTCAGTGCCTCCTGGCCATGGCACTTTGGCAATCACATTTTGATCAGCACTGGCCACAGATATGTGCTCTGGTGGAAGGAAAAGCCACTTGTGATACCTCAATTTCTCTTTGGTGGCCATATGCCTAGCAGAAAAAACATCAGGTTGAATTAGGCCCAGAATATCCTCAATTATATTCAAATATTCAATTTCACTTATTACAAGGGAGGAAATTGAGAACTTAAATGTTATTACAAGTTATCTATTCTCTAGGCATAAAAATAGAGTTAATACTCTCAGAAAATCACTATATATTAACATAGCCATTCATCTTAAAACTGAGGTTCTGATTACTTCTGCTCATTAAGGATTCCATGGCATTGTTTATATGAATAAAGGTATTAACTGTGATGTCCTGGACAAATTACTCATTGGCTAATAATGAGCTGCAAGCCAAAAATTCTCCCACCATTGCAGTTTGATACAATATTCTTCTTTTCCTGTTCTAAACTGCACTGTTAGTATTGTTATGCTGTTTACCAGTTACTGTATTCCACCCAGCTGTGTTAGCAGTTCTGCAATGAGAAGGTCTTTCAAGAAGAAAGGCCCTGTATAAAAAAGGTCTTGCATAAAAATAATGTTTTCTGATTACTAACTTATGACACATTTCATTCAAACCGGTTGTTCAACATGCAGTATACAGCAGCTTTGTTACAAGACACCATGGCTCCTTATTAACATTTACTTTTCTCTAAGTGGAGAGTAAAGATAACAGCAATATGTTCATACAGTTGCACAAGCAGCTTTTTGCACATCATAATTCCAAATAAATGTGTTTTTTGGAAGGAAGGGGAGAGAAAAGGGAGAGTGAAGCCGGCTGACCTAAATGGAAAACAAAACCTCCAGGGCTTTGGTCTCTAATGATGACAATGCTAGAGAGATGTCTGATTTGCTCTGACAGGGACGTATATATGCACACATGTGAAAGAGTGTCCTTTAGTGAATAAGGATGGGAGTTGGAAGACCTGAATCTCTTCCATGCTCTGACACTGATCTGCTGTGTGACCTTGAGTAAGACAATTCCTTTCTCCTTGCCTGTTTCCCTCTCAACCTTTATCTGTCTTTTCTATTTAGATTCTTTGTAAGCTCTTTAAGAAATGGATTGTATGTACCAGGCCTAGCACAATCGGGTTCTGATCTTGGCTGAGACCTCTAGGTACTACTATAATATAAATAATAATACGTAATGCTGAGTAAGAGCTTCAGGATTTAACACTCAATGTGGAAGCTCCTTTAAATGGATGCTCTAGACATGAGTTAAAGTTTTACATTGTTGCAATTATGACAGATCAGCTGAGCACAAAGTATCTTTAACACTGCAATTGTTATATATGTGCAGTATATACTACACTGGATTCTCTGGAATTTGACTGTTTCTTTGTATAGAAAGAATTCACTTTGGCCCTACACAGTCAAGGATTGAATATCACAAGAGAAAATACTTGAACTCTCATAATCTCTAAGAGGAGTCATAATAGAAAGTCTTGGATCAACTGCACTTCTAAAGGACCAATACCACAAGAGAAAGTGCTCAATCTAATGAGCATTGAAACCCCTTATATAATTAATGGTTTCAAGTGCTACCTTCTGTGTTTTTCTTATTAGTTTTATTAACTTTGTTAACATTCTTTGTCTGTTTTGAATTCAAATCAATTTGTATCAGTTTCCCTCACTTATAATTTCTATAAGTGAATTTTTTGTTCATAACAAACCCAGCAGCATTTTTTTTAAATAGAGCTGTCACAAACATCTATAGTATTGTGGGGAGTGCAGGATGAAGCCTCTCCACAACCAGGCTAAATAATGTGCAATTTGCACGCCCCACTCACCTAAAAGGTAGAAGCACTGGCAAGTCTGTGATAGGTAAGGTGAGGAGGAAGTCTATATGGCCCCATGAATAATGACCTGTAGAAATATCACTAGTGGGAAAACATAAAATGCTATTCAATCCAAACTGGCAGGCAAGCAACAATGAGCTAATATCTTGGCCAAGCATAAGGAGTGTTGAATGGAGACTGCACAGATATGGTACGTACTGGATAGTAGTAAAGGATGTGCACACCTTGCAGATCATGAGACCAAACACTTGTTAGTTAGCAGCACCTAAGCGTGAATGAAGGCACAGTACAGTTACAGGTGAGACTCATTCTGAGGTGCCCTCCAGAACATTCTGTTTCAGCTCTTTGAATAGGAAGCAAAGTTCTCCCCAAATTCTAAGTGTAATGGACACCCAAAAAATGTGTGTGGAAGGATGAAATTATGGGGGAAAATAGTCATTGAAAGTGTTACCCCATTCCTTCCTTCCCATCTCTGAGAAGCAGCTGAGTGAGTGGGAGTCCAGTCAAAGGATGTCTTCACAGAAGCAGAATTAAAGATAAATAAGAAACCTTTATCTAAAGATTAACTGGATTCCTTTCCCAAAAAAATTTTAAAAAAATCAGGGAATCTCCATAAATGCATTCTATAATAATAGAAGAACAAAGATGGTAGAGAAATTCCTCATACCCAGAAGAATAATGGAGACTTCCAAAATTATCATCCCCGAATGGAGGTGAGACAGTGGAGGTGAAATATTAACTAGGTGATAAACAGCCAGAAGCTGATCCATCCGGTCCTCTAGATAGTGATGATACATTTGCAGGACTGGAGCCCTAGTTTGGAAAGATTTAGGGATCTCTCAAGCATAGACACTATAGAAATGTAAGCTATAAAATCATTATTCTAAGTATACATCCTGTAGTCAAGTGGCGGGCAACCTGAGACCCAAGGGCCACACATGGCCAATGGGAGCTGCGGGAAGCGGTGGCCAGCACATTCCTGTGGCCCACGCCGCATCCCACAGCTTCCATTGGCTGGGAATGGCAAATCATGGCCACTGGGAGCTGTGGGCATGTCGTAGGTTGCCAACCACTGCTGTAGTCTATTGTGCAGAGGTGAAAGTGGACTGGTATGGCATACCGGTAAGAAGTGGCCACTGGTACAGGCCCATACACAGCCGATGTGGGGGAGTAAAAGGGACAGCTGCCCCAAGGCCCAGTGACTTAAAAGGATGAGGGGCTCACGGCAGTGGCCAGAGCCCCGGGCCTTTAAATCGCCACTGGAGCCTCAGTTGGTGTGGGCTGGGCAGCGCAAGGCCTGGCTGGGGGAGGTTGATCCCCTGCCCCTTCCGCCTGAGACTCCGTCCCTTTCGGGAGCCTGGAGCTGTACCCCCGTACCAGTAAGTCTTTTATGTTACTTTCGCCCCTACTACTGTGTTAACACATATAGACTACCAAAAGACTGTGTTAATTAAAGAAACATCAGATCTTCAGATACAATTCCTTTCAATCCTGTAATTCTGCTTCTGAGGAAACAAACTTTTAGCACAAAACTACTATGACAAAGTTGTCTCACAGTTAGAAATAATGCCAAGTCACATAGAAACTTTGTGTATTAAGGTAATCATTCTGATTGAGGAAAAAAGATAAGATCCATGAATTCTCCTTTTACCATTTTCTTAATTACTTTCTTGCTGATCATTTTTCTAATTTTTATATCAGGCAATTAAAAACATGTTCTGTCTTCTGGCAAGGTGAATAAAAATTAAATATTCATTTAAATAATCTCCATGCTTATGTTCAACAATCCAAATCTAACTTATTATTAATATGTTAAATTATTAAACATAAATTACAAAGCTAAAGCTTTCAGCTTGTAAAATCTCCTGGGTAAGCCATGGCACAGTGTCATCTGTTCATTCATTTATACAAATAGAATATAAAGTTGTTCTGATTATATTTTGTGTGTGTGTGTATGTATTTATATCCTTGGAACCTTAACATTCTACCTCTTCTGCAAAATATACCTTCAGAGGTGAATTCCACCTGAATTATAATGAATTCCCATAATGACCTCCTTCCTTCAAAACAAGTGGAAGTTTAATACTCCAGAACCTGTATGGTATAATTCACCACTGTTCAGAGACATATGCACCATTTAAGTCCTACCTCAGTTCTTATTTTCTATTGAAGCCATCCATGAGTGGCGTGAGAAAAGAGGCAAGCTCAGATGAAGCAGTGATGCATTGCAGCCTCTCTAACCACGTGCCACAACTTCATATGACCTGTCTGCAGACAAGTAAGGGCTATGGAGAAAGGGCCAGAGGAAATTTTCCTGGACCCATAATTCTACAGATCCAGTAGACCAAAAATCGTCTCTAAAAGATTCAGAGGGGCAACCATCACTCTTCCTTCCCATTGGCTGAAGAAGATAGTAACCACAGAAAAGTTACACCTGGACTAGGAAGAAGAGTGAAATCCCTCCTCCTTCATCTCCCACTAGGGTCCCTGCTGAAAACCTGATTACTGTGGCTTCATGCAGGGAGGGATGAACTTACACCCAATGTGAGTAGTTCTATTGATTATCTATGGAGAACTACATTTTGCATCCTGTCTGAACTAGAGCCGGCTGAATAATGGGGAAGATGTATTTATCTGGATTGTTTACTACTCTCCAGTACCCTTGACAGTCTTTGCAAACATATTCTCTAAATTCAATCTTGCGATCCAATCCAACCAAATTTATATAATTTTAAATTTATTTTTTACTTTTCCGCAAATTTGTATATAGTCAGTTTTTGCTTTTTGAATGGTTGGGATAGAGCTTTTAATTATGAGAAAACTGGCATTTGTGTGCAGACAAGCCTTTTTCCTGAAAAAAAAAGTGAATTTGGTCATTGGCAGGCATATTGACACAGTGTTTTCCTGGACACCATCTTCAGTTATTTGGTAAGTGTAGTCTGGTGAGACAAAACAGGCATCATGACCAACTTTGTATTTGCTTTTTATGCAGGCTTTTTTATTTTTCTCACACACACACACACACACACACACACACACACACACACACACGGAACAAGTCACAGTCCTCATCTGGACTCATAGTGCAGGGTCCTCTATTCCCCTCCCCCTCCCTATAGCTCAAGGTTCACAGCTCTCTTTGAGCTTCAGTGCGACCAGGAGACCTTTCCAACCTGTTGCAGTCTTCTGTTGCTTCTCAGGGAACTGTTTCTTTGTTGATGCTGCTCCTATAACAGACCTAGATCCTCACATCTCCTAAAAAAAGAATGTATCTGTGCATGACCCTGGGGTCTGACATCCCCATCCCTAGGGATCACATTCAGCCTTTGGCTTTGGGCGGAGGCTAGACACACGTCCTGGAACCTGCAGGGCTTCAATAGGTTGACATAATATATCTGGGATCCCTGTCTCTTGCTCACCAGTTAAACCTCTTAGGCTACTTTCCCCTACACATCTGAGAATCTCAAAATGCCCTTGCCACTTGCCAGCAGCCATTCTTCTGACGGCAGCAGTTGGTAAGCCCAGAGGTAGGCATTTCCAGTATATTATTGTTCCAGAGAGTGCTGCGCCCATCGCCTGTTCTCCCTGGCAAGGAGACCTTTCAAACCCAATCTCTCTCAACCTCCTCTAGGTCAGTCACCTGGTGGCAGCAGACCCACCCCTTGAGTCCCAACAGGAGAATTTGGCAAAAATATTCCAACATCCTCAATTCCATAGTTTCTGCTGGAGAATGAATGTCTGGTTTCAGCCAACAAGAACAAAAATCCCAGATTCTTTAGGCTACAGCCTTTGGCCAAGAATCTAGAGCAAATGGTTTAGGTCAGAATCAACGATGATAAATAGCCTCACTAAGTCCTAGGCAGTCTAGTATGACAGCTATAAGTCTCCCATAGTCCTTTGTCAACTCTACTCCCAAGGCAAAATATGCTGCCTGGGCCTCTTCTGTTAGATAGGGTGTGATCTACCCTAACAGATAGGGTCCATTCCTCCTGGAGCCACTGCTGCATCCTGGATATCCACTCAAAAGTCTCTAGGAAGACTTAAAGGTCATCTTCAGGCCACATTTTGGTGAGGATTCCTCCTTCCCCCACAGGTAATCATGGCTGTGTCTGTGGGCTCCAATTCTCTGAGGTTAACAGGTGAAGCATAAACTGCTGATGTTGCTCCTGCTCTTTTTGCTGGAACTATTGATGTAGTAGCTGAAGTTGCTGGATTAACTGCTGCTGCTGGAGATGCCACTAGGTCACAATTTGCTGCAGCTGCTGACATTGTAGCTCCTGTGGTTCTCCCATCCATTTCAATAGGGTTCCAGGATCCATGCTTTTCCTGGGCAGCAATCAGCATTGACCATATTCTCTTCCACGTGGTTGGTCTGCCCACCAGCTTGGGAACCAAACAGTCATGCCCAGCTCTGTTTTAGCCTTCTATGCAAGCTATTTTATTCTCGGACCACACAACCCCTTCTGCCCCCAAAATTTAAGGGTCCTCTATGCCTTGGTAGCTCAAAGTTCATAGCCCTCCTTGAACCTTGGGGGAACTACAGGAACTCCCTGTCCTTTTGCAGCTTTCTGCTGCTAGGGAAGTATTTGTCTCTCCCGGCCCTCCTTTTCTTACACAGCTGCTCCCCACTTATATCTTTCATACGTGAATCAGAGCTAATCATTAGGGAATGCTTAGCTGGATCTACTGATTCCCAATATCTGTCTGCTGGGCCTTTTCTTAGGGCAAAGTTTGCTGTTCCCTAGCTCCACGGGCCCTTTAAGGGATGAACCGTGGATCCGCAGTAAGAACATTTAATGTAAAGGCTGATAGCTAATGAATCTGTACTTTCAGCTTTCTCTCTCGCTTAATTAAGTGGCTATCTAGCTTTAAACGTGGCATTCACATATGCCAAGAATAATGGTCTTTCTTGTGCAAAGGAAACCAGGAGAAGATTAAGGATCCTAAGATTTCCTAGACCCCACATTTTCTAAAGTGCGCTCTTTTCGATACATCAAATTTTCAGTGATTTCTCAAGGCACTGTACTTGTAGGCAAGGATATCCATTGTCTCCTTTTCTTTTTGCACTGGCCATAGAGCCTCTTACACATCAGATAGGAACATTGCAGGAACTGATCAGAGAATAGCTTTACATGCAGATGATGTAATATTTTTAAACAAACTAAACATGTCCTTAAAATGAGTTTTCTAAAGAAATCCATGACTTTAGAAAAGCTTCTGGATTTAGAGTAAATTATGCCAAATCTAAAATGCTAGCTATAAATCTGCCAGACTCTGAAAAGTTATAACTTAAGGAAACATGTAGGTACAAATGGGCAACAAATTCTGTAAGATAATTGGGAATTCAAATCAAAACAATCTAGAGAAGCTCTGTGCTTTAAATGTCAAACCATTCCTTTAGCAAATGAAAAAAGAACTGGAGTGCTGAGGGAAGTATGCAATTTCTTGGTTAGGAAGAATAGCCACAGTCAAAATGAACATTTTGCCAAGGATAACTTTCTTGCTTCCAAAATCTTTCTGTGATCATCACAGATAAAACCCTAGCAGGAATATAAAGCATGTTAGAATTTATATGGAATGAGAAAAGACCAAGAGTGAGTGCAGATACTTTGTAGAGACCCATGAAACAGAGAGGACTAGCTCTTCCAAATATTCTATGGTATTATCAAGCCAGACAGCTCAAAGGAGTAGGTATCGAGGGCATTTTAAGCCAGCCAAAGAACTGGGTCTTTCTTGAACAAGAAACTTGTGGTAGTGTAACCATGTTAAACTACCACAGACTAATAAAAAAATTATACCCACTGGATATTTATAAACATTCTTTAGCAAATGCTACTCTATGGGATTAGGATAGAACTAAGAGAGACATTTATTTTCTTTGCCAGTAATCCAGTTCTTAACCCAAGTCGCAAACCAGAGATCTTTCAAGACTGGAAGAGTCATGGAATACATGTGGTTGGCCAATTATTCAGTAAAGAAACATTTCTAATTTATTTAAAGATCAAAACTAAATTTAACTCTCCCACTCTCTCAGCTTTCAAGTTACGTTCCTCAGCTTTCTAGAAAATCTGTTTTATACAAGAAGCTAACTTTAATGGAAGTGAAGGCCTCTGATCAATAAGGAAACAAAAACTATCATTTATATCAGTGTTTGCAAACAACTTTTCTAAAGAAGAAGTTACACATATGACATGTCGGCAAAAGAATGTGGATAGACAAATTACCCCAGAGCAATGGGGTTTCATCTGAATAAGAGGACCAGCAACTTCAGACTTTAGCACAATATAAGAACATTTCTTTAAGATACTGCTTCAGTGGTACCTCACCAGTCAGTTTAATATACAGAGAGCATTTAAATGGGGATAAGTTTTGGAGAAAGTGTAATGAAAGAGCAATTTTTATGTATATATGTTTGTCAGGACGCCCCGTCTGTGTTACCAGAGACCCATGTCATAACCTTAGTCCCAGATTTGGACCTTAGCGTCCAAAATATGGGGGTTAGCATGAAAACCTCCAAGCTTAGTTACCAGCTTGGACCTGGTACTTGCTGCCACCACCCAAAAAATTAGAGTGTTTTGGGGCACTCTGGTCCCCCTGAAAAACCTTCCCTGGGGACCCCAAGACCCAAATCCCTTGAGTCTCACAACAAAGGGAAATAATCCTTTTTCCCTTCCCCCCTCCAGGTGCTCCTGGAGAGATACACAGACACAAGCTCTGTGAATCCAAACAGAGTGACTCCACCTCTCCGTTCCCAGTCCTGGAAACAAAAAGGACTTTCCTATTCCCCCGGAGGGAATGCAAAATCAGGCTAGCAAATTCAACACATACAGAGATCTCCCCCCTGATTTCTTCCTCCCACCAATTCCCTGGTGAGTACAGACTCAATTTTCCTGAAATTTCCCAGTAAAGAAAACTTCAACAGGTCTTAAAAGAAAGCTTTATATAAAAAGAAAGAAAAATACATACAAAAAAAGAAAGAAAAATACATACAAATGGTCTCTCTGTATTAAGGTGACACAATACAGGGTTAATTGCTTAAAAGAATATTGAATAAACAGCCTTATTCAAAAAGAATACAAATCAAAACACTCCAGCACTTATATTCATGCAAATACCAAAGAAAGAAACCATATAACTTACTGTCTGATCTCTTTGTCCTTACACTTAGAAACAGAAGATTAGAAAACAGAACTACTTCTCCAAAGCTCAGAGAAAGCAGGCAGACAGACAACAAAGACTCAGACACAAACTTCCCTCCACCCAGAGCTGAAAAAATCCGGTTTCCTGATTGGTCCTCTGGTCAGGTGCTTCAGGTGAAAGAGACATTAACCCTTAGCTATCTGTTGATGACAATGTTGGGCATGCTCAGTCAGGAGAAAGTATTGGGTTAAAATCCATAATCAAATATCACAAATTGCCAGACATTTATAACCAAATGATCCTTTGGTATTGGTCCTCGGACTTCCTAATTGAAATGGTCACATAAAAGGTAATGAAGAATTAATCTCTCACCTGCTTAGCAGCAGTTTATCTACTGATAGCATTTCTCTGGAAAAAGAACAATAGTCCAAATGTATAGGAATTGTTCAAAAAAAATATCAGAGGGGTAGCTGTGTTAGTCTCGATCTTGTTGTTATGAAAAAATTAGCACACCAATTATATAACCAGCAAACAGAGGGGAAAAAAAAACAGATACTTAGATATTTGTTTACCTTTTTTTGAAGTACTCAAAGTACACTCCCCTGTCCAGTTTTTTGAATGTTAACATAAATATGCCTAGTTTGATAAATATGTAATCAGAGATTTCACTCAATTTAATAAAATCACTAGAAAAGCATGTCATAACTGTTCTAATAATGTTCATTTTGTATAATACTCTAACATCTAGTTAAATAGAGAGAGATGATCACTTATTTTTGCTTGATATTTACAGGGAAAGGATTTATAAACAAGGTAATATTTTCTAATTAAATAAATAAATAGCAAAATAAATCATCTAACTAAGGATCAGAAAAATTGTCAGGTAACTTAAATGTCCAATCACAGAGACCAAAGATCAACTTCTGAATAATGAACACTCAAGGAAGCACTCACCTCAAACATTTAATGAAAACACACAGACAATGTGCTCATAAAAACTATTCACTGAAATATTACTGAACAAATTCATAAATAATCATGGTGATCTTACAGACAATTCAGAAACTGGAAATAGAGGCAAATCCAACAACAACAACAAAGTTAATTTGTTTAATTATAGTCTGTATTCTCTCCTCCATATCTACATGGTAATGGCAGTTATGGACCCACATCAAAGAAAGAACAACCATCAATGTATTGATTTCTCTGATTACATTAAGTAAAAATTACTTATTACATAGAGTATAAAATAAACACAGGGATAAAAGAGTTGTCACTATAAACAAACTGATAGCAAAGGACAAACAGCAGAAATACTATTTCTCCATCATATCTCAGTTGGATAACTGCATTCATCTATATTTTCTAAATACTGATTTTCACTTACTGTAAGCCTTGAGTATAGTCATCAAAAATGTTTCCAGTAATTATAGCTTTTCAAGGAATTAAGGTTCACAATAGTGAGAAATAATAAAAATAAACTAAGGGCATGTCTACACGTACAGCGCTGCAGCGTATCTGCACTATGCCGACGGAAGAGAGGGCTCCCATCAGCATAATAAAACTACCTCCTGCCAACATAGTGCTGTCCACACCAGTGCTTATGTTGGTGTAACTTATGTGGTTTATTCATACCCCTGAGAGACATAAGTTCTGGCGCCATAAACTGTAGTGTAGACATAGCCTTAAATTCATTCATGAGTGTTCTGTAGTCACTCTAAGACAAAAGTTGAGTTCCAGCAGGCAAGCAAGGTGCTGTGGTAATTTCTTTATACTAACTACTTTAATAAATGATTACATTTGGAAATGTAAATGTACTTCTCTCATATAAGTGATCAAAAAGAACTTGTGTTTAATTTATGATATGAATATACTTTTCAGCTCAAATATTCTACTTTCAAGATGTTTTTCTGAGGAAAACCATATAACCCGCATACATAAATGTGTACAGAAGGAAAGAGAGACTAATTTCATACTCTAAGTCATTTGATAGAATCTACAGCACAAGCATCAGTGAGATATGTTACCCTGTGCATAGGGGGGTAATTCACAGTAATGAGCACTACCTCACATACATGTTCTCCATTTGTGTAACAGCAGAGTACATCTAAAACTTCTCATCGGTCTCTCATAGTATAGGCCTATTGAAAAGGTATTCTTGGCTACTAATTGCCACTTTTCTTTATTCCCTCATTGCAGCTTCTTTCTTTTGGGAGCCATTTATTGTTTCTGACAAGAAAATAAATCCCTGCAAACAGTGTGCATTCATCGGCTGAATGACAGTGTCTTTAGATGTCCTGCTGTAAACCTGTCTAAATAGATTTGCTGAAAGATAGATGTTTCTAGGTGAGAATACTTTCTGGCAAGGAATATTATTTACCTTTACAAAAATTCTCTCTTTGATTACTTGGATCCCCATCTCCAACTGGAGTTTCATCAGTAATCAATTAACAGAGAGAGCTGACTTCCATTAACATAAATGTGCTTTTTTTAAAAAAAAAATCATCATGATGAAGTTAGTTAAAGTCAATGGGAAAACCACTAATAGCTTAAAACTTGAAAATTTTAAGTCAAATTCTGAAAATTAAATTATGAACTGCTGGGATTGTTTGGTAAAAACTTTTGTCACATGTATCAGCACTCCCCGTCAGTACCCAGCCCAAGCTGGGGAAGCTACTGATCAAACCAGTGGGCCAAATTCGGTGATGAACCCTGGTCACATGCCACTTGAGACACGTTGCCCAGATGCTAAGAATAAGACTGAAGCTATAGTCCCTACTCTTCTGATGCTTTTTGGAAAGAGGATCAAAAACATCACTTGAAAGAAATATTTTATGGCTCAATTCAGGCTGTTTAGTTCAAACTATCAAAACTCAGTTATCAAGATTCAATGTTGTTTTCAGTGATTTAGGATCAATCTGTGCTGCCTGCCTCTTCTTCCAGTTAGCTCATCTCACATCAATCTCTAACAGTTACTGAGTGCAAACCCCTTTCCTTTCCTGGGAGCAGCTGGAAGAGCCTGCACAGGGGCTCCACTTCTGGCATTCTGCAGAGCCCTGATCCATAGTGGTGCTTGCTTGCTGATGTGCAGTAAGGACACAGTGAGGGTGATTATTAGTTTGTGATTCACAAGTGAGCAGGGGAAAACTGTGGCAAATTGTTGTACAAAATGTGAACAATAAACTTCCCACACCACACATTCTTGGAGTCAGTGCTCACTAATGATTTGGTTACATATTTACATCAGTGAAGAGATTGTGGTTGGTGACCAGCTTAGAAGTTCTATCTGATTCAGTTTAAGCCCCTTTATTAATTAAATATTTTACTATACTTTCTATGCACCATCATCATCTCTCCTGTAATTAGCTGTGGCCAGTGTGCAACCAAAAGAATCAGAGAGGCTTTGAGAACTCTGTGGGATCCTGTTGGGGAACAAAATGGTTTATACATAGGCTGCTTTGTGCATGCAGCTCTTCCAGGAGTTTTGCTGCTGATGTACTGTGCTGAGTGATGCTGATCTCTGTATCCTTCTGACTGCCTGACCAAAGCTACCTCATATACATATTCCTTTGTCTCCTCTTAATGCAAAGATGGCAAAAATGCTGGCATTATGCTCACTTCCATTTGTTGACTTGGAGATACTGAGTGATACAGATAATGTGCCTCAATGCACAAGAAGCAATGATCAGACAACTGGCTATGTGTATGGGAGCACCCTCTGGGGCAGTGTGGAGAAAAAAAATGAACGGGGAGAAGGGGACCAGTAACGTCAGAACTCAGTAACATTTACATGTTTCTTTTTTTTTCTCTTTCCGACTCTCTTGCCTGTCTTCATTCTGGACAGAAAAATGAAAATTCAACAGTCTCTATACAACACCTGATTCCACTTGAATTGCTGTGAGCATTGAATTTTTAGTAAAAGGTTTTTTTATTTCCATGTTCTTTCATATTTGGAAGAGAAAAAATAACCATTTCCATGATATTTCATGGAAATGCCAGATGTCCGGGGAAGGAAAAACCTCTAAAATGAAATAGGGGAAACCTTGGAGATGAAATGTAACAAACTATGTTGATCACTTTCACACAGATTTCCTTGGCTAGCATAGACAGACAGTTACAATGTTTGTAAATAACCCCCTTCATGCAATTCATACCATCTACCTATCTGCTGGATCAGCATGGAGTTATAAATTGCATGGCATCAGCCCTAGAAGAGACTTCCACTGGGCATCAATTCAAGGAATAATGATCTAGCACTAGACAATGCTGTGGCATCAAACATGGAGATACTGTGGTGGAGTGGCACAGTATCTCTGCAAGTGAGAGAAAGACCTGGTGGCTTCTGCTGACTTACTGATCAAGGAGGATGAAATGGGACAGCAGTTGGGTAACAGACACCAGCACAAACAACTGAGCAGGCTAAGTGTAATTCAGAATGAGAATGTGATGCTTTTCGTTTCAATAGCTCAGCTAGGCTCTGCATTTCATGCCTTCTGAGTGACAGTTTTCATGTCTTTTTATATGGCCTTTTCATCATGAGATTAGTGGGTGTAAGGCCTCCAGTGAAATGTCCCTAATAACAGATCACTCCCAGATGAAAATTTGTCACAGCTTCTATCTTGACAGGGGCTGGATCTAGGAACTTGCTGGAAAGTCCCTTCTTTGCCCCCGTAACAAGGGTGCCCTTTAAAAGAAATAAGACTTAAAACTGATATAGATTTCTCCATTTTATACAGTGTGTATGGGCCCCATTCAGGGCCTGATCAAAAAATCAATGAAGTTAGCCGTAGTCTGTCTCTTTATTCCAGTGAGCTTTGGATCATGTCCTTAGATGCTTGTATTTTGAGACTAGCCTAGGCAGCTCTCTGCCTGTTGTTTTTAACCAACAGTTATCTCAATGGGCAACATTTGTTAAAAAAAGAAAATGTCTATAAACAAAATAAAACAATTCACATTTATATAAAATGCTTCCACTTCCTACTCTCAGATGGAAAAAGATTGACAGAATTTTGAGGGTTGATGTGGCGCTCCAATGACTTATATCTTCATATTTAATACAAAGCTGTTAGAAATTTACTGTTATGAATTACACGCTCATAAAGCATGCTTACAAAACCTAACTAATTTATGTGTTGATGTATTCGAAAGCTTGGAAGTTATGATTGCCACCGTACTGTTCTGTGATAGACTAGATATAAATGCTTTGGTTTATGCTGATGGATTATGAGGGTTTGAGTTGGACAGTCCTTAAACCAATTTGCCATAAAGAGATTTTGTACCAGTGCATGAGCTGGAATACACACATATATAGAAGAGGGACAAGTAAGTACCAGCTGGCCTACACTGACATGACAGAACTTCATGGTTTAGAGATTCAGTAGTCTGGAGAATAGTGGGCTTTCACTGAACAATGCTGCAGAATTAGTGGGCCAGGTATTAATTTGGCCCAATTCCTTCATAGATTATTTAAGAATTTCTGGGAATCATTCATATCCCAACTAATTTACATCTTTCAAATAAAACCTATTGGCAAGTAAAGGGGCAAATTGTCCTTGGCACTAGCACAAATGTACAGTAAGAACAGCACAAAAGAGTTTTCCCTTTTGCAAAGACCAGGGACAATCATAATCCATGCACACAGCGGAGTATAGTGACTGGTCCCTCTGGGCACCTCTGAGATGCACTTGACATATAAGAGGGAGTGGGAGGGGGAGTGATAGATGGAAGCAGTGCCAAGACTTCAGCTTTTGTTAGGGTGACCATATTTCCCTGTGCTGAATACAGGACACCTGGTAAAATTACTCATATTCAAGCAAGTTCACACACACACACACTCCTGTACACCTCTCTCAAACAGGGGGTGTAACCTACTGACCGAACCTTCCCTTTCTGGTGTTCTCTGCCCTCGGGATAGACCTGCCTCTCCTGGTACCTGACACTGCTTCTTCCCAAGACAACAAGTTGGGGGCAGGGTCACACGTGGGGTCACATGCTCCCTCTCCTCAGATTTCTGCCAGGGTTCACACCTGAATGTGGCCAGCAGCAGCTTTTTGGCACTGTGCAGGAGGAAAGGGACAGGAGCTGCTTCCAGCCGTGGGGGCGGGGGAAGAGAAACAGCCCCCTACCCCAATGACTGGAAGCAGTTTGTTCCTTCCTGACTATGCAGAGTCGAAAGGCAGCTAACACCTCCAGGCAGCTGCTGGCCACCAACATAACCCAGCCCCTCCTGTCCTCTGCCTACTGTGCAGGCAGAGGAAAAGGTTAAGCTTGAAGGCTGTATTGTGCACCAGGGCCTAGAGAACCTCACTGCAGGGGCTTCCGCTAACCGGGACATAGAGGTGGCTCAGCAGATGAGGGTGCTTTGGGGATGCAGGTGAAGAAGGTGCTATGCCCCTGGCCCAGGGGCTGCTGTGGAGTCTGCACGTTGGACAGGCTGGAAATTGCTTCTCTTGCCCCGCCACTCCAGAGCTTAGCAGAGGGGTGGAGAGGCTTCCCCAGCACCATGAGGGACTTTGGCACATGCAGAGCTCAGCTTCTCCTGGCCAGTGCCCCGGGCCGGAGGGTCTTGAGCTTTCCTGGGGTGCCGGCCCAGCCAGAGGCAGTGGAGGAAGGAAGGAGCTTGCTGGCCAGGATATTGGTGAGTGCCCCAACCAGGTGCTGGTTCTCTGCACAGCTCTGGGAGTAGGACGCACTCTGCTGGAGGGAATATGGAGGAGCAGTGGGGTTAGGGGTGTGGGGCAAAGGGTCAAATCAGGGAGAGAACAGTAAGATGAGAAGCACGTAGAGGGCTGATGAGTGGGCAGCAGACGTGACACGTAACTGGCTGCCACCTGGTGCCTGCCCATACTCACCAATCACCATAGCTCACAGCCAGTGCTAGGCAGAAATGGGATGCGGGGAGAGGCCCTACTGGCCAAGAGCCAGCACGCAGCAGGGACTGTGCTAATGGACCAGCAGGGCAGCACCTGCCTGGCACGCTGCATCTTCGCCCTCCCGCCAGCCTTGCACATGCACCTGCATTATCGGCCAGCTGACCTGCCCACTCACCGCTGGTGGGCGGGTGACTGGCGAGCAGGAATCCAGCCAGCAGTAGGACCCACCAGTACTGACGAGGGGGAGACATGTGTGACAATTTCTCCATTTTAAGAAAAAGAGTGAACACCTGCAGGAGAGCTTAAATATGGCACTGTGCCTTTAAATATGGAACGTCTGATCACCCTAGCTTTGTATACTGGCCCACAATTCAGACTGGGCATAACAGTATGAGTAGGCTGCACTATCCTAAAGAATGGTGCAGCCTGCATGTCCAGACATGCACACGTGGTGTCCTATGCATTTTAGTAACTTCAATGAATGCTAAAAAGGAATATTTCCAGTTTTGCCACAGTGATTAAATCATATATTTATCATACTAAAAAGAATAACGATAGTAAGATGAACCATTTTTAAGATCTTAATTTGTCATTTTAAAGAAACCAACTTCTTCCTATGAGCAGAAAAATGGCAGAATAGAACGCAGATTCTTCTAGGAGAAATGGAAATTGATACATCAGTGGAAAAGTGGCAAGAAAGATAAATGTGATGTGTTTGCAGTGCAAGATGGCACCAAAATAAGAGTAATACAGTAATTAATTATTGGTGTCGTAGAGGTCAAGATCCAGGAAATGCCTGTTCGCTGCATGTATCCCTCACCATTTTCTGCCAACATGGCCATGAGCAATTACTATTCCAGAGTGGGTGCCATAGTACCTCCTGGATATATGTGGAATGCCTCATCTTCAGCTTTGTGTACAAAAACAGCTGAATGCTTGGAGCATAACATCCCCTTTTACTTGTCATACAGACTCTACCACTGCATAACCAGGTACCAAATTAGAACTAATTACATTGGGCCAGAATCTGATCTCAGTTACACCTTTATAAATCTTGAGCAGCTCTATTGATTCAGAATTATCCTAGTTTTACACAGGTGTGATTGGAGATCAGAATCTGGCCCATTAAATTTCATGAACCAAATGTATTTATACTACACATCTTTCTCCTTCCTTTCTACAAATTTGCATTTACAGGACATCAGTGGAAAATAACATCAGCAAATAAATTCTGATCTATTCCTAAAAGTGTGCACTAATATAAAATATTTATTTTAGAGCGCAAGATACTTAATTGTACTCAGACACCTCTGGAATATACTCTTATTCATTTCTATACAAAAAAGCAAACGGACAAAAGTGTAGCTGACAGCTTGCCAACTCACTAATTAATTTTCAGCTGTAGAATTCTCAGTCAGACTCCTCTTGCAACCTATACACCCTGCTGCCAGGAAGCATGGCAGTGAAATGTAACTTTAAAATAATGAATTAGCTAGAAAATATGGAATGATTTGGTATAAACAAAAATGCCCCACATATGGACATTCATTGTGCTTTTTATTTCTCTCGTTAAGGATGGCCCGGTACAGCTATCGCATTGCTTTGTCTCAAATTTTATGTAGCACTCCTCACTAACTGACAAAATGCAAAACCATTTTCATTGTCCACTTACGGAGCTTCTCTCTCTTTCTTTCCATTACCGCCAGCTCTGAATACTCTGATATCTTCATGTCTACTAGTGATATGTTACTAACCATATCTAGTTGAATACTACTTGGTAGGGGGCTCTCATACTTTTTTTTTTAATATAGTAGGGACAAAATCTTATGGCAGAGATGCTCTCCTAGACTGGCCTCCTGCTCCCAAACTCTCGATCCCGATGACAACAGTAATATTTTGTCACGCCTTTTCCTAAAGGTGCTATTGGTGGTTTATTACACTAGATGAAAGCTGAGTATCCTGCAATGTCTAATTTCTAAATGGATAATTACAAATTAAATTCATATTTGTCTTCAACAAAAATTAATCCTACTGTTTCTCTCGCCTCCTTCCCCCCCTCCATCTGTTCCCTTTCTGGTCTTTCTTCCCCCTCCCATCTGCTTCTATTCTCTCCTCCCTCCTCCCCCATTTGCTCTGAACATCACTAACTCTCCAGGGAGCCCCCATTCCTCTGCACGACTCCCACCACCTTCATAACAGCCTACAATGAAATATTGAAAAGCCTGAGATACGTTTTCAGCTCACATCCTTCCCATCTTTCAACTGGGTTTCTCTCTGGTACCTGAAACCAAAAAAAAAGTCATTAAAATATATATCTTCAAAAAGCAAGAGATTGCAAGGTTCTGCAGGGAATAGACTCCAGGTCTGCAGGATGTTGCCACACCACTACCTGGCAGCTATGAAAGGCTATATGCATTATCACACAGATCCTGCAGAGATAAAGCATCAGAAGAAATACCACCTCTGTAGGCCAGACTGACAGCTTCCCTCATGGCCTCTGATTAGCCCAGGCACCCTGTTTAAGTCAAAGAGAAGTTCCAGAAAGTGGCTGTGCAATTAAGCGGACTTACCAGCCAGCTGTATTGATGGATCTGCCTCTCAGCTCACACCCTGACTTGGACTCTTAGTTTCTGCCTGTGATTCCCAACTCCAATGCCAATCCCTGGCTTTGGTAGTTGAACTCTGCCTCCCACTTTGACACCAGGTCTTCTTCAGCTTTGGTAGCTGAACTCAAACTCTGGCCTTGACCCCTGACTCTGGCGTTTGAATCCCATCCTAGGCTCTCTGACTTTGACACTGGCCCTGATTGCCCAAGGCTCACTTGTGAGACATATGCTCTATTTTAAGTGAATCCCTGCAAAAGTTGGGCTAAAGAACTGTTATCTTCGTGGTCTGTTTGTAAAGGACTCATCCCTAATTTCATGGTTATGGCACCTACAGCCACAGCACATCTGAAATCCCTGAGATTTTTAATTGGTTCTGGTAGCTTGAGCAGTCTCTCAAAGCCCATGTTACCCTCCTGTGTAACACCAAACTGCAGGGACTCTTCATGTCTCTGCTTCATTCTCCCTCCACATTTATCAGTATCAAGTCTCCAGGGGGCTCCCTACTCCCTGAGGTGGTTGTCTAACCTAGAAATGGAAAATAGGTTACCATATTTGAAGCCTAACTGCTTGAGCTTGCGCCCATTGAAGTTAATGACGAAGCTTTCATTGACTTCCGTGGTGCAGGATCAAGCCCTAAAAGTCTTGAGAACACTGGATCTGACTCTCTACTCCATTGCATCATTTCTATGTGAACACAGTTCAATCTACTTCATAGGAGTTACACTGACATAGCAGCAGTGTAACAGAATGGAGAGTCAGCACCGCTGAATGTTAAGGGCAGGACCAGCCCTAGACCAAATTGCTCCCCAAGCGAGAAGCATCTTCAGCACCTCTCCCCATTTGTTAAACTTCTGAATACCTTATTTTTATTGCATTTGTATTGAAAACACAAAGTACTAGGGAAAGCAAAAGTCTATGTTCCCCAGTCTTAGATAGTCATCAAACATTACTTTTATATTGTTGCATAGACAGGGGCTCAGTAGATAACTCTGGCATCTCATTAAATAGTTACTCTTCAAGTCTTAAAACATAAATACACTTTCACAGACTATAAAACAAGGTTCACAATATCGCAGCTGAGCTGTCACTTCATTTCAGTTCATTCTTATAACTCACTGATTGGTGACACTCCGCTCCTTATATGCCTACAAGGGCATGGATGACAACATTCTAGTAGGTTTGAGGAAAAATATAGTTCTCAGAAAGTCTGGAAGGTTCCACGAGATTCTTCAAAGGTCCAGAACATTCTAAAGGGTTAGTGAAAAATGAATCCACAGAGAGAACACTAGACACATTTTTCTTCAAACATTCTATTTTCCCTTTTGTTACTAACAGCAAAAACACCACCCCGAAACTGGCACACATACACCCCAAAACCTGGCACCCTAAGCCATTGCCTGGGTCGCCCACCCCTAAATCCAGCCCTGGTTAACGGAGAACTAAAAGGAAATTAATATTTTCATGATTCTGTGGTTCTCAAGTCTTATTTATACACAATATAATAGCTGCGGCAAATGCCTCAATTATTCAGGCCCTACAAGGACAACCTTGGCATAATAACTCAAGCTTTTTAAATACACTGCCATGGAGCATGTTTCTCTAGCAAAATTTCAAAAATCCCTTTTGTTTGTTTTGGAGCTGGAAGCAATATTTTATTTTATCCACTTTCCCTTGAATGCATGAATATACTATAAACTCTAGGAACCCATGCTGTGGAGCTACTGTATTGCATTGTAGAATTCAGCCTTGCCTGGGGAGCTGTCAGTTTTATTCAATACAAAAAATATTAAAATATTGTTAAGGGTCTCTCTTCAGCTCTTAAAAGATATTGCCTTTCTTTCCAACCCAATGTTATGCCAATGGAAAGGTTCACTCACACACAAACACAATTTTTAAAAAAAAAGTCAGCACAAGAAAATAATGAAGCAAGAATTAAAGGGTTGACTTAAAACTTGCCACAGCCATAGGCCTCAATTCAAGAAAACACTTTAACCATGTACTTAATGTTAACAACGTTCTTAAGTCCCACAGAAGTCACCTGTTAAGCACTAGTTCAGATCCAGCCTAATTTGTTAGTTAGTGAAATTTATCATCATATGACAACCACTTGGTGTTGTCTGTGTGGGTCTTTACGCTAGGTATCAAAGGAGAACAAAGATAGTCATTGTCTAATTCAGATAATCTAGCTGGTGCTTATAAAAGAGAAGAACAGAAGCATTTGTTATAAAAGGCCGCATAAGTAAGAATAATTAGGGGAAAACCAAGACAAGGTAGATTTAGGCTGAATATCAGGAAAAACTTCCTAACAGTGAAATGTAGTAGAGTAGTGAATACTCTCCCGAGAAGAGAAATGGAAGTTCCATTTCTTGACACAATTACAGCTAGATTGGTAAATCACTAGGAAAAGTACAACACATTTTCCAGTGGAAGAGAGATGGGCTGAAACAAACTAATAGATCTTCCATTTTCCAGATCCTATTGTTCTGTAAACAGATGTCCATAAGTCAGATTCACAATTACTGCTAGCTGGCACCCTTATTGGCAATCTCAGCAGAGAGGCCAAAGGCTGAATTGAGGTGAAGGTGGCTCTGCTTTATACATCTAGCAGTAGTTCCCCAAGACTGTCAAAGGAGAGGTATATTGGTGGAGTAGTGAATACAGCTTGCATTTCTATAGTCCGTGTGGTATCTGTTGTGTGAATACTGAACCTCAGTCTCTAGGGTTGTCATTAAAGTCTTTTTCACTGTCACAACATTCATGTTAGAACTAGGGCTGGCTGACAATTTTCCGACAAAACTGTTTTTCAGTGGAGATTTTGATAACATGATTTTTTCACAAAAAGTGTCTCCTTCCTTTGGAAAACTTCTATTTTTCATCATTCATTAATTTGAATATGGCCAGACTTCATCTCTTAAGATGCCCTGTGTCTCTTCACCAAGATTGTGCATCACAGGAGACACAATCCAACAGGCTCTAGCCTCCAATGGAGAATGGAAGAGGCACCCAAACTGCAACTTCCGTGAAGCACCACAGCAGGATTTCTGAATCCATCTATGTTCGTTTTCAGAATTTTTTTATATTATTGTCACTGAAAAGAGTAAATATTCCATAGAAAAAATTAATAAAAAGGTGGTTTTTATTTTGTTTTTGTCTTTTAGCTAAATTTTCCAGGGGGGATGAAAGGAGAAGTACATTTTCCTGCCATCTCTTCTTTAAACCCAATCCAGCAATGCACTGATCATCGTCAACTTCCCTCAGGGTATTTTTGTTTGTTTGTTTTTCTAAAGGTAATAAGGTGCATAAAAATGTGTTAGGAACCTGCAACATTTAACTCTCTACTCTACTTACTCTCTTACTCTACATTCCTACCCTCTACTTACAGGACACTAGGTGGTTGGGTATCATTTTTCAAGACATTTGGGAAATCAGACCATCTGCCTAAATAGGTATGGAAGGACTAAGAGAAAGAAGACTGTAAAGATTTCTAATTAACTCAAACTCAGCTACCTGATCCATGTCATATGGATTTTTCTAAGACTTCCTGCCTCTTCTTTCGTTCGTTCTTTCTTTCATTCTTTTGAACAGGCAACTTCTTTTTCTAAAATGTGAAGTTAAAAACCAAAAGAAAAATGAATAGTTCTTCATGAATTATATATTTTTTTAAAAATTAAAAATTAAAATTAAAAAGCATTTCTACTGCATTTACTATCCATGATCCTTAAAACAATCTATAACCTCACAACACATTAACCAGTGAGTGTTAGTAAGCAAACTGAGAGCCCTGAACAGTGATGTGCTCACAGGACTTCTCCTAAAGAGCCTCTTAAGAGACACTCCCTATCTCATGGAATTGAGCCCTGAGTGAATAAGTGACTTGCTCCAGTTCACACAGAAAATCTGTGACGGAGCTGGAAATAGATCCCCCATCATGTAACACTCATTCCTGTGCTTTAACCCCATGGCTATCCCTCCTCTCAGAGAGATCATGTTGAAACCCCAGTATGATTTCTAAACATTTAATGATACTATTGTTGCTGTGGAGAATCATGGCCTCCAAAGTTGAGGATGTAATTTTAAAGCTCACTTTTGGAAATTTACCTCCTTTTTTTTCCTGTTGTAAATTAGGGTTTTTTAATCTCTCTCTCTCTCTCTCTATTTCTCTGTCATATTCAGTGGGGTGAGGGGTTGGGGGAGGGAAAGAGTAAAATATGGCAGGAAAAATGAAGGGAAAGGGAATAAAAAGAAACACATCACAACCACCTTGTAATGCTCTTGGAGTTCATTGAACAAATAATCAATCAATGAGAAAGGAATAAAACTTTTAATAAAACAAACTAGAGAACTTCTGTGGTAAATTGCTGAACACAGCTACGCTATATTCTCAACGCCAGCTTCTAGGGCACATTTCTAAAGTCCTATATTCATATCACTGTCCCTTATGAGGGAGCATCTCTAATCTTCCACAAACATATCTCTACACACCCCAATTTAAGGAATATTATATATGGATTTTATTTTCATCTTTTTGACTGATAAATTGCTGGTTCTTATTTTGTTTGGAGTGTTTGTGTCGATTCTGAGGTAAATAGCACAGCCAATATTGCACCAAAGTAATTGTAAAGCCCTCTCTATATTTTCTGCTTGGGTGGGTCAGTATTTTATACTTCATACATCATTTAGAACATGCTGCTATGATTCCAAAAACTTAACAGGAGAAAAATGAACTTTATATTGTGATTTTCTTATGTTTCTGGACTATGTAGAACTTGGTATTTCAGACAGCTGGACACTACCATCCATTTTAATTTCTTTACACAGAGCTAACAGTATACTTATGTGAAAATATTCTTTGTATGTTTTATTTCAAAGCTCTGTCATGTCAAGGGCTGCATATGCTGGCACTGTCTCACTGATTTGCCAATATCTTCCATTGATGCTGCACTGACAGCAAAATCATTAATCTATAATTTAATAAGTGGAATGGAAAAAAAGAGAATCTCTTTGTTTTAACATTCTTTTAAGTCCAGGCACATTTGAGTTCTACATCTCAATAACTTGGGCATTGCTTGATTTTTTTTCTTTGGATGTTTTTTCATATCATCATGCCCATTGTCATAGTCTAACAACCTGGCCTATAGATTCCCTTTCTATGGATTATTTTTAAACCCTACCCTTAGAATTCTACTTCAGGGAAATAATCTTAAATCCTATAGATTTTTAGAGTAATTCTTTTTAGAGCCTTCTTTAAATTCTATGGGACTCTCTTTCATATTCATTGGGGAGGTGAAGCCATGACTCTCAATTGTCTAAATGATAGAAAATTTCAAATGATAAATCTAGCCAAAACAAAGCAAATTTGAAGCTTGCCTGTTATTATATGGAAGGGACACTTCTGGAAACAGTAGTTGGTCAAAGTTCTCACAACCCAAGCCCTGCAACAGAAGTAATTACACAAGAAAAACAAGGATCTGATGATTACACCCTGCACAACTACAAACCAATTATTACATTGTTTCAGAGACTGATATGAATCAAATTGCTGGCCAGTGAATGCAATAATGCACCTGATATTTTTTATATGGCTGGGATGCCAACTGCTTGACACATTAGGGGAATACTGTTACTATTCCTTGGCAGGACTCCGGCACAGAGACATTTAATGGGCCAAACAAGGCTAGGAATAGATAATTATAAAGTATGAAAGTGACAGAGAACACTAAATTTAAACTCTGTACCAATGTAGCAAATCCTTCTATTGTCTCTTTTTTCAAAGAATGGTATGTATGGGTTGCCTGAAGAGAAAAAGGGGTATATTCTTCTAAAATTCCCTAATCCTGCACATTAGCTATCTCTCTCTGAACGATTCAAAGGTCCACCTCTCAGTTACAGATATTACACTGATTTAGCCAAGAATCAGATACAATACCATGTGACTTATGTGCCCAATGGAAGCTACGGAACAGTGCTCTAATATTGAATATCAAGAGTAAGATACACTTTAGTGAACTATTTCCTATTAATCCATACAGTGAAAATAAAATGACTTATAAAATAAAATGTTGTGTTAATTTGAACACAACAAATAAAATTCCAGGAAATCACAATCTGCTCATTGACACTCCACATGCAGAAAACAAGGCTTCAGTAAATTATTCACTGTGAATTATTTGCTCAGCTCTCTCGATATTACCCTGGGTCTGCATCTGCATGATTATTACTAAACATACTGTCCTCAGACATGTCAGTATCAAGGACTGAATCAAGGATACTAAGGCAATCTTAGATAATACCATCAAATTTAGGAGGCCCTGAATTTAGATTAATTTCTTGATCCCATGGCTATTTGAAAAGTTCACATAATATGGTGTATACTGTTTTCAAAACAAATACTTAAACTTTATCTATATCTGAGATCAGCAAGCTTTGGGACACGGCCCGTCAGGGAACTCTGCTTGTGGACTGGGATGGTTTGTTTACTTGCAGAGTCCACAGGTTCAGCCGATCGCACCTCCCACTGGCCGTGGTTCGCCGTTCCAGGCCAGTGGGCGCTGCAAGAAGTGGCGGCCAGCACATCCCTCAGCCCATGCTGCTTCCTGCAGTGCCCATTGGCCTGAAACAGCAAACCGCAGCCAGTTGGAGCTTCGATTGGCTCTACCTGAGGATGCTGCAGGAGAACAAACCATCCTGGCTCCCCAGCAGATTTCTCTGATGGGCTGCGTGCCAAAGGTTACTGATCCCTGAGATAGAGAGAGAGAGAGAGATCAATGACAGCAGTCAGCAGTCAGAGGCAATCCTATAACAACAAATCAATGAGCAATGGATGGAGAAAACAACAGATTTCAGTTTTAATTTTCAATGGTTTATTTCTAAATTGCAAGAGGGTGAACAACTATTTTGTATGAAACAATAGCTTGACTGTATCCTTTTAACTTGTATTTTTTTTTCATTTTGTGCATTAAAGTGGCTGAACTGAGTTAAAAGCACGAGCTTGGGTTCTTCCTGGGACAGGAGCTAGAAGGCCTGGTGATTTCAGCAGCCAAACACCAGATGTCATTTACTATGTTTTTGCACAACAGATTAACTACTTAAAATAGTTCCTTTTTATACAGAAAAAATTTGCTGTCTTTGTTCTTAATTTAAAAGGAATATTAAAACAACATTAGTGGTCTTGAGCCTATAAAGCTTAAAAAGGAAAGCCTGCAGCAACTAGTGGCAAACTGGCCCTTTAAACCTGAGGTGCTCCTGCACTGCTAAGGGAATCTTTGAAATTGACATGGTTTGGGCTGAAGCTTGTAATCAAAAAGAAACCAGCTTTTTTTCTTCTTCGTCTTTCTCCTAAGGTTTTTCCTCTCTTCTCTTCTGAACTTGGCTCTGAATAGAAAACCAAAATGTTTATTTTTGAAATGCCTTTCCATTTGAAGAGCAGCGTCAGTCCCAGTCACATCTATTTCAGAGCGATTTAGTAGAGATGGTGCTGCTTGGGTTTAATGGCCTGTCACACCTGGAGAGGGCCCAGCTCTTGAATCTTCACCCCACCCCAAACTCTCAGTGAAACTGATGGCAGCCTTTGTGAAGTGCACAATGAGGTCAAGAGAGAAAATGAAGAGAACATGTCATGTTCAAAGTTATAATGCTTCATGATCATTATTTTCATACTTGAAAGAATATTATGGGGAGGTTTTAGCTGTGCTAATAACTTGATTTCCCCTTATTGATGTTGTTGTTTGTTTGTATCATGATAGCATCTCAGAACAATAATCAAAGATCAGGGCCCCATTGTGCTAGGAGCTGTACAAATATGAATTAAAAAGACTGCACAGTTTACATTCTAGGGTACTGATTCTAAAATCAGTTGCACAAGCAAATCTCTGTACCTGCACAGAAATATACTGAAATCAGTGGGTTTCCACACAGACACAGCAGGCTGCCTGAACAGTGAATTGCAGCCCCAGGCCCTAGGTTTATGACAAGATACAGGTAGCTCAGGAAAGAGACAGACCATAGTGTTAAGTAGTGTAGTCAGCATCATTTACTCATGAAAGTTCAGTGTGGCCGTGGGGACAAGGGGGTGCCAGGGCTCAACCCTCCCTGAGGAGGAGGGGAGCCACACCGGCCTCATCTCATCATCCGAGGACCCCTGCCCTCGGGATCGCAGTCCACTCCGGAGGTTCGGACCCTGTGAGCGGGACCGAACAGCTACACAGTTAAATACTAGGGGCCCAGCCCTTGGTTCAGGCGGGCACCAACAAACACAGTAACAGTTATCAGCTCTGGCCCTTTAAGGCAGGGCAGAGCAGTGGCACAGTCTAAAGGGGCCCAGCCCTTGGGTCGGGCGGAGCACCAACAAACACAGTTCAGCTAGCTCTGGCCTTTGGAGCAGGGCAGAGCAGTGGCGAAGTCAAAGGGGGCCCAGCCCTTGGTTCGGGCAGGGCACCAACAAGCACAGTTACAGTTAGCTCTGGCCCTTTGGAGCAGGGCAGAGCAGTGGCAAAGTCAAAAGGGGCCCAGCCCTTGGTTCGGGCGGAGCACCAAACACAGTTCAGCTAGCTCTGGCCTTTGGAGCAGGGCAGAGCAGTGGCAATGGGGTGGGGGGGGAGTCTGCCACCCAGTTACGGGCGGCAGGGGGAACACAGGCCCACCCACTCCTCTGCATTCCAGCCCGGGGCCCTAATAGCAGCTGACGCCACTAGTGGAAGTCAGTGGGGAGGTCCTGACCGAAACACACTGACATAGGCGCAGGGCCTTCTGCAGCCTGATTATAATCAGCTGCCCCCGGGCTACTTCCAGCCTCCCCCCTGGTTCCTACCAGGTCCATTGGGGTGTCCAGTACCATGGGCTCCTGCCAGTCCGGGCAGGGCGGTAGGTCTGGGAATACCCCCGGGACGGCGGACCAGGTCTGGTCTGGCGGCTCCTCGGGGCCGTAGTGGGGATGGGGCAGCTCCGGCAGCTCCTCGTTGTAGCGACTGCGGGGCAGCTACCACCGGCCTTGGTCCTCAGCGGCTTCCCAGTGAAGAGCGTCAGCGGGCACATCTGCTCCTGCCGGCGGCCGGGCCCTGACTGGGGGCTGAGGCCCGGTTTTTATCCTTCCGGGTCGCCGCCTGACCCATTGAGGGGCGGGATTTCCTCCCAGCGGTTCCACCCTGGGGGGTGATTGACGGGGCTCAACCCTCCCTGGGGAGGAGGGAAGCCACACCGCCTCGCTACAGGCCGATACAGCTGTCCTGTCCCTTCCAGATCCTAAATTCAACATTGAACTCATCCATTGCATGATCCTAGTTGTAATCTTCAGGATTCCTGTCATTCCTCTCCTGTGAATGCAGGCTAAAGCATGATCCCAACTAATTAACTTACTGAAATATTTTTTGTGGTTGACTGCCAAAAATCAAGCACAAATGTCTGCATCTTAGGCTTAAGATATATACCATACAAAAATGTGTTCAGATTTTTTTAATAAAAGGAGTAAGAACTGCATGAGCTATTTTGGATCAAAATAATATATCCATTTCTGCATCCAGTTTATTTCCCAATAAAATATCATAGAAGTGCTAACAAAGCTGCTGTCAACTACCAACTGATTCCATGTTTTATATTCTGTTTCCAACGTGGCATAAATCCTGAAATTAATAAAATGATGTGGTTCTTATCTTCATAATTAAAGCAAAATGATTCTTCTACAATAATAAGCATTTAAAATAGGCAGGCACATAAACAAAGAAAGGATAACTTTCTGCTCAGCAATGTAATATATTGGTCAATAAAAAATAGATTATGTTGAATTGATAAACAGGTAATCCTGTTTGTTTCAGTCAGAATAATGAATGTCTATCTGGGTAACAAATGAACATTTGGTTTGTAACCCTGAAGGCATCAGGTAGGATATAGATTGTCCATGCATTAAAAATTACTCTTATCAACCTACTGATTTATACATACATCATAGCTACAGATAACTTGTTTCATCCGTCTGATTTATATATTTATATTCTGATAAAGACTAAACAAATAAAGGTGAAAATAATGTTTTATTTTTAATAGTCTTATTATTTAAAAAATCAATCCCAAAATTCAGGGCGGAGTTGCCTGTGCTGTAAATAGTACACAGATCAAGGACTTTTTTGTATTGCTTGTTCAGTGTTTGTTTATTTCTTAAGGAATCAGCTCTGCTCTCCCAACTCATGGAAAACTATGATGATGCCAGAGTTTATCACCCTTATGTAAAAGTACTTCCATCCATGAGTAGACCATGGAAGTAAGGGTGGTAGAATCAGACCCAGGGCTTGTCTAGACTTCAAAGTTGTTGTGGGTCAACTTGAGATCTTTTGTCTTAAAAAGCCTTGGATCCACAAATCATCACGTGTTTTAAAATAAATTGTCAAACCCACTTCGGGAGTTTATTTACTTAGTTGTGGGATGAGTTCACTTGCAGCAAAGTAGGCATTGGATCCATCCACATCCTGTAGGGAGTGTCTCACATCTGCCAAGTCCTCTCTCCTGTATCCTGCTTTGCTAACTATCTGGATTGCCTACCTATGTATACGTGCGCCTGATCTACTGATCGGGATGTCACCTTGTTGTTTAAATAGTCGCACACAGTCAGATGCCATCCTTTGTGATTCCAGCTCTTGGAGTCTTCACGTACCTGTGTGTAATACCAGGGGCGGCTCTAGACATTTCGCAGTCCCGACATGGCGGCATGCGGAGGGTCCACCGGAGCCCGGCCTGCCGCCCTCTTGGCGTGCTGGGCCTGGAGCCGCCCCTGTGTAATACACATGATAACTCTCCAGTCATGCCTCTTGTTGCTATATCATAGTCCCATATTGAGATTCTGGATATAGACCCCCGGGGAGAGGAACTTTATTTTCCCATCTGTCCAGCAGTATCTTAGCACAGATATACAAGATGGTATCATGACAAATGCTCTATAAGAGGCACAACCAGAATACTCTCCAGTGTTATGGTAAGCCAAAGGGGCTATGGAAATGCAAAGTATAATTTGACTGTACAGAGAGGCACCACTATCTGCTTCTTTTCTGACAAACTTGACTATGTCTTTGCTAGATGTGACACCACTGCACCAGAGATTGTTGTGGACACCCTGACTGATCTATGCACCCTAGAATTGGGCAAGTCAGTGAGCCTGGTGAACCCTAGTTTAGACAAGTCATTGAGATCCTGAACCACCTATGTTCAAAGCTGGAGGGCGAACCTGAACCACAATGGAGACCAATACAGTGGATGGTACCAGTTCTTGAAATATTAAATAATATATCAAAATACAGCTTAAATATGGGTGGAGAAGTATACAATTCCATGTTGGTTTAACTTTTCTCTATCTTGTGTGCTGTTAGCCCCCATTCTCCCCCCATTGCTAAATGCAAAGGCCATGCTATAGACTGGAGAAGCTCTCTGTTCAATTTTAAAATTATTTGAAGACACAGAAATGTGTAAACTTGCTGTGTGCCAACTGTCACCCTCCTGCCATGGTGTTTATTCATCTTTTCCCCCTTCACCCAGCTGACTCCTGTACCCCATACAAAAACCGCAGCATCACATGACTAAACCAGGAAGGAGACTATTTTAAGTAAAGGCACTTTTACTGTAAATTTACTTTTTTTCTTATTCTTTATTTTTCACCATATCAGCAGCATATGGAAGAGAAGAGAGAAACAGAGATAAAAGAACATTGATCTATGGAAAGGCAGACAACGTTCCTGGAACACATGGCCTTTGCACAGCAATAGGATTGCTCAGTACCTGTTTTAATGCTAACAGAGTTCATATTGACGTCTTATTGTTTTAAAAAGTAGTTGGTAATGTCTTTGCATTCATGTTTCTGGGTTTGGACTCTCCTTTTAATTGGGGATCATTGCTGTCATAACATCCACTTAGGCACAATAACACCATTAAAACAAGTATATTAAACATATTAAAAGCATTGCATTACAAACCACACAACTGTACATTTTATGTCTCTGTTGTTAATGTACTTTATCTTAATAAACACAAAAATCTATATACATTTCTCACACATTTCACACGTTCTATACTCTACATTCTATATAGGAGCATAATGCAGCCCTCACTATATGCTCCTCAGTAGTAGCATCATTTTGTAGAAGTCTTCGCCTGTTCAGAACATTCACTAGGGGTGTCTGTCTCCTGCTCCCATCCACATACAAGGCTCTGTCCCTTGCTCTCACAAAAGTTGTGCATAACACATCAAGCAGCCATCATCATAGGAAGATGTTCTTCATCAGCATCCAGCTTCAACATCAGGCTCATCCATCTACATTTCAGTCTTCCAAATGCACATTTCATGCCATTCTGGAACTACTCCGGATATAACCAAACAGTTCCTTTTTCCTGTCCAACTATCCAGTACAAGGTTTTATAAGCCAAGGGAGGAAAAAGTAAGCTGGATCTTCAAGAGTGACTGGAGAAATGGCAACATCATTAATGACCATATAGACAATGGGTGCAAAAGTTCCATTGGTCACTGCATTAAAAAATCCAGACCTTCTAAAGATCCTGGCATTATGAACCTGTTCTCAGCTTCCCACATAAATACTAGTCAACCATCAGCTAGGCCTTGCAGCACCACAGAGAAATACCCTTTTTGTTGATGAACTCCAAGGCTTGGTCGGGAGGAGACAAAAGATATGAACATGGGTCCCATCAGTGGCTCCTGTACAATTGGGGAACCCCAACAATGAAAAGCCATTAATAGCTGCTTACACATTGCCTATTCTTATGACTTGGGAGCCTAGAACCTCTTTGATAGCAATTCATGTCTCCATAGCAGCCTCAATGGTTGATCTACCAACACCAAACCAGTCAGCAACTGACTAATAGCAATCAAGGGTGTTGAGCTTCCCTAAGATCGAAGTTATCATCAATATTTTTTCCATGCTACCTCACAGCCCTTTGAAAATTGTGCTGGATCACAGAAACAAGAAGGATGATGGGTTGAACGAACAGGAAGCATGGGAATTATTCTGTTTGACGCCAAACCTCAGAATTCCATTGCCTTCTGGCAGAAGTCTCAGAATGTGGAGCATGAACAACCCCAGAAAGCATAAAGGAACAGCTTGGTGCTGCATGGCTGCAACGATGCAAGGCAATGTTAACTTGATCACAGAACAATAATTCAGTGTGTATGAAATGACAGTGTGACACTTTTTTTGCAGATCGTTTAATGAGGATACATAAAATGCACACCAAGTTAAAATGTAGATACTCCCTTAGTACTGTGAGTGGCCCTGTTTCTGATATCCTTACCCTCACTCCTTGAGTAGTCCCATTGAAGCCAATATTAATACTTCTGGAATGAAGTGCTGTTCGCTGTTACTAAGAGTATCAGGATCTGCCTTGGTCTGAGTTTTAGCAGAATAAGGAATGCATAATTATATGCTAAGGGTATATGTATTTCAAAATATTCGTTATTGGGGCCTCTGGTATGAGTTTGCTGAAATTTTAATCCTCATATTTAAAAGGATGCATCACTAGTTTGAGGCAAAGTATGTATTGGGGGGAAAGTAGCAGCTTATTAAACTTAAGAGAAATAGAAATGTTTTCATGGTTCTTTAAATATCAGTGATGAAAGCTTTTCCCCACTACAAAAATATTTATGGCATAAAATAAATCATGGCCCAAATCCTAGGCTTCACTACAGTACTTTGCCCCAGACTACTGGCACAAAGCCTCCCTAAAACTGAAGTAGCTGGCCGTGGGATGATTACCCATGGTAGGATGAACCTTTCAGTGGTATAGAGGTGCCAGCATAAGGGGCATGTCTATAGCTTCTTGGCAATACCTTGCTGCCATATATTCACATTAGTATAAATCAGAGCAGAATCTGTCCAAAAATCTTTGTCTGCATTATATACAGGGTTCAATATGATCAATAAAATCCTAGGTAGAAAATAATGAAAGCTTTTGTTATCAATAATAGTGTTAATATAAATGCCAACGGTATTGAGAAATAGGTGAAAAATCAATTCATGCTGAAAGTAATGTAGCAATCAGCTCTAAAATGAAACTACAGATGATGAATTTAGTCTCAGTTTTCAGTGTTGTCTATACAGACTTCAACATGTTTCTTCCAAAAATAAAGTATAAAAAACAACTACAATTTAGTATATCTTTATCTGGGAAGTGCAAAACCAGAAGGCAGGAGGAAGGTAAATTTTGTACTCATTGCTATCACCTACAGAATCAGAGTTCTAGTCATCATTTTAAAGGTAATGTTTTCTGCTTTGTTATACCACAAATCACAATTTTTGCAGTAAATAGAAATGTACGTCCATCCATACACGAAATAACAGCCCAGTTGTATTCATGAAAGACTTTGATTTTTTATAATTATGATTTTGGAAGAAACATGTCTGAGTGTATACAGACTATGCAACAAGAGCTGAGTAGTACTCTGGGAAAGTTCCTGAGTCAGATTCTCTTGTATGCTGAAAGAACATTGTTATAATCTCTCCTTGTCTGTTCCCCATTCTTGTAGTAGAGGTTTGTCTGATAGTATGTGTGTGTTTTGAATATAAAAATGGCCGCACTGTCTCTCCATAGAACTTATTTAATCCAAGATCTGATGCTATTAGCACTGACAGGTTTTAGGGGAGCAGCTGTAGAGATAAACAGAGTTTTGATGTATTTCCTCAAAGAAATTATTCTGTCAAGGAATGTTTCCAAATGTGTTGGGACATATAAACCTTTCTCAAGAGGGATCCCTTATCAAGTATAAAATAATAGGGTGAGGGGATTAGTAGTGTTTGACACATTTCTGATTTAAAACAATGCACAACCCTTTGGGTTCTTAACCAGAGTTTGTCTATTCTGATCACCATTAATTCAAAACCCCGGAAGCCAATAATAAGAGTAGTGAGAAGGGGCAACTTTACTGGTAAACCTCTTAGGGAGCAATTAGAATATCAATTTTAGATAAGTAATCCAGTTCTGTATCTCGATCCCTTAACAAAATATATGTTGGGTTTAACTGTTTCCATTAAAGTTCGTTATATGAATTAGCAAGTAATGCTGATGTCTTAAAGTTTATAATTTTAAAGATGAAGTTGAAGACTTTGATATGTCAGTGGCAGCTCTAAAGTCGTGAAAATAAGATGTTCAAAATGTGCATTTACCCTCATCACCCTCCTATCCTATTTTCCACACGCCTTGAAACATAACCATAAACTTCCAGTAGTACTGTGACTTCTAGGTCAGTGGTTGGAGGCCTTGGAAATAAATTGCTATTTTTCCCATAAAAATCCTGCTAGGAGCAAGGATTGCCAGTTATGGCACAATCAATCAAACTATGAATATGTGTGTGTGAAGACTGGTTCCACAGTGTGTATTGTTTGTACATTACTGCTGATCATCCTTACAAGATATTCTGTTGAAGCAAACACCTTTCAGGGTGCTAAAGTAGTTGAAGAATAATGTAGTCCAAGCTGTGTTTCCTCATTCTCAACTTTTGCTCTTGCCTGATCAAGAACAGTGAAAATATGATTAAATGGCTTTGGTCAACTGATCTAGGGATGTAAAAGCAGCAAAGAGTTCTGTGGCACCTTATAGACTAACAGACATTTTGGAGCATAAGCTTTCGTGGGTGAATACCCACTTTGTCAGTTGCATCTGATGAAGTGGGTATTCACCCATGAAAGCTCATGCTCCAAAACGTCTGTTAGTCTATAAGTTGCCACAGGACTCTTTGCTGCTTTTACAGATCCAGACTAACACGGCTACCCCTCTGATACTGATCTAGGGATGGGTCACAATGGTTTATAAAAGTTATTTCATTCCATATCAAGTAAGGAGCTGCTCAGAAACTTATGGGCTGGATTCTAATCCCTGTTACATCAGTTTACAATGGAGTTGCTCTGGATTGATGACATTGTAACTGAGAAGACATGTAGAAGAGGCAGGTGTAGTTGCCTGGGCACAGTACTTGAGAGTTTAAGTCCTTCTGTAACTCTGAAGCCTTGACTCCTGAAGTCTTGGAGAAATCATACCTTTGTTGTCTGTTTTCCCATCCAGAACATAGGGAAAATAATAGCTCAAAATGAGTTTGTGAGCATAAAAGAGTCTTTAAGCAAAAAGGCCACTGAGGGCACATCACATAATTACTTCACTTATTTGGGGATATGTTTCAAGGTCTTTGTCTTAACCCTAAAACTCTTAAGGGGGTAGGTCCTGAGCTGTCCTAGTGACCCTCTGCCAGAGCGGTGCTCTGTTGGAACGTTTCAATGGTCAGAGTCCAGGATAAAGTCCTAGTGGCAGGAGGCACTGCCTTCTTAGTGGAGATTCCTCAAGACATCAAAATAAACACTTGAGAGGCTGCAGCAGCACCACTGTAGCACTTCAGTGAAGATGCTACCTATACCAACAGGAGGGCTTGGTAGCTATGTCAACAGGAGAAGCCTTCCCACTGACATGATGATGTCTACACTGGGAGTTAGGTCAGTATGGCTGTGTCGCTCGGGGTGACATAGTTATACTGAAGTAAGTTGCTTGTGAAGACTAAACCTAAGACTTGTTCTATTTCCAGAACACAATGCATCATCTTTTTGCACAAATCTTCCAGCATTAGTAATTTACATTCAAGAATTATACAGTATCATTTCTTATGCCTAATTGAATCTTCAGATAATTGAAGGACTTTAACAGTGTAATTAGTAGACACGGAGAGCCATGAACTGTTTTGGACAACAATGAGTTTTAGATAATTGGGATTTGGATAATCAAAGTTATACTGTACATCCTGGACTAAAATCAAAGTCACTATCTCCCAATATAGGACATGCTTATTCATCCAGGGCTTGAGGGGTCCCATCTACAGGCATCCTGGCTAGTCCAGTAAATTAATCCTGACTCATTCCTATTTTTTTTCTAATCCCTAGGAACCTGATCTCCAATCTGTTGTAGCCAAATGTTCTGCTTGCCTTAGTTTGTTTATTCATTTATTGACAGTTTACATGCTATCCAGGGCTTCTGTCTGGTCTCATGTCCTGTTTCATTTCTGAACAAATTTCTGTGAAAATCTGGCACATTACCATAGATTTCATTGCAGTATGAGATCATAGGCTGGACTGGCAGCAAAATAAACATGCTCAGAATAAAGGAAGGAGACTTTTCTGGGAAGAAAAGGTTCTATCAATATGTTTCTGGATATATACTTCAGCAGGCTTCACAAGGGTGCCTCCTTAGCCTGTTATAGTCCCCTAGTTCTACTGGACCTGTCAAGACCCATTGGAAAGGAACACAGAATTAAGTCTTTTCCCTGTTCAGATACCCATCAGGAGGTTCCTTCCATGTCCAAACCCATGTATGTCCCCTATGAAATATGCTTTTATTCTGTCACTGGAAGAATGAAAGTGTTGTGGATGCTTCCAAAACTGCAATGATGATCAATAGAAGGCAGTGTTTGCTAAGAGATCCTACATATTTCTATTCCAACATACCACTGTATGTGTTGTAAATGTTGGCAGATGTTGACATTTTGATAGCAACCTCAGTAAGTGTCCTGTGTCATCTTTGTGATGTATGCAAGTCATTCGGTCAGCCTTTCAGAATTCATATTCACAATCTGAATGTTGATATGAGACAGAATTAAGTGCACCTACTGGTGATAGGGTATTTTCAGTTGCCAAATGCCCCATTAATGTGATTAATTACCTGCTGCTACTTTTGGTGACAGGTGGCCTGGGATGTTAATGCCTGTCTAAAAGTAAGTGTGTGTGTGTGTGTGTGTGTGTGTGTGTGTGTGTGTGTGTGTGTGTGTGTGTGTGTGTGTGTGTGTGTGTGTGTGTGTGTGTGTGTAAACAGCATTTGTTTTACCTCTAACCAGGAGCGCTGAATTTAATTAACAGAATAATAGAAGAGAAGATTGGCATCAATTCTATGAAATTAATGTTCTTTGTAAAGTAAAGGGAATGAAGCAGCAGTGCAGGAATATGAAGCCGCAATCCAGGAACTCTCCATCCCTAAGAGGTACTTACTTATCCTCATGATGCATAGTTAGTGTAAGAGGAAATGGGATGGTTGCTGCAAACATTACTGTAATCACCATCATTATCACAGATCCAACGTAATGAGTAGAACTAAGGATGTAATTCACAGTAAATAATTGACTCACCAAATGTAGGACCAGCCTCTTAGGACTGGTCCTTTTGTGCAACTCATGTGTGGGGATTTGTCTGGCTATGCCAAAAGAATGACAGGAGACATTAGATATGGGTTTAATCAGGCAGCAACTTTATTGTTAGATGTCTGGGACTAACCCGGGGGAAAAATGTGCAGTGCAGGTGAAAACCCCCACAATTCATGGGGGAGGAGTACTTTTTTCACACACGCACACTCCTTTCCGTTCATGTCCCTCCAGCAGATTCATTGCTGGGAACCTCCCATTGCAGCCAATTCCAGGAGGGAGGACTTTCACTAGCTCCCCTCCTTTTTATCCAGGTGCCTCCAGCAATTCCCTTGCAGAGACCTTACCAATTCCAGCCAATTCCAGGAGGGGCTTCCACCCCTTTTCATCTAGTTCCCTCCAGCAATTCCCTTGCCGGGACCTTACTGACCTTACTGCTTGTAGGAAGGGTTAAGGTGGACTATAATGATGGGGGGTTTGCTCCCTGCTGTACCAATCAGAGGAGTCGCCAACTGCCCCCAGCTCCTTCAATTACCAAGCACTTCTCCTTAATTCCTTTTCCAAGCTATTTATGCATTCTTTTGTGCCACTGAATGCCAGCTGGGAGCTCTTGGACAACCTGGATGTGTGCCTATGCACCCAAAACACAATATTGTGCCCACATATCCACACTCTCATATGTGTAGCCAGCTGTCCCATATCTGAAATGAGAACACAACCAATTAATGTTGATTTTCCAACTATGGTCTTACCTTCGGTATGCATTAGACTGCCAGCACCTGATTACCTGAATAGCCTCTGTTTCCATACAAAGGTGGCTTTAAGGCTGACTGTTTGCCAGGAAGAATATGAGATGCCCCACTGTGTTAGTCAGCATCCATCCTATATAAATTACACCAAGTGTTTTACTGCAATTTCAAGTCTGCAGTTTAATGTCATCACTAGTATCAGGACATAACAGGTACTAGTGGTGAAGGGTGCAGTCAGATTCTTGTCATTTCATTTGTACTGTGCTTGGTCTCTGGGGAGATGTTTGGGAAATCCTGCCCCTCCTGCATCAAGCAATCATTTACTTGCCAGAGGCAATTGTGAGAGCTAAATAAGATTGCTCCAAGGTTGGTGGAAAGCACATCCAAAAAAGGGTTCAAGCATGATCCCAGCAAACTCATTTTTAAATATGAGCAAATGCTTGTGGCATTCACCCAGCTCTACTAATGAAGTTTATGGTAATATCTTCACCAAGCATAGTTGCTCACTAAAGTCAGTAGGCCAGAGGTGCCAGGAAAGGATGCCTATTTAAATACCAGTATCATAATAGTATGGATATGTTACCAAAACGACTCAGAAGAGCAGCCTGGGAATGCTTGTGGGGAGCATATGTATGAGCTTGAAGAAGCATATGTATGAAGTGAATTTTATTACAGAACAGATGTCAGATATGTTGAACTGTTATACAATGTAGATCGTTTTATTGGCTTACTTGTAAGAGACAATTTAAAAAGAGTACTGACTAATCTCTTCTACTTTCTTGTAAATCATGAGAGAAGTCAGTGACCAACTTCTTGAAGGGATGAAGAACTCCTTGGGGGTGAAGGAGGCCAAGAGAAAAAGGCCACTTTCCTTAAGGCAAGGTAACAGAAGGTTAGGGAGCATCCAGTTGTGGGTTTGGGGGACTTTTTAAGCATTTAGCAAAGAGAACCATGACATTTATTTCTTTCCTTTCTGAGGCCCTGCGTCCCACAGGAGGAAGAGAGGATAAAAAGGCTCATAGGAAGTTTAAGTGATTCTTATTGACCTGTGACTTTTGTGTAACCATGGCCTCTGGCATGTGACTGCAATGTGAATTTCTTGTCAGAACAGGTAAAGGAATTGTGTATTGCCCTGAAGGGGCAGGAGAGAGATAGCTTGCCTGCGTGTGTGTCTATACAGTGCTGAAAGGCAAGAGATTGAAGTGATGTCTGAGGAGGGAAATGGAGGAAAATAATGACATGAAATGAATTATTTTCTATCTCTGCTCAGTGTTGATGAAAGAATCTCACTTATTCACCCCTTCCACCACTTCTCATGCATTGCACAAACTCTGGGTGTGGTGATTTTTTTTTTTAATTTTGGTGGGGAGGGGGCTTCAAAATAAATCGTTAAACTGATAGCTGTTGTAATTCCCCTGAAATCAGTCAACTTTGACAGGGATGTTTTTTGTCCAATATCTATCAAAAAGATTTGTATAAAATATGATATATGTTCATTTTAGGTTGAATATGTCAGTTTTCTTTCATATTGAGACCACATGGAGTAATACTCCCGATACAACTTATTAAAAGATGTTTCCTCTCCCTCAAATGTGAATGAGGTGATTATATAATCTGAGGTAGGACATCTCTCTTTTTCATCCAACCCACAACCTTTTTTTAATTGCATAAATGATGCAATTCCATGTTTCCATGTTTAAAAAAACTATGTCTGAAGTATCCTTTTGCTTGGGGAAAGAACCAGAAGAGAGAATTTTTCAGGCAAGTAAAGATTTATAAAATGAGGAATGATAGAGAAAATGAAGCATAAGAATAATGATGATATTAATATGAAAATGTTGAATGGACCTTTTTTGCCATGACCTTTTTGGATGAGTCTTGTGTGGATGACTTACTGATATTATTTGACATATTTACAGACCTTGTCAAAGAGAAAAATAAAGGATGAAAGGGGGGAAAAGTCAGCTCACCGGTCCCTACTGTAAAAAAAAACTTATCTAATCCCCCCTTTTCCCTCAGTTCACAGAAATATTTCATAGAAAAAGACAATTTCTCCTTGTGCTTCAAGCTGTCTTCTGCTCTTTCACATCAGTTTCACCTAACTGTTTCATCCTGGGAGCAGTGGGATCAGACTTGAGCGTTCATGTCAGCAGCAGCAGTCTCTCTGCCAGATGTGCCTAAGGGGCAGACAAGAAGGTGTTTGCAAGGTTGGAGTGGTTTGTTTTCCACAGCTAAAAAACAACTTCTCCTGAACAGCTGACAGCAGCTCTATTAAAGTGTCCCACAAAACAGCCATCCTGAATGGTATAATAGCCCATGAAATACACATCATCACTGCCATCACCTTCTGCCCTAGAATTCAAGCTTAATTTGAGGCATCCCCTGAGGAATGGGAATCCAATCTTAGTACATTAGGATCCAAAGGAGTTTTTATTAAACTATATCGGTTACTGGTTTATACACTGCAGACTTAGTCATATTATATAGCTCTTTCTTCTATGGCTTTGCTTATAGGGTCTCTCCTTCCTGCTGTACAGGACAATGACCCGTAATGGAGGTTCCCAGCCAGAGCCTAGCAGCCTTCCAACACCTGACTGACCTTAAGAATAGGCTCTGAGCAGAGCTGGTTGAAATTGTTTGAATTTTCAAAATTTTGACAATTTTCCGAAAATGAAAACAAAATCAATCCACACGTTTTCCACCATTACTCAGGTATCTCTGGCTCTAAGTCTTATTTCTCAGGAAGCTACAGTATATCCAGCCTCCATTTTATTTTCTTCTCTGAGAAATAATAGTTTTAATTCCAACTATCCTCCACTGGCTCCAACTCCATCTTTTCCTGGACTACCGCAAATGTCAGTGTGTTTGTTTTCAAAGTGACCACTACAATATTCCACTTTTAACAATGATAAAGGACTGAGTTTGTAGGTTTTCCAGCATTTCTACCCTCCTCATCATAACAGTGCAATTATTTAAGGCCATTTCTCTTAGTAATCATCTTTTTTAGAAATACATGACATGAGAATTTTGTTGCATTAGATATTCTGAGAAAGATAATTGTAAACTATACTAGTGCTGAGATGCTGCAGGGGATGGGTGTCCTTGAGACAGACAGGCAGCAACTCCTCTGACCTCCCAAGAGCTATTCAGGCTGATTCATTCCCTCTCTGTGACTCCATTCACAATCTTGCATGTTTATATAATCTCAGTAACCCGCAAGACAAGAAATGGACAGTAAGGTAAAAAAAAAAATACAGAATATGTGGAAGCGAGATTCTAAGCCTACCCTGTAGGTTAAAAATGCACAATATTCCCCAGACTAACACTAACACTGATAGCATTTCCCAACATTAACTGTGGTGCTTCATTTTTGAGCCCAAGGTCATAAGGATAACAGTAAAGTGCACATTCTGTGTTCCTTACTATGGCCAAGATTATTACAACAACACAAATACTACAATATAAATCCACTTTCATGATATTTTAAGATGATAAACTTATATTCTAGTCTCAGATGCCAGACTTTGACCGCTAGATGCTAGGATTTCAAATATGGCACTTACTACATGCCTCAAAGAGCAATTGGTCAGATTCACTTCTAGTTTATGAAGAGGTTTCTCTGGAGGAAGGTGGCTGCAAATTCAAGGTGGTTGCAGCTTCCATTTTGCCAAAGGTCCTATATGGCACCAATAAATCCTGAAAAGGAGGGTGGAGCTGCCTGAGAGAGGCTGTTTTCAGGGCAGCTGGTAGAGTCATTCCCAGTGCAACTTATGCCAGCAAGCTTTCTATGGAGAGCCCAGTGATAATGAAAGCTGTCCTCCACAGAAGAACCTCCAAGAGTGGGAGCAGTGGAAACATTACCTGACTTTCCTTGGATGTGAAAGCCGTTCAGGACCTTCTTGAAGATCCAGGGCCCTAAGAAACGCACAATTTGTATCTTCTTTCCCCAGCAAGAAGAGTTTAGCCCACTGTGTGAAATGCAAAGCACATTAGGTAAAATGGGTCAAATGAAAACCTTTAGTCCAAGTTTCAAGAGTTTAAACAGTTATTCTGCTGATTTTTACAGACTACATAAGAACATAAGAAAAGCTGTACTGGTTCAGACCAAAGGTCTATCTGGCCCAGTATCCTGTCTACCGACAGTGGCCAACACCAAGTGCCCCAGAGGTAGTGAACCTAACAGGTAATGATCAAGTGATCTCTCTCCTGCCATCCATCTCCATCCTCTGAAAAACAAAGGCTAGGGACACCATTCCTTACCCATCCTGCCTAATTCCTTAAACAATGAACGTTTACTGGGTGTTAAACTATATTATTATACATTTAAATTATTTTAATTAGACATTTTTGTCTTTGAAAATGGCAAGCTATTATTGGCCAAAGAGAAATGTTAACGAGTGCTTCTAACTGGTCATTGGGTTAGTTGGGTATGCAAATTTCCTAACAAGTGGCTTCCTTGGGAGGAGGTAGGATTGTAACTTGTTGCTGTTTCTACACTTAAATGGCCGTTTAAAACTTAACACTGAGCTAAGGAACAATTTCTGCCACTGCCAGAGAAAAATTCACTTTGAATATAAAATACATGTATATTAAAAGCTCTTAGAAGAATGTCTTAAGAGGGAAGAAACCAACAGCCAACTTTTGGAGTAACTACCTGGCTGACAATTCCCCTGATTAATACATTACATGCTACTTTGTATTTCTACACACTCTTCTATCTGAGCATCTTGGAATGCTTTATAAACATCAATGGCACAGTAAGGTAGAGAAATAAGTAAACTGAAGCTCAGAGATGTTAAAAGACTTACTAAGATCATATAGAAAATCAGCAGCTGACTTGGAACAGAATAATATTCTCTTGAGTCCCATTTTTCTGCTTTAGCAATTAGGTCAACAGTCAGCGAACAAAAAACCCACCCACTCTATACTATAGAAAAGGGCCCAACTGCAGTATGAGCTCATATAAGTTCATACACAATGTTCAGATAAGCAGTATGGTTCTACCGTGTGTTTGGTGGGAGTAGGAGTGTACAGGTCTGGGAGGTTGTGCAGGCTACTATGTACCTTTTGTGCACCAGATAAAGGCTTGATCCAAAGTCCAGTTAAGTCACCTGGAGTGTTCCCATTGACTTGGAAGGCCTTTGGATCAGGCCCATAGAGAGGGCTACCTATACCATGGTGTACAGTAGCTATTTGGAAGGTAGACGTGTAGGACTGAACTGTCATTGGCCATTTACCGTGCAGAGGGAGGGCAAGTGGCATGGATGCTACTGAGTTACTACAGAGTGGACCTGTTGCTGTTTTTTTGCCCTAGGTGGGGCTGGATTTATCCCCCTTGCTTCCAGAGATTTCCAGCAGCACCCAAGCCAAATATTCGCTGTAGATACAAGGAGCAGGATTTGGGGCTGACTCAAGTACATCTTAAGTGGTGCATAGGGCTTTGCACAACATTTCTGTAGAGCATTCAGCATCTATATGCTAAACCTCCAAGCAAATAAATAATCCCTAATGACTTACTATCTAGATAGACAATATATGAAAGGCAAGTTGAGTAAATAGTGAATTGTGCTATTAACTACATTTGTATAACATAAGCCCCTATGCACCACATATACTCTGCAGAAGCCCCAAGTAGCAGAATTTAAGGCCTTATGTAGTGCACAGAGAGTTGTACGGGTCCTCTGCACTAGGCCAAAGTCAAATATAATGTTTAGCTCCCTTCTCTGCAGCCCAGCTTCTCCTTTTGATTAACTCTCGAAAAGGATGTTGGAAAATTGGAGAGGGGGCAAGAAAGAGCCACAGAAATGATTTGAGAGCTGGAGTAAAAAGTCTCACAGTGAAAGAAGTGAAGCTCAATGCGTTTAGTTTATAAAAAATAAGATTTAGAGGTGCTTTGATTACAATGTACAAGTACTTTCACAAGGCTGTTAAAGGACTCCTTAATCTAGAAGAGAAAAGCATAATAATGTCTGGAAGCTGAAGCCAGAAAATTTCAAATTAGAAATTAGGCACACATTTTTAACAGTGAGGGTGATGATCCACTGGAACAAACTACCACAGGAAGTGGTGGACAATCCATTGCTTAATGTCTTCAAATCAAGATGGGATGCCTCGCTGAAACAAATGATTTAGCCAAATCATAAGTTATGTTTTAATCAAACTCAGGTTATTGGGTTCAATACAGGGGTAATGGGGTAAAATAAGTTGGTTTGTGATATACAGGAGATCAGATTAGATGGTCTAATAAATAGTCACTTCTGGCCTTAAACTTAAGTCTATGTACTGAGAATACTGAAACGTTTATCTGGGAGAAAAGTGAAAAATCTATTTGGTCATAGTTTTAGAGGGTTAACTAGTTTAATTATTTTTTATATTTATAGTAAAACAAAAATAACAATGTGGTGCTGTGCAGGGTTAATGTTTAAGTTAGCAAAATAATGTAAAAACCTGTTTGCAAACAATGTACCAAATTAGATACTGGGTGACAAATATCATTATTCAGTTAATGGTATTTCATCTGCTATAGAGTTGGTCAAATACAAAAAATAAGTGACCGAATAAGTTATTCAAGGTCAATTTATAGTTAGAAAATAGACATTTCATTGAATTTTGTAAAACAAATAAAGGAGGTTAAATTGCCCCAAATGAAACAAACAGTAAGGAGTTTTGTGCAATATTTAATGAAAAATGTTTCATTAGCTTCACAAGCCGAAGTGTGCAAATAACTTTCCCAACTTAGCTTTTGTAATCAAAAGTTCCCTAATGTTAGTAGTTATGTGATTTTTTTCTTCAGTTCCAAAAAAGGCGTGTGTTTTCTGCAGGATAACTAACGAGTTAGCTGTGCCACTGTAAAATCCTACTAGATATAAGGCACTACCATCAGATAAACTAGGCAAGATTAACCACAAGGGGGACAGAGGGGTGGAGGGTTGATTAGAGCTAGTCAACAATTTTCTAATGGGAACATTTTGATTCCATTGAAACTTTTGACGGGAACCAGGTAGGCTGGCCAGGACCAGCAAGCCTGCCTGTCTGGTTTCTAGCCAGACTACAACCCAAAAGCCATCAGGAAGATAGGTAGTTTGTCTGGTTCCTCAGGCTCCTGCCTTCCCACCAGCCTCCCTGGTAGTTGGGGAGTCAGGGAGCTGGCCAGGAAGCTAGAACTTTTCAAAAATATCCATTCTGCAGAAAAGTTTTCATTTCCAAAAAAATATGAATGAATATTCCACTGCTCAGCTCTAGTGTTGGCAATACCTAGCTACCTTCCGGCAAAAGCTAGAGCGGCCTTGTCTCTGTTAGGATTGTACAGCAGAAAAACTAATGTGTCTTAGTTACCCCGCCTTTTTTGCAGTGAAGACATAGTTTATTTGTGTGTTCTCTGGCCCAAATCACAGTCCCAGTCCCAAGGCTGTTCAGCAGGGCTTGGTTTGTTTCAGCAGAGCTCTGTAGAGGCCAGGAAGGAAGGAATACTCAAGCCATGGAGCAATAGTGAAGCCACTCTGTGGCCATGCCTGAAGCCTTGGGGCTACAGTAGCTACTAATATGGCCTCTTCTAAACAGATGATATGCCCTCACATCTGCTATTGTTCACCACCATTACCCTCCTTTTTTTCCTCCTCACATAACAAGCCTCTGCAGCAGTGCCAAAGATATCCACATGGAACTTTACTGCACACTGGGATAATTGACCTGACCTACTACTAATCTCTCCATCCATTCATGGAGAGGTGTTGGGGTTTGCCCTCTCTATGTATTAGATACAGAAACAATGTAATGAAGCTCTCTCACTCAAAGTTACATGGAAATGGGAGGTACTTGTGGCATAAATAACCAGGCTAGATAGGAATCCTAGTAATGATGGTTAGAAATTATCTATATTTTAATGGAAACTTTTATTTATATATATATATATATATATATGTTTCCATTAAAATAGCACTTTTAGTATCTAACATTACTGTACGTAAAGATTGTGGGTGCACAAATACATTTAACATCTGCCCTATAACTGTAAAAGTTGATGTTGGGATTTATATCCAGGTTAAGTTATTAAAACAAGAAGAGAATGAGCACATTTAATTCTATATGGTGCCCAGATATTTTACAGCTTGTTACAACACACACAACATCTTTAAGGACTAGCTTGTGTCATTGAGAATGTTACCTGCTTCAGGAAAGGTCATTTATTAACACTAGTGCACTTTTTTGTGTAGATATTTTTGAGAATACAACTACACACACAGGTTTCCTTATCTTTGTTTTTCTTACTATTCAATCTTTTTGTTTTCTGACTTGGCATAGGATAGCTCATTTTTCAGGTAACTGAAGGTAATTGAGATGCCCAAAAACAAAAATAAAGTGCTTCTGCTAGACCTTTGTCTGATTAAGAAACTGCTGACCTCAGAGACCCACAGACTACCATACACAGGATTACCTGCCAACATAGAAGAGCCGTCAACTTCCTCAGGCCCTCAAAAGCAAAATGGTAAACTTCTCACTGCTTGTTCTTGAACTGAATGCTAAATCTGACAGGGTCCAGGCAGCTATTATCTCCTTGGATGAAAAATGTAGTCAGTGACAGCCTTTGGAGCAAAAAGATGTGCAGGTAGTAAGACATTTCAAAAATACGGATATGCTGCCAAGCAACTGAGAAAGCAAATTAGAATGTATGTTATCACTTGCAACCATTGCTGTCAAAGATAACAAAATACTTTGTAACTCCATCAAAATGTTGGGAAATCAAATTATATCCATGACGTTAAAGGATGAAACCTTCTAAAAGGGAGTAGGAGAACTTGGCATACTTGGCACAGCAGATTCTAGATGGTGATCTTCTGAGATAAAGGCTGAGGAAAGGGAGCAAAGGTCATGTCAAATAATAATCAAATTGATTTCTTCCCCTTTTAAAAACCCAAGCAAACAGACACATCTGACTGTCGCTGAAATGTACCCTTTCCACACTGTTATGCCTTGTTCAATTAAATCTCTGACATACAAAGAAGACTTAGGGCTAACTTCTGCTCTCAGACACATGGTTGTATATCCAATGTATCTCCAATGGCTCAGATTTGGAGGACTTAAAATCAGCAATGTATTTGCTGTACAAGATCAATGCAGAATCCAAACACAGTGAAGATCAATTAGACTTGGACATTGATTGGACATAAATCTTATCTTTTAATATTTCTTTTTCACTATCTGTCTTGTTGTTTGTTTGTTTGTTTGTTTGTTTGTTTTTTAAATCTACACTTTAACCATGTTCCAACTTTTATTAAAAGTTTCTTGTCTTTAGACTGCTGTATGCTTTGGCCTGTGGACTGCCATGCTGATATGCTACTTGATTACTGGCTCTTGCCACTTATTTGTGTGTGTTAGAGGTATAATCTCTCAGTGTTTGAGAAACTGCATGATTTTGATATTGTATCTGCTTTTCTTTGTACCTCTACAAATTTGGATTCAAAATAAGGGTGCCTTTGGTACAAGATTGATTCCCTGGTTAAAATAATAAAATGTAATTAGTTGAATGTATAGTGATACAAAAAGCTTGGCTCTGAAGATAGAACATAGGATGAAATGCATGAGACCGGCGTACAATTCCTGCCTCTGCCACTGACCTGCTGGGGAGTCCTGGGTAACACACTTCACCACTCTGTGCCTGGTTCCCCTCCCACCCTTTCCTGTTTTGTCTATTTAGATTGTAAGTTTTTAGGGACAAGGAGTGTTTTTCACTATCCATATGCACAGTGCCTAGCACAGGGGAGCCTCAATCTTGGGTTGCACTTTACATAATATAAATAAATGATAATAAAAGGAGTGCAGAGGACAAGCCCTTAAATGTCTGCACAGTGTGTGAGAGAGAAGAGCCTGCTCATCTTTTTAGCTAGCAATGATTGATGTCACTGTGAAGAAGCATGGCCTCATTCTGGTGGAGAGGCGATTAACAAGCTTTTCTGGGCTGGGTCAGCAGTAAGGAGGCACACTTGTAAGCCCTGTTCTGCCTGGAGGGGGAGCTTAAAAAGGGAAAACCTGACACAGGTTGAGGTGGAGGATTGGGACTGGGACTGGGACTGCTACAGCTACACCTCAAAGGCACATCACTCAAGAGGGAGACAGTTTCAGGTCTCACTGCCCTGAAATTATATGGACCAACTGTAAAGCAGGATGCCACAAGAAGAGTGGCTGGAGGTAGACCTGAATTAAAGTCAATAGACAAGCTGAAAAGCCAAGCTCAAAGGGGCTGACTCCAGAAACACTGCCTAAGAGACTGATCACCTTTGCCTTTCCTTTCTCTCTCTGAATCCCCGCTCTCGTAAGTGAGTGAGAGAGAAAAGGACCTTCTTTTGTTTGTTTTGCTTGGAGAACCCCTTATATACTACAGACTAGGGGAGAGTATTCTAAACAACTTGAAGTGATTCTGGTGGCAGGAGTGGTGCCAGACTTTCTGGCGCCCTAGGCAGAATTCGGGGGGAGGCATTTTGTGCTCTCCCCATGGAGCACGCGGGAGCTTCCGGTTCCACTCTCATCGCGCCGCCGAAGAAGGACCCTCCGCCGAAATGCAGTAGGCAACAGTGGCAGTCATTGAGCTGCTCAATTGCCGGCCGCTGTTTTCTGCAGCACATCGGCAGAAGGTCCTTCTTCGGCGGTGCGACGGGAGCAGAACCGGAAGCTCCCATGTGCCCATTGGGAGCGTACAAAATGCCACCCTCCAAATCCTGGCACCCTAGGCGACCACCTAGGGTTGCCTAATGGTAGCGTCGGCCCTGTCTGGTGGGGATTCAAGGGAGCCCCAACCTCCCGCAAGCAGGCAGAGTTGTAGGAAAGAGATCTTTAGGCACACATGGAGACTAGTGTTACAAGCTGGGAGGCCTATGGTAGGTAGCAGCCTGGCTATCAGCTTGCATTGATGAACTCTAGGTCCTTCTTAGTCTTACAGCCTTATATGGCCTGCATAAAGGCTGGTGAGAATTCAGTCCCTACACTCAGGGAAAGTAGAGAGCAGCAGACCCATGGCTCCACTTCCTCCATGTGTTGGCTGGCTCTTCAGAGACAGTATGCACACTCACTCCTTAAAGGGATGTCACAGATTTTTCCTCCCCTTCATGTCACTGGAGACCATCATGCCTCCTTTAGCACACTCCTCTGGGATGGAGCTGCTCCACATGGCCTTTATCGTGAGCTGTGGCTGTACTCCACCTTCTTGCTCTAAAAGTTGGCACAGTAGTGAGTCACATTAAGGCAAATCTGTATCTTCAATTTAATAGACTCAACACAAAGCCACATTTTAAAAACAAAATTATTTGACATTTTGAATAATTGTAAACACACAATTTTCAAAGATTCAGATATATTTAAAATTATAATTGTGTTGGCATGTAATTCTATCTCCTTACTAGTTCACAATGACATTTGTTTCAGAATAATTTCTATAAAATATGCCTGCATTCCTGACTACATGGTGAGAGTTTTCCAGTAATATTTTTGTAATCAGGCTGGACTGGAAAACCTGGAAGAGTTAGGGTAGTTAACATTTGGGAAAACAGCATATATTTGTGGACCTAGCAGTGAAGTGAAAACCAGAAACACGTGAGCTCTAATCCCTTCTCTGACATTGATCTATTCTGTTTCCTCAGATAAGTCACTTATACCCACATTCTACAAAAGTGGCCTCTAATTTTGGGTCCCTTGGGATTTGGTGCCCAGCATTTTAGACATCTAGGCCCTGGGATTCATATTTGGTATGGCAGATTTGCCGTACCCCCCAGCCCTGTGTACAGTCTCAATTCCTAATTACCCATACCAAATGTGAAATGCAATAGTTAAAAATGTTGCCTAGGCAGACCAAAATACAGACCATTTACCAGACAAGTCAAGGTCTGCAAAATCATGAACGATATGGAAAAAGTGAATAATCAAGTGTTATTTACCCTTTCCCACAAAGAAAAAACCAAGGGTCACACAATGAATTTCATAGGCAGCAGCTTTTATGCACACAGGAAGGAGTACTTTTCACACACTGCACAATTAACTCTGTGAAACTCATTGTCAAGGGATGTTCTGATGACCAAAAGTATAATTGAGTTCAGTATAACTGGATAAGTTCGGGAGGATAGGTCCATCAATGGCTATTAGCCAAAATGGTCAGAGATACTAGACAGTATTTGGTCCTTCCATGAGGGCAGGGGACTGGACTCGATGACCTCTCGAGGTCCCTTCCAGTCCTAGAGTCTATGAGTCTATGAGATGCAACCCTATGCTCAGAATGACCCTAAACCTCTGACTGCCAGAAGCTGTGAGTGGAAGATAGGGGTGGAGCATTCAAAAATTGCCTTGTTCTGTACACTCTTGCTGTAGCTCTGGAAGTGGCAACTGTGGAGACAGGATACTGGGCTAGATGATAGAGCCCTACAGTGGGATTGGGATCCCACTGGTCCCACAAGACCTACTGTCATAATAGAGGGAGCAGGTAAAATGTACCTGCTTCCCTGTTGTGGGCGGAATCAAGAGGGCAAAAAATACAGACTGCAGTAATTTGTGGGAAAACATTACATCTTTTTTTTTTTAAATAAAGATTTTAATACTTCAAATTATGTGAGGGATACATTACATCTTTTTTTTTAAATAAAAAATTATGTGAGGGATAGAAAGAGATTTGATATCTATTATCAAAATATTTTTACATGGTTTAAGCAAGATTTGTTTTATTCTTTTAGAGGTAAAATTGTGCCTGAATTCTATTTATAATATATTACCCAAGTGGTTTTTGTTTTGTTTTGTTTTGTTTTGACTTTGTCTCTGTTGCAGGAGTTGTATGATCTAATGTTTTTGCAGGTGGGAGCAGGATAAAAATGCAAGAAACAATATGGAAGCGGGTGGGAGAAGGTATTGTGAGGCAAGATGGAAGTGGGATTAAAAAACTATCCCATCCAGGGTTCTAATCAGTGGGCCATTGATCTGAGCCAATATGACAGTTCTTACAGTCTTATGAATGATTTAGAGTCTGGGGGAAAGGAAGCCAATGACTTCTTATAATAAAAGCTCCAGCTAAAAATTGCTAATACTGTATATATTTTTGGAAGATTGGTTCAATAATATCAAAACAATGTATTTTGATATCAAGAGCCTGATTCTGATCTCGAACTAGTACAAGTCAGGAACAATAACATTATACCAGTGTAAAACCAGTGAGATCAGAATCAGGATCATTTTGCTTGTGTGATATTTGACACACTAAATTTAAGTATTACTGAAGCGCAAGCAAGTAGAAATTGATTCTGAAATTAAACACGAAAAGAACATTTTAGGGTTATGGTCACTAGCTAAGGATTTATTTCTAAAATAGATATGAGAAACTTGAGTATACATGATTGAAAAATTCTCAGTATGGTCACCTCCTGTTGCCTTTCCAGTACTATGAAATGTGGTTAATTTAATGCAGTCTGTAAGTGAGCAGAATGGTTCACCACAACTCATACAGGAGTATTCCCATTTAAGAAAAAAGGCCAGACAAAATAATTGTACATATGGTCAGGTGGCTCAATGGAGCAAAATGTTCACCTGTCTGGTGCAAAAAAACCATGTGGAGAGAAAAAAAGAGAAAATATTTTAAAATATATGATTAGATGTTCCAGACCATTTTGGGGGAGAGAACGTGTTGAGGATAGACACTCCATGTGTTTCATTTCATGGAATTTCTTCCAAATGTTCTCAGTAGGAAGAGATATTTTCCCCATATGAAAGATATGTTTCAGCCTGCTATGCCTGCAAATTTGGGGATATCTACAGAGATCAATATCTAGGAGACAGATTTCTATATCACAAATGACCATCACAGTTGGCACAGACTTGGGCCATGGGACAAAATATAAAATTAGCATACAGACTCAATATTCTTTCTGAAGTGGTCCCTATAAAACAGTTTTAAAACACATTGGTTTGACAGTCTAGTTTGACAGCAAACTCTTTTGGATTCATTATACACGAAGCTTTGTGTAAAACCCAGTATGCCTCGTGTGACATAATATATGTCTATATCAATCTACGAGCCCCATTCTGTTTTGTGAGCACCATTTTGACTGTAAAACCATGCTGTGCTTCCATTTTGGCACTGCAGTCTCCATCCTGAGCAGAAAAAAAAAACAAGCAAACCAAAAAAAAAAAAAAAAAGGAAGTGTCAGGAGAAACCCTTGCAGAGAGTTTACAATAAAGAGCAACCAGGATGGTCTTCCATTCAACTCTAGAACTATCAGTTTTCTCAGTCAGCACTTCAGGTGGGCTAGAACTAAGCAACAAATCAGCTAATGAGGGACTTGAAGCCACTCAGGTGGTCACTTGATGTGGGGACTTGGACTTTATAAAATGGAGATTCCTTCCAGCAAGGGAGGCAGTCAAGAACCAGAAGACAAGACTGGGCAGGAGGTGATGGCATGTAGAAGAACAGACTCCCTGGAAGACACTAACACACAGAAGGCTCTCAGGAGAGGGGAGAAAATGGAGTCAATGTCTTGCATACAGGTGTTTGTTATTTTTCTATAGATATGTACATCTCTTGTGCTTTGACGAAAGCGTGTGTGGTTTCAGATTCCTATGCAGAGTCTGGGTGTTACTTGTTTCAATTGTCAAAGACAATACAGAGTTAAACTATAAGCCTGAGTAACCAAGAGGATGCAGCTCTGTGAAGGGCATGTGTAAGCTACTGGTGAGGCTTGGGAGGGTCAGCACTGATCTTGGGGATTAGGGCAGCTGGACTGTAGGGTCCCATATCCTGAGAAGGTGTACCAGATTTGGAGCTGATATGCTAGAAGTTTGCCTGAAAGGCCAGATACAGAAACAGGGACTGAATGCTGCTGAGCCTCATTGCACTTAAAGCCCATAGGATTCAACAGCTGGGTCCATAACAGCAGCTCCGTAAGCGTTCACAAGGAGGACCTCAGCGAGAGCAGTAACACCAAGCTTCATTGACCTAGAAGAGAACAAGTCTCAGGTTGTAATAAATCAAGTTTTCTCAGGGTCAACTGATTGTGAGCCCATTGGCAAAGTCTGGGTTTAATGGTTCATGCCCGTTTACCTGAGATCATGCCAGAATCACTGATTCATCTAGCACAGGACTGGAACTAAGCCCTAGCTGTGAGCCAACAATATGTCCCTGGTTTCAAGTAATCAAATTTCTCCTTCTAAAACAAGCAATTGTTAAGTGAGCCAACATCTAAAATAGGGCGACAGTTCCCAGGTATTGAAGTGATTACCAACTGGAACAGAGACCTGGGTTATTTGCCAGAGCTGGACATGCAGACTAGGAAAAGATAATATTTCTCCTTTTTTTTAGCAAGATCAGAGAACTCATTATCATAACCTACTATCTAGAAATAAAGTGCAAACATCTTCTCTTGAACTTGTATTTTGAGGGGGCAATCATGGAAGCAGAAGAAATTCAATACAACTACCCATAGGGTGTCTTGTCCCATGTGCCCGACAAGCCCATTTATGAGTAGTAACCTGGTAGAGCAAAATGCTTCTGTGGATAGTTCACAAACACTCACAACATTCTCCCCAATCACTGTTGGCTCTGAGGCTCACTTCAGACCTTGGTATTTTTGCCAATAAAACAGTTCACTGAGCTCTAGTGAGTGGTTTGAGGAAATATGAAATTCCACTCAGCTGTTGTGCTATTAAAGAGACGGCTTCAGTTCCCAAAGTTGTCCATTTGCAACCTTGCACAAACTCCTTTTTCAATATTAAAAACAAAAGTGATTCCTTTAAAATGTTCGTTTCATTTGCAGTCTGGTATACTATTACTGGTTCCAGATATTAGGCTGATAATTTGTGTTACAGTAGTCAAAATAACTGTGACACATTTCCTCTCAAAGATTGCATCTCATTCAAAACGTATTTAACCCTACATTTTCAAAGGGTTGCACAGACTTTAATTATACAAACTTCATGTCTGGTAGTGTTTTAAATAGTTACATTCCAATGCAATTATATAACCTGGGAATTCCAATACAACTGTATAACCCGCTATCTGCTGAAAACAGCTTCATGTTAATATGCTACAGTTGACTTAAAGGTTAAGTGACCTCTTAGAAGAATGTGAACTTGTGAATTAGGGAGTTCTCATACTCTCAGGTGGCACTTTATTCACCACAAGAAGTAACTGCTAATGAGCTCTCTAGCTAGCAAAAGCTAGATGTAAAATATGTAAAATTTGAAATGTCTAGTATTTCATAAAAAATGGTATGTGAGCTTGGCTCATTAGATAAATTATAATAGATCAAAAGACAAAAGGGCAAAACCAGGTGTCAAAAGCTGAGAGTGACCAGCCAATTTATTTTCTACTGTCATTTAATGGTGTAACTTTATTCAAACTTTTAGTTAATACAATTTGCAAATAAAAGATTACTTAATCTAAAAAGTGTGCTGGGTTAATATATTAAAAAAGTGCTCATTGTCATGGTTCAATATGCTAGAGAACAGTCTCATTATGTAGATTTTCCCTGAATCTAGGAAAATGATTCAGTTCTTTCTTTGCTGGTCAAATCAAGGTTAAACAGAGTGGAGAATCCTGATTGGTCGATGTGGTAAAACACATTTCCCTTTGAGAGTTAGTCTCTGAGATAAGGTGAGGAAAGGGGCCTCTAGTAAGAACAGCTAAATATCCTAACACTGCTGCATGCTATACAAAACTAAATCAATGGCAAGCACAAAAGAAAATTTCAAAGGATGAATACTTGTAGAGATACAAATTTCTCAGCCCTGCAAGCACAGTACATGCTGCTTTGGGCACTGCTATAAATTTTGGGGCAAAAATTGTTTTATGAGTGCCTAATTCAGCAAAGCACTTAAGCATGTGCTTAACATCCATTGACTTCAGAAGGACCTAAGCATGTGCCACAAGTGGTTTGCTAAGGGATGAACTTAAGCATATGCTTAAAGTTACCTGTGTGCATAAATGCTTTGCTAAATTGGAGCCTACATTAATAGATATATGGCCAATTGTATGCCTTTATGCTTAAATCTCACAGAGTATATTACAGTATCTGAAGTAAAATGAGAAATTTTGAGCAATATGGCATGTTCTGAATACATGGGATATGAACAAAAGCAAGTGAGCAACCTCACAAATGGAAATGAAATATTTAATTAAAATAAAAATGAAACACTTTAACCTTTTTATTATTGTTATTAACAACAAATGATAAATATAAGAAAATATTGCAGCATCACAAACGCACCTGTGTGGCAAGTATGTTAACTTATAATGGCAGGCAGTATTTGGACTTGATGTAACCCACTATGTTACTGCTCTAGGTGCTAAAAGACAAAACTGTAAAAAATCAATGTAAAAAACAGGGTTCAAATAATTAAAATATTATTTTTCATTTAACAGAAACACCATTGTGATTCCAGAGTGAGATGATTCAAGGAAGCACGTTCTAAGACTGAGTTTGATTATTTCCACTTGAAAGAAACATCTGAGAGAAAATTAACTTTTTGCTTAATTTACAGGAGCAAGAAGGCTTTCCAAAGAGTTACATACAAGAGACTATGGACCACCTAAGGACAGAAGCACCTTCAGATTCACTCTTCTTGACAGCTAATGCTGGATTGCCTGATATTGGTTTATAATTTGCACAGCATATGACCCTGCACTGAAATTACAATATTATGAAATAATTCCTGCAATATTTTGTTTGTAACATTAGTTTTGTCTCTGACCCTTATATAGAATACAAAGCAAACATTATGGCAGCAGAGTTTTCAATTTCATTCTGTACTTCTTTTTTTTTTAGTGAAGTTTTTGTTTCCCCTTTTCTCATCCAGTAAATGCTTAATTCAGACAAGAGTAATGTAATTTAATTTTCATTAATTTACAGAAGAAAGTCCCAGTTGTCTCATGATCAACAATTTTGCTCTCAAGGTGCTCAATAAGCTGACATAATTTGCATACGCAGTACTCTGAGGTCTTCATCTGAGAAGCGTCATAATTTGCACTGTGCACAGATAGCACCGGATACCACACTTATTTTTAAGTCTTTAATTTTATAGTTACTATACAGACTACCTTAACCATTTAAGACAACAACAACAAATGCTAAAAGGGAATGGAAAAAAAACCAAAACACTACAGTGAAACAAAATGTAAAGACAGCAAATTATTCAGTAAATCTCTACTTATAATCAGCACCAGCTGCAGTTTAATTAAACTCAACTGTTCACAGGTGTTCACAGGAGAATACTGTATAGATATATATGCACATGTACAATTCAACCAAAAAAGATTTACCTTAAAAACTCCTAGGGCTTTAACACAGAAGCACAGTTCTCTATATTCTTGTGATTAATGTTCAGATTTCCCTCTGATATGTAAGGCTGAGATATTATCTCAGAGAAATCCACAAGAAAGCACCATAAAGCAATCGTGAGGGACACCAGCTGTGCTTGTAAATGTAGACAGTTTAGTATAGCAGTAAAGCATTATCCACCCTAAGACTGGTATTACAGTTAGCTGTGTTCAGTGCATCGGAGAATACTAAAGGATTGAATATATATTAAGGAGGGGAAAGTAAATAAAAAAGACTTTTTAAAGATCAGAATAGCTTTAGATGTTGCTTGGATCAATAACACTCTCATCCCAAGTAAAAGTTCATTCACTAGGATATTGAGCTGCAGGATCAAAATGTCAATAAGGTGTGTAAAATTTAAAGCCAGGATATGTTCAGGGTTGGTACTTTTTAGCGTTTTGGTGATAATATTATAATTTTATTCTGCTCATTGGAGGTGTATGTGAAACCTGACAAAACTCACAACTGCTAAATCATTTTAAGTTAGTTTATTGCACACTGTTTCATGATCTAGCCAATGAAACATTCTATAAATACACATATCCCCAGTAGAGATTTATAATTAGGTCAGAATACTGCTTCTTCATTTATTACTAATTAATTTGGTGCAAATGGCAAAAGAACCTCAATGACAAAAAATCTATCACTTCAGAATTACTCTATTGCCAAGGCTGCACTGGCAGTTTGTGCAGAGCTTCATTTAAAAAAGTTTGCAAAGGATTAATTCATAAAGACTATACAACATGACTACACAGTATGTGTCCACTTCTGATCCCTAAATTTAACTAGAGTGAAGTGTATCATTAATGCTAGTGGTCATCATGCATCAACCCGATTAGACTGCCACAGATTTAGTAGATTAACAAGTTATTATAAAACTTAATTTGGGACAGGAGGGAAAGCATTATGCTCCAATCCCCTGTATAACAGGCATTTTATTGCTACATTAATTCACAGTAAAATTCATATTTTTATTACTATATGACTATGCTGTTATTGAAATAGAATGATCTATGGGATATGGATGATAGAATACAACAATGAAACATCAACATTAATATGAATGTACAGCTTTTTGTGTGTTATAGGATTATTGTAAAGCAGTAGTTCACATAATGATTAATACAGTGACAGTCTTGGTGACACGTTGCTAATAAATCTCTTTGTTACCCAAAGACAGAATACATCATCTCATGGAATTTAATCTTCAGTCCTTTAAGGGGACAATTTTGGAAAGTTGAACTTGAACCAAAACTCCTCTGAGTTGGAAACTGCAGGAGTTTTTTTTCAACTGACAGAAAAATAATTCTTTCAAGTAAGTCAATGGTAATTTTTCCCCAACCCATCCCAGCTCATTGTGATATTAATTTATTAGTAGCTGCTAATTAAAGACTGAAAGAGGACATATTTACTGAAATAGAGACACAATTTAAAGGTTCACTTTATAGTTTCCAGAAATGATTATAGTTATGATATAAATAAAAAGTCATGTTTTTATAAAAGAAGATTGCAGTTATAGGCCTGAGCCTTCTAATCAATAAACAATAATGGTTAAAGGTCTAAAGGATTGGAGTTATGCTTTTAGGTTTGATTTTAAAAATATTTACTCATTTGAATAACTTCATGCATGTGAGTAGTCTCAATAGGCTTTGGGTTGGGCTCAAAGTTACTTGCAAGCATAGGCTTTTGCAGAACCAGGGCCTACAATGTGTTTTAAATGGAAAAATACAGAAAGAAGATGCAAGTAACTTTTACAATACAGAGAGTACAACCTCTGAACTGGGTTAAAAGTCTCTAAAAACAAATATCTGCCAAAGGTAAAAAGGACTCTTTTTCAAGATTAGGAAAATAAGCAAATAAGATTGAACATTGTACAATTAAAAAATGTTTTAAATTGTTCACGGCTCTGAGTAATGCAATACGATTACAGTATCCTGTAACTACTGCCCTCATGATTTAGCTTTTGTTCAGTCCATAATAGGCACAGAAGGCTCTGTGTTTACTAGTAAATTAATGTCAGCAGTGCTGAAGTTTTGATTGTCCAATAAAAAGACAGTGTAGGATGATTAAGCAATAGTTTACTGTTTCAGAGCACATTTTAACAGGAAAAAGTCATGACTGAATAGCACCAGGGCCAGGTGATTTAATGTAAATGTAGGAAGCATTTTTTCCTGTAAAATGCATGAATTTTTTTTCTAAAATGCCCAAATAAATGAAATGAGAAAACACACAAAAAGGAAACTCTTAAATAGAAATATCAGAGGGGAAGCCGTGTTAGTCTGGATCTCTAAAAAGCTACAAAGAGTCCTGTGGCACCTTATAGACTAACAGACATATTGGAGCATGAGCTTTTGGGGGTGAATACCCACTTCATCAGACGTAGTCACTCAGGTAAGCTTATGCTCCAGTACTTCTGTTAGTCTATAAAATGCCACAGGACTCTTTGTCACTTCTTAAATACAATTACTTCATATAAAGTTTAAATAAAGAGACCATCAATTTGCACTTATTCCCTGTATTATATTTTACTAATATACACTAGCACAGTTACAGACAGTTTATTAAGAAATAACAATGGGAGAGGATATGGGAATGTAAAGAGTTTATGCCTTAGTTGCATTATATCAGATAATAATTCCCTTTAATTCCAGTTTCAACATTCTAAATGTTTTCTTTCTTTATTGTTAGTGGAATGGAAATCTATTGTGGGCGATAGAAGCTTAGAACTTGCAGCAATTGATTTTAGGTAACTTGACACTTCAGCTGGGGCTCTGCAGAAGTGAGTCATTTAATAAAAGATGGCATTACAGTAAGATGTCATTTTCTTGATTGGTGCCAAGCTGGACAGAGAAAACTTGGCATCAATGGTAAAAATTTCATTTCCTTCAGCCACATTGAGTAGTACCATCTGCCCATTATCTCTGACTCAATACAGTGTACATTTGAGTTGCCAGTTTCCAAAAAGATGCTGTGGTTTTTTATGGTCCTAGGTTCATAAAGCTTGCAGAATATTCAGCTAGAATTAAATACAATGGAAAAACATTGGGGTGGGAAGAGGTGAAACACTGACATTAAATAATTTTTCTGTGTTATGAAGGAAGGTACTAAAACGATCACATCCATGGTCATGAAGGCATGCACATAGCTTACATTTATCTGAAACCTACTTAATTCCTGTCTTTTCAACTTTGGTTTTGCTTTTCTGTGGTTTGTGAGGAATGCAGCATAGTCTATAGAATTTGGAATATATGAAAACAAGAAGTGCAGTCTATCAAGCAAGGATATTACCAAAACTGTGACACATAACAAAGAGAGCTATATATGCACTAAAGGTATCTAGGCCAGGAATGGAAATCAGCTAAATATGCATGCACTATTGGTGAGAATGTCATCTGAAAAAAAAAAAGATATTTGAGAAAATGTTAGGTGAGAACCCATTTAAATGTTGAGTCAGATATGTTTCAATTTGACGGTCCTTTGATCTTCTCCCCAAATGGCCAAGATGTTGTGCTGCAGTGATGCTCTGTACTGCAGTGCCAATGCAAAGCAGACCTGAGGCTGATAAGCTGGCCATGGAAGGAACTTCCCAGTGCAGGAGGAGCACAGCAGCTCCTACACACCATCTACCCCAGCAAACTGCTATTGTGGTTGTGGAAAGTGGCATATACCAAGAGGCTCCTCATGTGTCTATGATGCATCCGTCTATAGCGGCCATTGGCAGCTGGTATGATTTAAAATAGGTCTACTTTATTCAGGGGAATTAGTCTGGCACACAGATGGCTGAGGATTGGGGAAGTGAAAAGGCCTCCTTTGAATCCCCTTTCCTAGAAATAACACAGTGGAGCAATAGGAACAAAGAGAATGGAGCAATATAATATGGTGTATAAGGGAAGAAAAGCTGAGAGGAGAAAGGAATGCTAGATGGAGAGGGAAATATAAACAGAAAGGGAATGGTGAAGCAGAGAGAATTGTAACAAAGAAAGAAAAGAATTAGTGGACTGGAGTTTGCAGCAGAGATTATTATTATTAAGATAGGTCACAAACTATGGACCAAGGACCTGGATCTTTGAGTGTAGTTGGCACCATCAGCTCTCATTGTCTTCAGTGGGAACTATGTGTGCAGCATCTCACAAGGAAATTTAAAAGACCAAAAATATACTTCTGCGTCACTTACCTGTCAGCATTGAGTTTAAATTCATACTCTGCTAAAAGATGATGATATCTAAACTAGTGTAAGAAATGCACTTCTCCATCCTGTTTTATTATCATCTTGATTTTTTAAATCACCCGTTTTTGTTGTTGCTCTGAGTTTGAGTGTTGGTGATATCAAAAATTATGGAAATAGAAATTCACTACCCTGAGTGACTCTACTTGGGTAGGATAAGTTAAAAAGCTTTGTAGTTCATTTTTAAAATATATATACTTCTCCAGTATAAGCGTACAGCTGAATTCTGTTAAAGACTATGGACCTCAAATATATTATTATTATTATTATTATTATTTTATTTTATTTTATATTATATTAAAATTATATTGTGGAAGCACCTAAGGCACTAGCTGAGATCAGGGTGCTAAATGCTCTACAAACACATAGTAAGAGAATCTTTGCAATGGAAAAGCTTACTATTTAAATAGACAAGACAAAAGGAGAAAGGACTTACTGTTATCACCAGTGTACTGATGGGGAACTCAGACAGAGAGATAAAGTAACATCCAAGGTGACACAGGTAGAACCCAAGTCTAGAGACAACCTGGAACTGGACCTGCATCTACTAGGGTTTAGCTCAGGGCCTTAACCACAAGACCCTTCTTTACCTTTTTTTTTATTATTATTATTTTAGGTTAGTTTTGTTTTGGTCACACTTTAATTTTTAATTTATTTGGTTAGATACAATTGCTCACTATGTTTATGGTCTGAGGCCAAAAGTTAAATACAATGATAAATCTGCTCACAAAGGTCCAGGAATAAGGAAAGACACAGATAAAAAGAAGGAAGAATTGTAAATATATATATATAAATCTCTCTACACACACACACACACACACACACACACACACACACACACACACACACACACACACCCCAATGACCCTCCAAATTTCTGGTGGATAATTTCTCTCACTGAACCAAGGAAAATATTATTTTATGACTGTCTTCCTTATTCACAGAGAACAATGGTTCAACTAGTTCAGCATCATCTCTCCTATTAGGGCTTATGGCTAACGCTCTGGGGCAGGCATGCTCAAACCGAGGGGGATTGTCCCTTGTCCTGAGCTCAGACACTGTGGAGCTACTCAAGACGAGAGAGCAAAGGGAAAGCAGCAGTTAGTTCTATCAGAGACAGAGTTCCCTTTGGATCTCTGTCCTTTTCCTGTCCTGTTCTGTCCCTTCAGTCTGTATCCCCCCAGGGTGATGTTCAGGTAACACATCAGTTTCCAGGTGGGTCAATTTTTTCCACTATGTGCTCAATAACAAGCTCCTCTGTATCACTGTTATGTATCAGATGTGTCTGCTATTCTAATTTCATTAATGGAATCATTGCAAATTTGCATAATTCACAATTCTGATGAAAAATCCAGATGAGATTCTCCACAACAATATTTGTGAAAACTTTATCCCATTTACTGATCACTAATACATATGAAAGTGGAGCCTGAGTTCATTTCCTTTGATAAAAAGTGGTGCATGATTGTAAAAATTTGGGGATCCACTGCCAGAGCTAGAAAATGTTCTGCAAAATGTCCAGAACAGGTTGGAAAGGTTCTAATGTAATTTAAAACATTAGACATCTTTGGGGTTTTGGCCTAATTATTGAGCTAACTTGCCAGCTATAATTTTTACATGTTTTCAAGCTGTTTACAGTTTCTACTGGAGTATGATAAACAATAGTATCATTAGTATTTGCATGGAATTTAGAAAAGCTCTTTATTGAACTATTTGTATTTTATTTTGACAGTTGTTAATTCAAAAATTATTTTTAAAAAAATTGATTCCGCAAGAAAAAGAAGAAGCCTGGATTTTGCTTATTCAAATTAACTATGTGATCCATCATCCTGTACCATCTTTTCCAAAATAATGTCTTGTGTGATGACTTATTGCCTGTTTGTAAAGAGAAGGGAATGGTACAGAAAATGTAATTTACTTTTCTGTTCTGCACTGAATTTATTGTTTACTAATTGAAATGTCATATACTATGAATTATACAACACAAAAGACAGTCAAAGGGAATGTCTGTGCTGAAAAACAAACAAAATCATTGGATCATTGGTTCAAGTTCAAATAATATTAACTGAGCTAAAAATTTGCCTTTGTGGATGACAGGTAATTATTTTCCCAGTAATCAATGCTAATCCTTACTGGAGTTGTATTCTCAAAGCCAATGTTTCTTCATAGCAAGGGGTGGTATGTGTTTACAGGTAATTGACTCATTTTGGCACACAGTAAAATGTTTGTTACTTTCTCTTTTTTTCTGTATTTTGCATGACTAATGGCATGAATCTACTGATTAAGAAGGCTCTTACCTTTCCTACAGAATTTTCAAACACACAGCAGGTCTCCCTCTGTAATTCAGAGATTACTTTATTGCCCCATTTGTCTATATTCTCCCATGAAACAATAATACATGTTGCAGGTGCATGGGTTGAGTATGAAGGGAGTATTCCATGAAGCACAAATAAACACGACAGTTATAGAGAAAGAACAGAACTACAATAACTCATCAATGTTACTTTAAGTTTAACACTCTCCATACTAAAAGCTCCCACAAACATTGAGTTGGATTAAGTATTCTTCACTTCCTGTCCTAAATTGCTGTGTAGTATTGATTTGCTTTTTTGAAGAAGTTGTCTTGTTTTTCCTGGATGGGTGAAAGGTTAGTAATTCTTATATAGGAATACAAATAAAGACTTACATATGTGTAACAGTTAAGATTATTCAAGTACAAATGACACCCGCCCAAAGTTTTGAAAATTAGGAAAGCGACAGTTAAATTAAGCCAAACACACTCCTCAGAAACAAGTGAATAACAGTGTATAGGTAGTAGATTTTTCATGGTACGTTCAGCCCATGTACATCATACACATACACAAATGCCTTACCAAAACAAACAGAAGCAAGGAGCCAATCTTCTTGGTATATGTCTAGATGACCAAGTAATCTACTAATGAGAACTCCTGATTAATAAATTATCAAAGAATCCCCTTTCATCCATTGACTCCTGCCAATCAAAAGACTTTCAAAATGCATATTTACTGAAGGGGAAGGTATGACTTCTAATGTCACAATGACCTTACTTAAGATTGACTTCAACTATTGATCTTGCCCTGAAATTTAATAACTTTGCTTAATTACTACTAATTTCTTCCAAAGTAAACTGGGTATCTAGTTTTGTCAAAGAGCTCTGTGAGCTAGAGGTATGAAAAAAAAAGGTGAGCTTCACAAAAAAATTTCCCAAAGGACCCATTTCAAATATACATTAACTAATTAACAGATTTAGCTGAAAATTCACAGAAAATCCATTCTATATTCTAAGAATAAAAATGTAGTAATTTTGGGGAAGATACACATATAATTAATAAAGAGACTAAATTCCTGCTTTAAGCACAAGTCCAATAGACATAACTTGAACTATGGAATTAACAATCAATCTCCCCATACTACATTAGTGTGTAACTAATTTTTTTTAAAACATTTTTAGGGTGCTTTGGAATCCTACTGGCTAAAATGTGCATTGTAAGTATAAATCATTGTAATTAAAACGTTTGATTCCTCATCTGATATGTAGCTTACTTTTAACATACTATTTTAGAAATAAATGTAGTACTCCTGAATGATGCCGGATTGATAAGGTCAGGGAAAGAGTTCCTCTGTTTTGCCATAAAACAGGTGCAGCATAGACAGTGGTAGTGTAAACTTCCCTATATCACCTCTCCATTGTTCTCTTTCTGACATGGAAGGAGTAACTGTAGGACAAGTCAATCTCTGCTGCCATTAATTCCTTGGCATCTCTGCTGAGACTGGTAACAAGAATGACAACTAGTGTCAAAAGTGATCGTAAATTTTGGTTTGTGGATATTTGCCAATGATGAAATGGACTGAGACCATTTAATTTCACAAAGGGGCACCAAAATGCGATCAGATTGCTGGATGATCAGAGTTACATGGACTCCACTAAAAAACATGACATAGAGGAGAAAGAAACAATAGTTTGGTCTACCTCTTCATAGATTCTGCTACAAACTTGTGCCCTGATTTTGCAAAGATTCATGCAGTGCTTAATTTAAGCATGGGAGTAATCCTAGTGATCTCAGCAAAAGGCAAGGACCCTGATATGAGTTAGGACATGCAGGGATGGGCTCATCATTATCTCTTTATTTCTCAGTTTTCCCATCTGTAAAATGGTGAGGATAATTCTTTCCTGCCTCAGAGGTGTGCTGCAGGGCAAGATTCATCATTGTCAGAAATGCACTTTGACATCCTTAGATGGGAGGTGTTATATTCTCTAAGCACAAAGCATCATTATCATTGCAATATTAAAAACAGCACATATTCAGTTAGCTTGGGTTAAGTGAAAACTGAATTGTTTACATTACCAAGAATAATACCTTTAAAGTAAAGCATTTAAAACTGACCATTTTTATAATGGTTTTAGCGTATTAAAAATCATTGAGCTCTTTTGAAGATCCATATTTTAACATATTTGGAGCCCTTAATTAAAGGGCTAATGAAAACATAAAATACACCATTTACACTGGGGTTTCAGGAGTATTCACACTGGTATAGAAAAGTCTCTCCCGTAGTATGTGTAATGGTAGAGAGCAGCTGTTTCCTCTGTCCATAACTTGTTCACTAAAGGCATGTCTACTCTAGGAAATTAGGTCGATTTTATAGAAGTCGATCTTTAGGAACCAATTTTATACAGTCCATCATGCATGTCCCCATTAAGTATATTAGGTTGGTGGAATGGGGGTGGTTGTGTAGATGCATTCTTTATAAAATCGACCTAATGTGGCTAAATTCGAACTAACCTCACAGTAAGGGGCAGCTCCAGGCCCCAGCACGCCAAGCATGTGCTTGAGGTGGCATGCCGCGGGGGGCGCTCTGCTGGTTGCCAGGAGGGCAGCAGGCAGGGTGCCTTCGGCAGCATGCCTGCGGAGGGTCCTCTGAAGCCGCAGGACCAGCCTGTAGGAGGTCCACCAGAACTACAGCACCAGAGGACCCTCCGCAGGCACGCCTGCGGGAGGCCCACAGGAGCCATGGGACCGGCGAGTGGCAGAGCACCCTCCATGGCATGACGCCATGCTTGGGGCAGTGAAATGTCTAGATTAGCCCCTGCTCATAGTGTAGACCCATCCTAAGACTTTATCTAAAGTAGCTCCATCAACAGTAGCCATGGTGAGAGCACTAGTGTAAATGGAATACAGGCATTTTTAAAACAGTGCCATCTGTTACACTGAACTATTTGGGTGCATGCACACAGGGGCACATGTGTTTAATATCATGAGAGTACAGAAATCCCCAGGTACAGATAGTTGTAACAACAAGAGATAACTAACTGTGCAAATTTATTCTGCTGTTAAATCAATGAAATCAGTTTGCATTTTGCCTCCACGTTAATAGAGCTGTATTGGATAGACATAAATGATTACAGGACTGATAATGTTCCATATTTGATTTTCACACCCACAGCTCAGCGTGCTAATGTTGACTGCTGATACTTAAAAGATAAATAAAAGTCAAATTATGGGAAAAAGGCAAGGAGAAGGATTGGATTTACCTGTGAGAGCTAGTATCAAATGTAGTCCAGCCAAGATTTAAAGGTCAACACAGTGTCATCTCTCTTGAGATCCTGCTGTTAAATTGTGATGAATTAGTAGTGAATAAAGAAATTGGGTCCCTTCTTACTGTTACACTTATCTTCAGGATTACCTTGACTGGCAGAAATGTGTGAGAGAGAAGGTGCGTCAAAAAAATATTATGCTGTTTTTTCTTCTTCTTTTGTTGTCAAGAGTTTGATGAATGAGAGAAGATAGCCATGATGAAAATCCTTTCATGTGTACAGTAAACCCAGTTTATTATATACTGTACAAGGCTAATCTTACTGGTAGTATGTTATTTATTATTGTATATATCTTCTGAGGACTCAGGTAATGAAAAAAATGATTAATAATGATTAAAGAAAGCTTTGTTTGTAAATATATACTGAAATCTGATCATGCACTATCTGAGAACAAGGCATGATGCTAAAAACAACATAAGAAAAAAGATTAAGTAGGTGGTCTCAGTGAAACAGAAGTCAGATTAATTGATTATTTATAAAGTTGAGACATTAGCATGACTCATTTCTTTCTAAACTACATAATGCTGTTTCTATGTAAAGGACAATCAATGGCAGTGAAGAGGAACTAGATTCTAATAAAATGACTCTTCCTTTTCCAGCACATTCACCCTCAGAAAGCAATATGTTATTGATAAATGTGAGATATGTTTGGGTCTGCTGATCAATTCTCTCGTTTAGATATGTAGAAGTGCTTTATATTCCTTAGTTTAAATTAATTTTGCCCATCCAGCCTGGATGAATTATTTAATGTGGTTATATAATACTTTTGGAATGGCTTTGTTTGTATTCAAACATTAATTGAGCTCCATTCCAAGGCGTTCATTAGTAAACTTAATAGCACTGCATAAGCATAGTTTGTTTGAAATAATCAGATATCTGGAGAAACACCTGATTTTTTTTCTTGCCTATGATAGTTGTGGCTGAAATTATTGATACTCTGCTAATGCCACAATCTATTGCTTAAATTACTGTAATTGTGTTCATTGTAATTACTCTGACACATTACCACTAGAAGAGTTAAAAACAGCAAATTGAGCCGTTTAAAACAATTAGATTGCTTTAGTGCTAACAATATAAGAAGGAACCAAAAACTTCTAAATTATCTTCTTGTAAGAAATTCTTCTTAGGTTTATATGCTTTCAAAATTCTGTTAAGCAATACTTATGGTTTTCTTTATTCATAAATAGATGGTTTTGGGGAGGAAGGTTAATGACAGGAAAACAAAGAGCTGGCACACTTGTAATCAACCATACACTTTAGTCGTGTATTTGGCTAGATACTTCAGCTGACAACCAAAATAAAAGGCCTGATCTACACATGCTTTTTGTAACTGTTTAACTAGATCAGTTTGAGGAGTGATTTTTTACTGAAAGAGTTGAATCAGTGCAACTCCTAGTGTAGGTGCCTTATATTAGCATAGCTTATTCCCAGGGCTGGCTCTAGCCATTTCACCGCCCCAAGCACGGTGGCACGCCGCGGGGAGCGCTCTGCTGCTCGCCTGTCCTGCGGCTCCAGTGGACCTCCCGCAGGCTTGCCCGCAGATGCTCCACCTGCGGGAGGTCCACCGGAGCCGCCTGCCGCCCTCCCGGCAACTGGCAGAGTGCCCCCCTCGGCATGCTGCCCCAAGCACATGCTTGGCGCGCTGGGGCCTGGAGCTAGCCCTGCTTATTCCCCTACGCTTACGGCAATAAACTATAATAGTACAAGCACCTTTATCCAATATAACTTCATTTACACTGTGGAGCTGTTCTGCTTTAACTATACCTATTTCAAACCAATATACAGTACATAAAATAGTACAAATATATGTGTAGATAAACACAAAAAGTTTGAGATATATTATTGCCTATAATTCTGGTATATGGTACTTACAGGGTTTTTTTCCCCCAAAGTTAAATAATTGTTTAGTATTGAACTGATTTAACTTATCAGATATATTTTAAGTTATATACACTGTCCTTGTGGCTGAGTATAAGGAATATATCTGTACTGACATCTGTGCTTCCATGATCATTGCTTCACAATCCTTGGCAAGGCATCCATATGGATTTTTTGATACCTCTGAAGGACATGTATGTACCCTTGGAGGTAATTTATGTTTCCTCTAAGTGGCTGGAGATCTGTGTGTTGACCTCCAGATCTACTTCAACATACGTTCCAGCAATTGCACAAAATTTTAATCCATCAAAATCTGACAGAAGTGGTGGTACGTGAGAATGGACCTCACTCATTAGAAGTTTAATGCTTTATGTCATATTAAATCATCATTGTACCATGTTGCTCATCAGTGATTTGGCAGAAAGATTTTTGTCAAGCAATGAAACATGCCTGACGTTCTTTACCCAGAAGATCATATACATATACTAAATGACTTGAAAGACAGCTTGTGCTTCTATTTCGTGCACTCTGATGGTCAGAAGATACATGAATAACTGTTTGGAATTACTGAAAACCTCAATGATGATACTTGTGGTACCTTGAACAGTATCAGAATTGGAAGGAAATTTCTGAATTAGGTATAATTAAATTGTAGGCTTGGATTGGATTATGGCTGTATAGGCAACTAGCAATGAATTTAAGGCAGCATAATTTAATTTTTTATTATAGTGAGTTGTAAGTATTGTAAAGGGTGCCTAGAGCTGGAGATGGGAGCTTCAATATTTGTTTTAGAAATTAAAATATATTGATACATAAAATAGAATTTATAGTCACTGATAAAGTGATAAGGGATATGAGTCAACAAAAGAAATTTTACATCCAGGCAAGTGGTATTAGCTTAACTCTGCTGTAAGAGCGATATGGGTTTCTGGTGTGGTAAGTGGTTTCACATGGCAGAGACACGTTACTCAGCTTTTAGCAGCAGGTATGACACCTCCATTGGATTAATCATTTCAAGTGTTTCAGACTAAGAATATATGGATGAAGCACTTTTTTGTCAAAACAGTTCCATTCCTGAATCACCTCCTTTATTGCTGTCAACAGATCATGTATCAGCTTTTGCTTCCATCAAGCAGCTGATTCCATTATATCTGTTTTGCATACTGTGATAGGATGGAAGTTCTGGATATCTGTCTGAGATACTTCTAAGACACCTTTCCCCTTGTTTTCCAGCAATCCATACAATTTAATTACATTTGACTAGAAACAGAAGACATCCGTATAAACTGGACTTAGTGGCAATGTTTAGAGTTTAACCAGAAATCTAGGTAATCTCGTCTAGTTTCCTAGTTAATAATAGTCATGTCAAGGGAGGAATATGTTATATATTGGAATCCTGTTTGGCTTTGCATAGAATGAGCAGTCTATTATATAACTACCTAAGAATTTTGATTCAGTCTTCACTGAAAAGGTTAATGGTGAGCACATACAAAACACAATTAATATTAACAACAAGGGGGAAGGAACACAAGTCAAAATGGAGAAAGAACAGATTAAAGAATATTTAGAGAAGTTGGATACATTCAAGTCAGCATGGCTTGATTAAATTCATCCTAGGCTATTTAAGGAACTAACTGAAGCAATCTCAGAACCATTAGCTATTATCTTTGAGGACTCATTGAGAATGGGTGAGCAGCCAGAGGGCTGTAGAAAGACAAACATAGTACCTCTCTTTGTTCCCCTTTTAAAAGATGACTCAAGGAATTATAGAACAAAACAGCCTAACTCTGATACCTGGAAAGATATTGGAACAAATCATTAAATAACAATTTGTAAGCACCTAAAGGATGATCGGACTCTAAGGAATAGCCAGCGTGGATTTGTCAAGAAAAAAACATGCCTAACCAATTTTATTTATTTCTTTAACTAGGTTACTAGCCTGGAGAATGGGGAGAAGCCATAGATGTGGTATAGCTTGATTTTAGTAAGGCTTTCAATACAGTTCCATGTGAAATTTTCATAAGGAAATTAGGGACATGTGGTCAACATGAAATTACTGTAAGATGGGTGCACAACTGGTTGAAAGACCATACTTAAAGAGCAGTTATCAAGGATTTGCTGTCAAACCAGGAAGGCATATGTAGTGGGCTCAATCTTGGAGCTGGTACTAGTCAGAAATTTCATTAATGACTTGGATAATGGAATGGAGAGTATGCTTATAAAATGTGGGTATGACAACAAGATGGGAGGGCTTACAAGCACTGAGGAGGACAGGCTGAGAATTCAAAATGACCTTGTCAATTTAGAGAATTGGTCTGAAATCAACAAGATGAAATTCAATTAAAAAAAGTGCAAAATACTTTACTTTGGAAGGAAAAATCAAATGCAAACTACAAAACAGAATAACTGGCAAGGTGGTAGTACTGGTGTAAAGGATCTGGGATGATATTGGATAATAAATTGAATATGAGTCAACAATGTGAAGCAGTTGCAAAAATGGCTAATATCATTCTGGGGTATATTAACAGGCGTGCAATATGTAAGATATGGGAGGTAATTGTCCCTCTCTACTTGGCACTGGGGAAGTCTCTGTTGGAGTATTGAGTCTAAGCACCACACTTTAGGAAACATGTGGATCAACTGGAGACTCCAGAGTCAAGCAACAAAAATGATAAAAGGTTTACAAAATCTGACCTAAAACTGGACATGTTTAGTCTTGAGAAAAGAAGACCCAGGAATGGGGGGACACCTGATAACAGTCTTTAAACACGTTAAAGGTTGTTACAAAGGGGACAATGATCAATTGTTCTCCACATCCACTAAGGATAGGACAAGAAGTAACGGACTTAATCTGAAGCCAGGGAGATTTAGGTTAGATATTAGGGAAAACTTTCTAATTATAAGGGTAGTTGAGCTCTCTAATAGGCTTCCAAGAGAGATTGTGGAATCCCCATAAGTGGAGGGTTTTAAGAACATGTTGAACAAACATCTGTCGTGGATGGTTTAGGTTAATTTAGTCTTGCTGCAGCACAGGGGGCTGGACTTCCTCTCAAGTTCCTTTTAGTCCTACCATTCTATGAGTCTGTGATTATGGGATAATAATAGCTATGTCACACCTGTCTTTGTAGAGAAACAACTTAACAGAGAAAAAGTTTTGTTCCTGAGCTGCAGAAGTGGTGTAGTCTTGACGATGGGAGACAAGATGGATGAGGTACTATATTTTATTGTACCAACTTCTGTTTGTGGAAGAGGCAAGCTTTCAAGCTTCATAGAGCTCTTCTTCATGTCTGAAGAAAGAAACTAGACTGTCCAAGCTAAATACAAGATGGGACACATTGTTAAGCATACGGGGTTCAGACATGTTGCAAGAGACCATTTAAAATGAACTGGGCAATTATCACCTTTTCAGTCATAGGACAATGGAAGGTTAGTAGGCTGCAGGGTGTGTTATAAAGTATTTTCTATGAGTCCAACAGCCAACAAAAGTACTTTTAATCAAAGCCATCTCCATGTTTTTCGTGGGTAGCAAGGCTGAAAGTCAGAAAAACCTAGCTTTTATTTATAAAGGTCTTTAGCTTTGATAGAGTGAGCCATTCTTTAGTTTCATAATACAACAGAAAAAGATTCTCTACTGTGCTGCACCTTGTATAGTCATTACTTCAGTTCAAAATGACTTGATTCTAATTTGATAGCATTTTATGCTCAGTTTGCCTTGGTGTAAATAACTATACAAATTGCAGAGCAAAGGAGAATAAGCCCTAGGGATCCCTAACATCCACACAACATAGAGAGAAAAAGGATGGAATCAAATTTTCCATACATTATTATAATAAATCTGGAATCCCTAATCTTCAGGGACTCTTACAGTACTGATATTTCTTAATATAACCTGGTTTCTAACGCCTTCCTGGTGGTGAACTGTTGCCAAGTTGTCCTTAATTAGATTTTCTGGAGAGTGTAGTTTGCTCCAGTATGTGTCCTTATACTTAACTGGGAAGGGACAATATCTGTTGCAGCATTCATCCACTTGCTAGGAAGCTGGGGCTTCCCAACTGGAATGGGAAGCAGCCTTCAGGTATGAAGTGCAGGAAATGTGTGGAGCATCTGCAGCCCAGCTGCCGTGAAAGGTCAGTTTGTCCAGATCAAGCCGTTAAGAACAATTTAACAAATTTACTGTGGTTCTTATATTTAAAAAGTACATCGGTGCTGATAACTTTTCTAATGGATCCATTCCAATATATGTTAAAATAGTAATAAACAAGCCTAAAATTAAGATACTATGGTGACAGGAGCCAGTGCAAAACCAGACAATAGCACCAACACTTGAGTTATCTGTCCACCACATCAATATAATTTATGCTCAAATGGTCAGCTAGTAAATTTCTCTGCTCCCTAAAAAATCCATAAATTTGCCTTGTTTTATGCTCATTTCATGCCATTGCAATGCAGCTCACTAATTCAGAGAATATCTAGAGCAATTCCACTTTAAGATGTATAAAATCTATTGTCTAGTGAGAACCATAAGTATATTGTATTTATGTCTTTGACATATTACAAAGGATACATAGTCCCTCTTGCTGACAGAGAGAGCATATTACCATCTTTCATCATATAAATCTCAATCTAAGGCCCAGTGAAGTCAATGGAAAGACTTTTTGTTTCAGGACCACAATGAACTATGGAAACAAGGCAAGTAAATGTCTAATAATAATTTTATGTTGTCATTATTTCAGAAATAACTCCTTTTGTTGATTAATTACTTTTTATGTATTTTCTAAAATAAGCACACCCAAATCCTCTTTAATCCCTGTTTTTATTATTTGAGAATTATAAGGAAAATATCTAACAAAGTTAACGTTCAAGGAAATGAACTTTTTCCATGGAAATAACATTTTGAAGGCTGCAATGGAAAATAATGAATGTGCTAAAAGTGGATTTCATTGTGGACAAATAGTTCCAAATTGCAGAGAAAAATACAAGTCATCAAAGTGATTCATGTCACCCAGTCAACATAAGTCTTCACTAAGAAAGTGAATATGAGATATTTGGATGCAAAAACTGCTTTACTCTCACTTTGCTCAGTGCTGTTTCATAAGGTTTTAAGCAGGAAAACATACATCTCATGTCACTGTATATAGAGAACACTGGCAACTGCACTAGAAACAAGAGTTCTTAATTTAAATTAGTACTTTATATCTCATATACTCAGATTATGTAATTTAAATAACCTGTCATACGTTTCTAACATATAAAATAAAACAATCATTGGAAATATTCTAAATCAGAATATGAAGAATAAGAGGAGAATTAAGGTTCTGAAGTGTCTATACAATGAAAAGGAACATAGGAATCACACTACTAAATGGTTGTGAATATGAGCCTAGTTGTCTATAACTGGTGATTGTTTTAAAATATCTTCATAACAAACTTAGAATAAAACTTTCAAATCATATCAAAAATATTGTTTTGGTTTTTGAAAAATGAACCAAAATGAAAAATACAATCCATAACTAAATGAAATGTTTCAGTTCATTTTGTTTTGAAATTTCCTGTAAAAATTGTATTTTTTGTAAAATTGAAATTTTCCTTGAACAAATTTTAGTTTTCAACAAAACCTGTTCTTGTATATGAAAATTTCCCAGTCCTAAAGGTTTAAACAGTTCTACTTATAATTGAGTGGTATTGTAGATCAAAAGCATTTTTACAATACCAGAGAGATGCAATTCAGCAATGAAAAGTAAGGTGGCAAATTATTTTGGTTTGGGATACAAGAATTGAAAACTGAAGGAAACAGCAAAGCAGTATAGCTAGTACAGGGCCAAAGGAGAAGAGGGCCCAAAGAATTCTGTATCAACTCTGTTTGTTGAAAACATACTGCAGAATACTGTACCAATGGGGAAATGTAACAAGACATATAGGCATTGGGTAACATGCATCTAAACATGCTTTATCAAAGAAATTCCTAGGTTTCATCTTAAAAATCGTGTGCCAGAAAGTGTATAATCTAACCAGAGGGAAGGTGCCAGTTAAGAATACAAAGTCAGCTGAGGCTTGTAAGGAAAAATAAGGACAGCAAGAAGGCAAAATGAGTCCATTCTAGCTGTAAGTAATAAGGTGCATGAGTTCATAAAGATCAGATCTTGCTTTTGTAGATAAAATTCTCAAATTAGTGGGTGAAGGAAAGATTGCAGAAGTACAATATACCATTTAATACACTGTCACAAAACGTTACACTCAAAATTAATTCAAATTGACTCGGATAGCAAGGTTCACCTGAACTGAAAACTGGCGGGAGAACTAAGTAAAGGGTTATACTAAAGACTAAGATGTTGAGCTGGAAAGAAGTGTCTAGTTGGGAATGGGTGCTAGTCTGAATCTTTATTAATATCACATTTAATTGTCTGAAAGAAGGATACATAGCATATTAATGAGATTTGTACATGATGCTAAATTGCATGGTGTTGCAAACATGAATAAGGGAAGAGAAGTAATACACAAGGATATAGAGGAAATGTTTGACAAATGGACAGAAATCAACAAAATGAGATTTAACTAGAGGAAAATATAAAATACAATACATCAGGGAGAAAGTAGTTTAAACTACGATTAGTAAATAGAGTGGGGAAACCTACAAAGCAGTAGAGCTGAAAAAGATTTGAGAGAGGTTGATAAATGTCAACTGATGTGAGTGTGAGTGTTCATGGGAGGGAAGCACAATACAAAATAAGTGTCAGAGATTTTGTCTGGGTAAAGATAATAGTCATGGTTTCCATAGCTTTCTTTTTTCAAGTGTTTCTTTTGTTCCTACTCTTCTCAGCCCCACCTCCTCAGGACTTGGACTTTGAAATGTCCAAAGGTGAACTGCCTGGACACAGGGTTAGGGGTCTCCTCCAGGGAACTGTCTGTTCCTAGAGGCCATGGTGTTGAGTTTTCGTTATTTTATCTTCCTGCCGATTCCATCCTATTTTCCTTTCACTTTTGTCTATTCATACACTTCATTCATCCAAGCTTCTCCCGTCCACTGTTCCTAGCCTTTTGTTAAAATCAATCCCTGCCCACTACCTATCTCTCTAACTTTGTTCCCTAGTTTAGTTCACCTATGCCAATTACACTTCCCCCTCCTGCCCAATCCCTTCACGGGGTGATTCTGGGTAAATGTCGTCACTCATTCCTTCCTCCATGAAAGCAACGGCAGACAATCATTTCACGCCCTTTTTCCTTGCCCTGGCAGATGGCATAGCATGGCAACAATGGAGTCCGTTTTGCCTTTTCTCACTATCACCGTATGTGTACTGTATGCTGCTAACAGAGGCGGTACTGCAGCGCTACACAGCAGCATTCATTTGTCTTTGCAAGATAGTAGAGATGGTTACCAATAGTTCTGTACCGTCTGCTGTGCCATTGTAAATTGGCGATGAGATGACAGTTATCAGTTGTTCTGTACCGTCTGCTGCTGTCATGGGTGCCCTTGGCTGAGGTCGGCCCGGGGCTCAAAGACAAAAATGGGAATGACTCCCCGGATCATTCCCTCCTTTATGTTGTCTCTAAAAATAGAGTCAGTCCTGCCTAGAATATGGGGCAAGTGTGCTAGAGAACTAGTGTACCAGAGAGCACAGCCACTCTGTGTTAGATCCCGCAGAAATGAAGAGCTACATGCCATTCTAGGGGGGGGCCCCTGCAACAATCCCCCCGCTGCTTCCCTGCTCCCCCAACCCTCCTGGGCTACCATTGCAGTGTCCCCCCCATTTGTGTGATGAAGTAATAAAGAATGCAGGAATAAGAAACATTGACTTTTAGTGAGATAAAATGAGGGGGAGGCAGCCTCCAGCTGCTATGATAGTCCAGGTAGGACATTTAACGGGCAGGGGAGAGGAGCCCAGCATCCCACTGCTATGATAGTCCAGGCAGTACAGAATCTTTTCTTTAGACATGAAAAGGGGGGTGCTGATGGAGCTCAGCCCCCAGTTGCTATGATGAAGACAGTTACCAACCGTTCTGTACCATCTACCAGGAATGACCGACAGTCATTCCTATTTTTACCCAGGCGCCTCCAGCCGACCTCACCTGAGGCCAGCCAGGAACACTCACGGGATGATGACAAGGACGGCTATCAGTCCTTTTGTACGGTACCGTCTGCCACCGGGAAAGGCAGGGGAGAGGATGCTGCTGTTAGCCAGGAGCACTCACGGGATGATGACAAGGACGGCTATCAGTCCTTTTGTACGGTACCGTCTGCCACCGGGAAACGGAGGGGAGAGGATGCTGCTGTTCACTGCCGCTGCACCGTGTCTACCAGCAGCATGCAGTAGACATAGGGTGACATTGAAAAAAGTCAAGAAACGATTTTTTCCCTTATCTTTCACGGGCGGGGAGGTGGGTAAATTGACGAGATATACCCTGAACCACCTCGGACAATGTGTTTGACCCTACAGGCATTGGGAGCTCAGCCAAGAATGCAAATGATTTTCGGAGACTGTGGGGACTGTGGGATAGCTGGAGTCCTCGGTACCCCCTCACTCCCTCCTTGAGCCATCCATTTGATTCTTTGGCTTTTCGTTATGCTTGTCACACAGCACTGTGCTGTGGACTCTGTATCATAGCCTGGAAATTTTTTTCAAATGCTTGGCATTTCGTCTTCTGTAACAGAGCTCTGATAGAACAGATTTGTCTCCCCATACAGTGATCAGATCCAGTATCTCCCGTACAGTCCATGCTGGAGCTCTTTTTGGATTTGGGACTGCATTGCCACCCATGCTGAACAGAGCTCCACGCTCGGCAAACAGGAAATGAAATTCAAAAGTTCGCGGGGCTTTTCCTGTCTACCTGGCCAGTGCATCTGAGTTCAGATTGTTTTCCAGAGCGGTCACAATGGTGCACTGTGGGATATCACCCGGAGGCCAATACCATCGATTTCACTGGTCTACAATTTTTGAGAAGTCGTCTGCTTCAGAGATAAAATGTGATATTTATTATGTATTTTGATGTGCTGAATTCAAATATGACAATTAAAACAACTGATTGGCTACTGTTTCTAAGAAATTTAAGTTTTTACATTTTATGTCTATGTATATTGTGTAGATAGTAGAGTTTTAATCATAAATTGTAAACCTAGGTCTTTTCATGTGTTTATGGTTGCTTTACATGATAATATTTCACCTGTCCTGTTTAGGTAACACTTTAAAAATCAGCAAAGGGGTTATAGAAATAAAATTTATTATGAAACAAAAGGCAAAAAACTATTCTGTACATAGTTTAGTCCTATTCAGTGTCTACTCGGTGCTTCTTGGCTTGTCTCTTGTATTCATTAAATGGAGCATCTCTTGTCACTCTCCAGCAATAGTCTGCAAGCAATGATGGGCTCCATTTGCCCTGATAGCCTGCCAGGAGATTCCACTGCTGTAGTCTGGAGCCCAACAGCTCGGCCTTACTCTTGGGTAGTTCCAAATCCCTGGCAAGGTCATTCAGTTCACCTTGTGTTATGAGGTGTGGTTCAGAGGAGGAAGATGGGAGAAAATGTGGGTCCTGTGACATTGATGGTTCAGGACCAGAAGTTTCATCCTCTTCCTCTTCCTCATCTGACTCAAGTGAGAGTGATTCTGGTGCATCAGGAACCGGCAGTCCTTCTCCGTGGGGTACTGGGCGTATAGCTGATGGAATGTTTGGATAATGCACAGTCCACTTTTTCTTCTTTGACACGCCTTTCCCAACTGGAGGCACCATGCAGAAGTAACAATTGCTGGTATGATCTGTTGGCTGTCTCCAAATCATTGGCACTGCAAAAGGCATAGATTTCCTTTTCCTGTTCAACCACTGGCAAAGATTTGTTGCACAAGTGTTGCAGCATATATGTGGGGTCCACCTCTTGTCCTGATCTCCAGTTTTGCAGCCAAAATAAAGATGATAAGTTTCTTAGCCATAGTGGTTATACTGCGCTTTTGTGATACAAAAGTCACTTCATCACAAACATAGCAGAAGTTATCTGCACTATTAATACAAGTATGAGGCATCTCTGCTCACTTTGGCTAAAACAGAAATGTGTCCCTTTGCAAAATCAAACACTGACAAATAAGAGAGCACGACACTGTATGATTTCTAGAGCTGATATAGGGCAATTTGTTCAGCAGAGTGATGTAAGCTTCATTATGATTGCATCATCCATGACTTCTAGGAATAACATGATGCAATTCATATCATGTATGATGCAATACCAGCTTCAGATTGCATCATTCATTGTTTTGCCTAAAAAGCAAGTACTGTCCAAACCCAGTCATAGATTTATTCATAGATCCAGTCAAAGATGTATTTTAGTCATTTCTGGTTTAAATTGAGATCCCTTCCCTTTATAACTCACTTATCCTCCGCCATTCCCAAGTCAAGGGTCTTATATACTGACCCAATAGCATATCTTGAAAACTAGAGCCAGTCAACAATTTTAAGCATCATTTTCATTCTCAGTGACCTAGAATTAGTAAAGTTGGACTACATTTATTTCAGAAGCATTTTGGCTGTAGAGCAGTGTTTGCGGCCACACTAACCCAATCCGATATGGTAATACCGATTTCAGCGCTACTCCTCTCGTCAGGGATGAGTACAGAAACCAGTTTAAAGAGCCCTTTATATTGATATAAAGGGCCTCCTTGTGTGGACGGGTGCAGTGTTAAATCGGTTTAATGCTGCTAAAATCGGTTTAAACGCGTAGTGTAGACCAGGTCTTACACACACTGACTCAGACCTGAGTCAGTATCAGCAGCAGAAAAATCCCTGTGGTAAATGATATGTTGACCCAGCCCTGACTTTGTGAGGTAGGACTTGTGCACAGAGGCTTGATCTTTGACTGTTGCTTGAATGTTTAATTGGAAAAGTAAGAAACACATGGGGCTTTACTTTGTCTCCTTGTTGTTCAAATTATATCATGCTTAACTGCTTGCATAAGTTATGGGGACAGCATTACTCAAATTAGCCGTAGTTACTAAAACAGAAATGAAGAAAGTCAAAAGAGTGACTCTCTGGTCCTGTCTGTTAGGTCTAAAAGCACAGATTGGGTCAAGAGCTGATAGTGTCTTTAAGATTTGTAACATATCCATGAAGGAATGTGCTGAGATTTGTTAATCCTGGTCTGATTTTCTTTGTTGATGAACTGAGCCTAATGATATGATATAAATCTCAAATGAGGGTTTTAGTTCCATATCTAGCCACATACAGATGATGATTTTTTTCTGCTTTCAGGATAAAACTTGAGTTCATGAGCATGAGTGAAATGCCTTTGTTTTTTTTCTTGTCAGAGGCAGAATTTTGGAAAAAAACATCACCTGATGTAGAGCTTTGTTATAAATCAAACTATTTGTTGTATGCTATAATAGAGATTGTTTGCTTTCAGTGACTCTCAGCAAAACTAGGTGAAAAAGTTGGGACAGCTCAGTTTAACCAGGCTCTGCTGTTCTGTGACCTACACCACATTATGAAGTTCAGCAACTTGCATAAATGGGCCTTTTATTGCCTGGTCAAAACTAAATCAGAGTCTGAATGGAGAGTCCTAAAGGGTTCTTTACAGCCTGTTTTCCTAATCTGTCCTAATTATAAGGGTAACTTTATAAATCCCATAAATGAGCCTTTTCAGATAGTATTTCCTTTATCTCAGAAGGAAGTTTCAGTATCTATGACTGACTAGCCTTTACTCTGCAAATACACAACCTTCTAATATCAGAGGGGTAGCCCTGTTAGTCTGGATCTCGATCTTAGAAGGTTGCTTTTTACAACCTTCTAAGAGTATGCTGGAAGAATTACTTAATTCACAACACCTGTGCAAAGCCAGACTTTCCTCATGGACAATCCTTGCCTGTAGGGTATGCAGCTGTGGTCCTTTCCTCAGGTAGGAGGGGGATTTTAACTTCTTTCTAACTGCTGTGTGAGGCCCCTGCACCCAATCCTACACATTAAATTCCTGTAAAAGCAAAGCTTTGGCAAAGGTTTTAGCCTTGTATTACTGAACTGACAGAGGGTATCTGCTGGTTATTTTTTGGAGAGAAAAAATTTTTGGTGTAGCCTATGTTCATTGTTTTATAGACAGAAAACATGCAGCAGAGAGATTTAGGCCACCCTTATGTACCCAGCATATCACTCATGAGGGTCTTCTGAGAAGTAGGACACCAGGGAGCCTTTGAAGAATCCAGAGATCTACGGGGGAACTTGGAAGATTACAGCAGCAGTCTGATAAACATGAAACCATTACAGGCAAGACTGTCTTTCCTATGATGTATGCTTAAATCTACTAGTCCTCAATCTTTGCTCTGCAACTATGGGGGATGGAAACTTATTTCCACCCTTCCCCCCCTTTAATGAAAGCTGAGGAGGTTCTTACATAATTGCTTGTTTCCAGAAACTGGAGATTTTAATAAAACACTGTAGGATACCACTTCCCTATGGTTTTTAGCATGTTTCAGCTGCACAAACAGCTGCATAGCTGCAGGATTTGGCCCCAGGACAATTCTGCTTGTGTTAAGGTTATCCCTGCATGGACAGAGCTGGTATAGCAGCTCCTATGCCACTCTTCACCCCACCTCTATACAAGCTACTCCAACTTATCCTACTTTATGGAGCGCATGTTTAAATCATGAAAGTAGTCCCAGGTAAGTATGTGTGTAAGTGTCTGTGAGCATAGTGTATTTTCATTTTTTTAATCAGTTTTGAGTGAATTTGTTTAAAATCTGCAGAAATTTCCCACAAGTCCCACACATAAATTAGACTGCATGATCTAGAACTGAGAACTAGTCTATGGTTTCATCTTCTCTATGCCAAGCAAAAAGACTATTGGAGGGGGTGAATTATGGCTAACAGGTCCTTTAGTTAGTCACACAATGCTTTTGTCCAGAAGTGACTGCTTTTCTTATATTTGTCCCTTCTGTACAACTAACAAACAGAAGGTGGAAAGAATATTTTGGATGCAATGTTTGTAAAGGGAACTAGTATTTACTATAAATGACTTTATCAATGTGAGTTGGGAAGTTCAGTCATTCACACAAAACACACAGAAGCTATACTTTGCAATAGGGAGGAAAGGGTCACTTACTAGTATATCAGCTCTGGAGAATTATGGGACATTCCTTGAGGCCTTCATTCTCTGTTAGCATACACTTTGTGTGGTTATGTACACCAAGGCAAAGTGGGTGCAAAATGCAGCCAGATTTTGGTACTGACTGTTGACCTTGATTCAACCAAGTATTTAAGTACATGAATATTCCCTCTAAATTTTAAATATCAGTAGCTCCATCAAGTATGTGCTTCAGTGCTTTGCTAAATCATTGCTTTAGCATCCAGTTTCAAGAGACCACCATGAGGGTTAACCAACTACTCTGTGTTAAGGTTTGTGGAGGTCTATCATATCTTGGTCATCTACAGTACAAGCAACAACCAGACTCTCATAATTGCCTTAGCCTTAAGAAAGCCTCTTCTCTATAGGAGAACCTTTGAGAGTTGTGGGAGATAATGGCTTTACTGAGTATCTCCCTGAAGAATTTAGTTGGAATGGGGAGGCCTTGGGGGGGGGGGTTGGAGGGGAGGAAGGGGATTTGAAATCAAAGAGAACATAATTCCATAAAAGTGGGGGAGAAGGATGTGTCATTCACCTTCCATATCTCGTTATCTACAGTATCTTCATGGTCAACTTTCAGTGTATTAATTTCTAGGTGATGCATTCGTGTGTGATGAATTCCCACTTTGTACAAAACTTTGGTATTCCTCATTTAAAATTGAGATCCTCTCTCACATTCTAGGATGGATTTTTTTTGTGGGATGGGGGGCAGAGGCAGGGGCAGGGAATAACTGATCACAGAATTGCTTTTGGTGTTCCAGAGCTGTTTTATTTCAAATATTTCCAGTAATAGCCTGTAGTCTCATGCCTCGGAATGCACCCAAGGCATGTATTAATGGGCCAGTAAAAGATGGCCTGTCATGTCATAAAGCTATATTCCCATTCTATATGAACAAGTCTGTTCCATGAATATGCCATGGGCAATCTGGTATTTCATCTTTGTGTCTGTTTTAATCTCAGATTGTATCCAGTCCCTGTCAGATTGTTAACTAGCAGGTGTGCTTTTTTGTGTCCATTAATGCTGTCATAAACAAATAGTAGGAGTTAATAGAACAAAAGTACTTTATATCTCTTTTGCCTGGAAAGAGTTAACAAAAATAGTGAGCCTGGCTGTCGCCTGACGAGAGGACCAATCAGAGGACAGGATACTTTCAAATCTTGAGGGAGGGAAGTTTGTGTGTGTGCTGTTAGTGTTTGGTTGTTGTTCACTCTGGGGGCTCAGAGGGACCAGACGTGCAACCAGGTTTCTCTCCAATCTCTCCTATACAGTCTCTTATAAGTTCAGACTAGTGAGTACTAGGTAGATAAAGCGAGTTAGACTTATGGTTGTTTTCTTTATTTGCAAATGTGTATTTGGTTGGAAGGAGTTCAAATGTGTATTTGGCTGAAAGGAGTTCAAATTGGTATTTTGCTGAAAAGAGTTTAATTTGTACTTGTATACTTAGGCTGGGAGGGTATTCCCAGTGTCTATAGCTGAAAGACCCTGTACCTATTCCATTTTTTTAAATTTACAAAGATAATTTTTACTGTTTTTTCTTTCTTTAATTAAAAGTTTCTTGTTTAAGAACCTGATTTTTTTTTATTCTGGTGTGAGACCCCAGGGGACGGGGTCTGGATCCACCCGGGAATTGGTGGGGAGAAAGGAAGGAAGGGGGAGAGAGAGGTTATTTTCTCTCTGTATTAGGATTCAAGGAGTTTGAATTGCAGGAATCTTCCAGGGTGACCCAGGGAGGGGAAGCCTGGGAGAGGCAACGGTGAGGGAAAGGCTTTACTTTCCTTGTGTTAAGATCCAGAGGGACTGGGTCTTGGGGGTCCCCGGGCAAGGTTTTGGGGGGACCAGAGTGTACCAGACACTGGAATTCCTGGTTGGTGGCAGCACTACAGATTCTAAGCTGGTAATTGAGCTTAGAAGAATTCATGCTGGTACCTCATCTTTTGGACGCTAAGGTTCAGAGTGGGGAATTATACCATGACAAATGCTCATCCTCAGTTTCACAGGGCTAGGTTTCTGTTGTCCTTTAGTCCTAGTACCATCTTCAGATATTCTTCAACTACAGAAATCTCATACGCTGACCTTTTGTTGATAACTAGAGTAGGGAAACATTGAGGTATTTCAATTCACAGGTGGTTTGGCAAATGACTGATTTGGTTTCACTCCTTACTGCTTTGCAGTCCATAAGTTTCACCTGGAGTTTACAAGCACATATGTATAAATAGACTATTTCTTTGTTAAATATCAGTTTTTCTGTCCTGATTGCAAAGCAGTATCACAGAAAAATAGAAACTGGTTTACAGTTCCTGAAACCCAGTTTCTATACTGTTGCTGATATCATTTGTAATGCACCTGTAAACCCTATAGAGTTACAAGATGTCATAACTTCTCTCACATAGGATGACATTTCGAAGTCAAAACCAAATATACACTGAATGTCTGAAATGTGGAATCTAGGAAATGTCCTGTCATCCAACTAAACCAAATTAAACACTGAGACCCAAATCTTTCCAGCCATCAACAATCAAACTTTGGGCTGTGCATTAGACATCTCCACACAGGGCCTGGGGTAAAGAAACCTCCTATCCAGCTAACAGATTTGCTTGGAGGACATGGCTGCAGCTGACCCCCTACCTATTAAAGCATTTAAACATCCATCTCACTACAGTATCTATAAACTGGCATGTCCTTGGGTGATCTTCAACCACAAGCATGGGCAGCAGGTGAACTCGGGCTTGTGGACACTAGCCCCTGTCTGACCCGCCCCTTCTGCATTTGGCTTCACCCCATTCCCCTGCTGGAATTCAGAGGTCCCAGAGCACCAGGTTGGCAGGTAGCCCCCAGTATGGAGGGCAGGCAGCATGACCCGAAGTGCTGGGTGGGCAGGCAGCGTGAGTATCAGCTCCATCTGCCTGAAGTCCCTTGCTGCAGGCCGGCCCCCAGTAGCCCCAGTCTGGGCAGCTGCAAGAAGCTGGCATGGAATTGTGGACCCTCCACCTCCTCGAGCAGTCAGGGAAGAACTCAGGCCAGGGCTGCTTTAAGTCTATCCCGCACCCTGGACAGGTGGAGGGTCCACCGTGGCTACCCACAGCTGCCTGGGCTCCCTGCCCAGACTCCATGCTGGCTTAGCCGGAGGTGGTGCCTTGGGGGAAAAGGAGGGGAAAGGGATGGGGTCCTCTCTGGGGAAAAAAAGTGAATGGACCTGGCCCATCCACTTTCAGAAAGTGAGAGGGCTAATGCCCCCACCCTGATCTGGTGCCACTGGTCCAGGCTCCTGACCACATGGGAAGGAAGAGCCACAGCAAAGCACAGTAGGAAGCAAGAGGAGACCTGGGGGTGGAGTATGGGTGAGACCATGCAGACAGTTTGGGTAGGCTTAGCCTTCCACTGCCTTTGATACCTGCCGCCCATGACCACAGGTCTTTTGGATAACAACCAACTATGCTAACCAATTATGTTACACACTCAGCTGTGGGCCTAATTGTGTGCGGAAGGACAAGAGGATCTGCAGAACCCATACTAAGAGGCTACCATCTGTCTCTGAATACTGCTAGGCCGGGAGCCACACAAATCCTGTCCCCATATGCGGTGCACAAACACTGCTCCTGCCGCCAGAGCGCCCTGTACACCTGCTGGGAAGAGAGCAGCATTTGGCCTGTTATGCCAGGCATATGTATATGGTGTCTCGATCTTTACATTCTTCACTGCCCAAAAGAATAGAAACCTTCTTGTTCTGGTTTCTCAGAATCTAACTGGCAACAGCAATTGTAGTTACCGTACTGCAGAGTTAAATGGTGAAAAATTCCTATGACCAGCAAAACTCATAATCCGATTTTAAAGGCCAGCTTCACAGAAAGTCAAATATTTTGTTGTTCTTGTCTATCTGTTTTAGCTTTTCACATGATTATGACAGCTATTTTTCATAGGATGAACAGTTTTTCCATCTAAGGAATGTCCCACTGCTTTTTGCACTAGCCCATGGATATACAGCACAACTTGCAATATCTGGCATAAGAGAAATATTTTAAAATGCTGGTAATTATTACTGAGAGCATGAACTACTCCTTACTAAGGCAAAACCTGATAGCACTTTAGTGGCAGTTTTGCCTGAGTAAAGAGTTTATAATCAGATCCCCTGAACTGTGCTGTGCACCGAAATTACCTGAGAATTAAAATGACACGTCCTGCTGTGCAAATATTTGGGGATATTAAGAAAAGATTTCCTGTTTCTCTTCATGAATTGTTTAGGGTGGTAGAGTGGCCACAGACAGACTTTTGCCTGAACCCAGCTATTTGCCCACAAGCTGGACAGGATAAATTCCATGCTCCAGTCTCTCTAGAGTTCTCCATCCACAGCACGTGGTCTTTGTAACAGGGTAAGAAGAATGTTATTTGTAAAGAGTAAACTGGGTGTATGGTCTTAATCAGTTGCATTAGCCAACATTCCTTAAGGTGCACTTCATTTTCAAAATATTGACATGAGCTTTAAGTCATTGTAGTAAATACCTTGTACACTTATAAGATAGACATGTCATCTCATACATCAAGTATATGTAAAAATTATTGGATAAATATTTCCATAACAAATGTTATTTCACTGACTGTCTCTTATGTGCTCAGGTCATTTTTTCAAGGCTGTTTGCAATAATGGTCTATCATACAAAAAGTGTGTTTGGGCTGCTAAATATTTATTCATCAAATATCCCCATGATGGTAAATGTAAAGTTTATTGAAAGGCCCATAGCACAAAAGATCATATGACATAAGGTAACTAGTGATTTATGGCATTGTTACCTCCAATAATTGAGTAAATGAGGCTTCAAACTGACTAATGTTTCTCTTTATTTTGTTTGCTGAAAATATTTATAACTTTCCCCGGGGATTTTCCAGACTAACACTGTATGATATTGTAAAATTATTCTTGAACTATTGTTTGATTTTAATTACATGTGAATAGAAGTAAAAATCTTGGGAATGCTGCTTCTTTGTTTAACTCCTTTATATGTTACTTCTTGTTTAAATTTACCCTGATTGATTGTTGAAAGGGTGAGGTATATTTAAAATCTGTGCAACGTCAGTGATATTTACACTTTGTACTTTTCTTTTTTTTGTGTGTAAGAATGGATATGCTGTTCAGTAAATATAATCTATACAGCAGATCTCCCTGCTCTGATGCAGAGAGAACCTCTGGGATGGAGTTAGGTCCAGAGGTGGCATCAGAAAGAGGAAAATCCCAGGAGGTTCTCCATTTTTGGAGAGTTTTTCCCAGATCATCCCCACAGGCAGGGACATGGGAGAAGAGGGTGTTGCTATCTACATTCTCCAAAGTGAGTTCATCCTCCAAGCCCCATTTATCTGACAACCCCACTGAAAGCATAGAGCCTCCATACTACCTCCACGCCTCCTTGCTACTCCATCAATGCTCCAATGGCAGCTGGGCTGACACAGTATCTCCTGCCACACTTGCCCCTGGAACTCCCTGTTAAAAGGGCAGGGGTAGGAATTTCACAGTTCCTCTCAGAAAGTAATGGAGTCCTAAAGGGGGGTTAGGCTAGATGACCCTTGGGGTCCCTTCTAACCCAATGGGTCTATGATTCTAATCTTATTAACTTCTGAGTTAATGAGTGGGGATATATGTGCCCCTCAGCGTGATCTGGCACCCATTAGGAACATTTTTAAAGGAATGTTGTCCCTCAAACTTCTATAGCATGTACTGTTCATCTGGGAATCAGTTGCATCTTAATTCATTGATTGTGTAAACAATGAAAGTATAATATTTTGGTGGTGATCAACAGCCTCAGAATGAAGGGAAATGTGCTGATGCTCTAGCCAGGGAGAAATGCTGATTTGTTTATGAGGTCACTCAAAAGACATACTAAAATGTTGACTCCCCAGCAATGTTTTGAGTTAGGTACATTTAATCATTTTATTATCTTACATTGATAAAATTAATGCAGAGAATCAGAGCCAAGCTTATATCTCCAGTAAATATTATGATCATATACATCTGCAGAACACACAAATTCTGTCCTCAATTAACCAGTGCTTTTAGTAAAACTAAACATACTACTTGATTTATTAACATAACATGACGTTTTTCTTCTGGTAAAACAAACAATATTCATTTCCACAACACTTAAGATTTTGCAAACTTATAAACTTACATTAAAAAATGCAGCCAGGCTGGGACTGACTTAACACTTAATAATACCCAGCACTCAAAAAGTGCTTTTCATTCATAGGTTTCAAAGTACTTAATAAAACTGTTCAGTATTATTATACCTATTTTACAGATAGGGAAACTGACTTGTGAATAAGTGAGTTGCTCAAATGGCTTAGTGAAGCATCAGCACAGCTTGGAATAAAATAAATTCCCTTAGTTCAAGTCCCATGTGCCACCTGCTGGACTATATGCTGCATCCTTATGCTGACATTTACTACGCACTCCACTACAAGCAAGCATCTTCTACATAACCTACTTACCTGTGAGCATACCATCACCTGTGAGCCAAATCTTGCTCTTTTTACATTTACACAAGGTACAGTTCTATTTCCTTCAGTGGGACTATTCACTTGAGTTGAGTAACTTAAGTAGGATGTACATATACGGGTGGAATATTTCTTTAAAGAGGAAGCTCCATATTTTAGAAATTCAGCATTCCCATGTGATGCACTTAGTGCCATAATAGATCTCTTGCTAATAAATAGTTTACATGAAAATCTGACATGAGAAACTAGATTAATCTATGTAGAATCAATTTACATTATTAATTTACACAGTGGTTTCAGATACAGTCTTGGCAACACGAAACCACAAAGCCAAATACCCAGATTCTGGTCTCATACTTATTTTACACTAGTATAACTTCATTAACTTTGGCGGGTTGCTCCTGATTGATACTTAAGTAAGAAAGTGCAGGATGGGGCCCAGAATTTCTGCTCTTCACTGGAAAACATTTTCCATAACAAAGTATTATTTTATAACAATAAATATACCTGGCCAGGTAACGTGTGGCAGTGTTTTATGGAAGAGAGGCAAGATACTTCTACCCTTCAGATCTTACAGTGTAAATTGCCCATTGAGCATACTCATGGAGGAAGAATATGGGATATAGTTGACAGCATTTTATTTCTTCATAATATAAAGGTATTTCTGCCAGGGCTGGTTGAAAATTTTCCATCAAGACTATTTTTTGACAGAAAATTAGGTTTTCTCCCTTTTTGTGAAAAGTGCCTGGCTTTCTGCAAAAAAATCTCAGAAGCTTTTGTAAAACTGGAAACATTTCAGTCAAACAATGAAATATTTTGATTTGGCAATGTTTCTGTGGGGCTATAATTTGGTTACCTCATATCTCTCCTTTATTGACCAAGCTGACCAGCTGGACTACATCTCCCATGAGATGTGGGCAGTCCTTGATTGGATTTATAGGCCCCAATTATGCTGGCAGATTCCTATCTCTGCAGAGTTCTATTGATTTCCTAGGAGCAATGATCTGTTTGGCTGGAGCAGCTGCACTGGCACTGAAAACTTATCTGTACTTGAAGGCAGAAATGTGCATGTTAGAAATCATTATAATAGTTTTACTGTTATCAGGGGATGGGGAAATTCTAAATCTGTGCATTCTAGATTACATTCAGAAAACCTCAGCATTTTTTTTCTTCAGGCCAAGTCTTAGAATGACATCTAAAATGTCCATGTTAGTGGGAAGTAAAATAGGGGACTTAATGTAAAGCTTTATTTGAAATAAAAAAGTCTTTTGTTTGCTCCAGTGTACATCTCTAGAGGGTGAGTTACTGAATGCTAAGAGGTTGTTGGAGGAAAAAGTGAATAAAAGTTCACCCTCCGTTAGATGTGAACCCAAAAATAATTGAACATTTTATTGGGTCAAACCTCTTTATAAAGATCTATGATGTAGTACAGACCCTGGTAATATGACTAAGTCACTTATAATTCCTGACTATTTTACTGAATAATGGACTGACCTTGGCACTGTATATGCAGATTAAAATAACTGTTAAGAAGCTAAAGGCTATGTCAGTATAATACAATGAAAAGTCATATTCCTGCATGGAACACTATCTATTCATAATATTTTCATTCACACCAGGACAATAAAGACTCCAAAACTTAAAAGGATTTCTAAGATAATATTTAAAAAAACCCTGCAGTAATCAATATCTGCATTTCTAGTCTGTTAAGAAGGTCAGCAGATAGTCCCTGAATAAGTAGATCACATGCAATGATTTGTAAATTTTTTTTCTTCCCATGGAGACTTGAAGAACTTATTTTAACTGTTTATTAAATAACAGTGCATCTTTTTGCTGCAGTGGAATTTAAAATGCAATCAAGTTTCCTTTGTGTGGAAAAGAGAACTACAGCATCTCAATTAAAAATGTCTCTCTCTGTGAGATGAATTACTCCTCTTGACCATATTTTATCCCACTTCTTGAGCTTAGTAACAAATGAATCCATATCTGGTATCAATCCTCACACAAAAGAGCATTATTTGCCAGAAGGTTAATCCTGCGGCCCTCATGGGCCCCAAACTCTCAGTGGGCCAGTTTTTACCATTCTTGTACCTAACTGCAGCTATGTGCTCAGCATGAGCAACAGTGGCAGAATCTGGCCCATTGACTACACTGAAGTCAGGGGGAGTTTGAGACAGGCAAGGGCTGAAGGATCAGGCCCCAAGGGAAGAGAAGGTAAAGAGAGAGCAGCTCTAAATGAATAATGCTTCAATATAATGGCCCAGCTAATTAATATTGAATTCCAGCTGAAATCCTACTGAAGTACTTATCACATCCACATTAATACTGAGCAAGTCCATCAGAATTAATGTTCTTGCAATAAATATCAAATATCAAAGGAGTTAAGAATGATTAAGCCATTATTGTAAAATGTTAGATGGGGGAAAAAAGAGAAAGGGGCTGAGCCTTAAAGGAGCTCCAGGGAATTGCTAACCCCCTAGTTCACAGGCACCAATAATACCTGAGAGGCTGATTCTGCTACCCTCATTCATATTGAGTAGCACTTTACCCTTATTTCAACTCGGAGTAAGTCACTGCTGAGCATGTGCAATGTCAGCAGAAATTAACCTGCTGATTGCAGTGAAACCTCACAGAGTAATGTAGTACTCAGTGTGAGTCAGGGCACAACAGCTGAGCCCCTGGGTAGCTATATTTAATTATAGTAAAACTATAGTTACATCAAAATAGTTTGTAGAAATACCTCTCTGCTATCTCCATAACTCTGGATGGTGGTCATGCATCTCTGTGAAAGATGCCATTCTATTGTATTGAGAATGAGGTTTATATTAGTGGATGGGATGAGGTACTTTTGCTTCAAGAAGAAAGAGTATTACCTCTTCAGCTAAATTTTCCTTAGCTGCAGCAATGATAGGGCTTGAATGGAGCTGACATTCCTTTTAGAAAAGGCAGTGTTACACATGCATGGTAGCCAGAATATCACAATGTGCTGGTCCTTATTCAGTGTTGGGGTGACCCACATAAAGGTATATAGGCAAATCCTAAGTACAGTAGCTATTCAGATTCATGCTGACAACATACATCGGAACATCTACTTTAGTTCAGCCTTCTGGTGTATGGGTCACTTCACACTGAATGATGCATATTCAAGCATGTAGGCATTAAACGCCAGTTTGGATCAGACAAATGAGATATGAATTTTCTCTTACAATATAGCTTGAATGAAAGCAATGACCTAATTGCTGAAGAAGCTTTTAATCCATTTGATTATCTTCCAATAAGCACAAATGTTGAGACTACAAAGCCTCTTCACCATCTAGATCAATGTGCCACATCCCAGTGTCTACCAAAAAATATTCATGTGAATTAAAAACATAAATTTTTCATACTTGCTCTCTAAAATCTTCTCTACGTCCCTGTCTTTTCTGCATTCATCTTTCCACTAGTTTCAAAGAATTGTCCCTTTACTAATATCAGACCAGAGTGGCTGAGCAGTTGATGGTGACAGCTTAAACAAAGATGCAAACTCTGACCTTTGTTACCCAAAGCTAGGTACACTATCTTTTTAGTGCATCTGAACAATATTTCCCTTTCAGTTTTTGAATTATCAACAGATTACAATTTTCTCACATATATATTATTTACAATTATTTAGCCGATGTTTCAGAGAAGAATTCTTGGCCTGTGGATTGTATGCTGGCAGTTCACTGTAATTATTCAAAATTCAATTGATGTTGATGAGTTATTATTGTTCTTTAGGTTTCATAACATGTTCCTGATCTGTATGAATATAATGCTTAGAATCAGATTTCTTAGGGTAAATTCACTTTCAAACTGAAAGTTTACTTTCTGCATTCTCCAATGGTTTCTTGAATATTTTTGCCCATAAACTCATTAACTAGAATGTTTGTGAAAAGAAAAAACAAAAGTGATATGAACACAGGTGAAGTGAATTCCTTTAAAAATACAAGTAATACGCATGGAAAGTTTGTAGAACTGATAAATGAAATTGTTTTTAATTGTTCACTTTATTTATGTAACTTCTGTTCACCATTCACTACACTTGCCTACAGGAACATATGAGATCCCAGAAGGGGCAGACTTTTGGGACCCCTCTGGAAAGTGGAAAGGTGAATATTTGGGTAGATTCCTCCTCCCAGGGCCAAAATGCCATTGCAACAGTAACAACAGTGCCTGCTTCTGCCTCAGACCTCCAGGCCATGGCAAAATGGTTGGGAATTTTAAAATGAAAAAAAAATATCTAAAGTCACAAAGAAATGAACCACCTAATTAGCATTTGTGCAGCCCCAAGTACCAAACACACTGTGGCAAAGACTGAGCAGGGTCTGCCATGTGGGAGCACTGTGCTAATTTGTTTCTAAGCTTCTATTTTTCAGGCTCTGAACCAGAACATCAGGAGAGCTGGTACCAGCTGAAGAGTTATAAAATACCATGGTTATAGTGTCGTGACAAAGTCTGTGTTCAGTGTTCTGTGTTGCAAGTTCTGTGTCTGTCTCTAGTGGTGTGTGTTCAGTGTTCTGTGTTGCATGTTCTGTGTCTGTCTCTAGTGGTGTCCTGTGCTAGCATTGGGTCCAGAAAAGAAAAAGAAATACTACACTAGACAGGACAAATGTCTTTTCCTCTCTCTACTTCCCCCAAGTCCATCTAACTTAGATAACCTAACAAAAAATAAACCTGATGCACTGGGGGACCAATTTTTTTGTTTTGGACACAAGTGGTGATTGCTAATAGTCATTTTGCTGTTAATTTTTGTTATTGATACATTTGTATTGTTAGTTACATTTGCTTATATTGTTAATTCCACACTTTCCTCTATGCACCCTGGTTCTACTCCCTCAAGCCCTAAAGGGTAGTTCTTGGGCCCCCATAACCTGTAAAACCTTGGCCCATAATTGTAAGGCCCCATCTTTCAGGTCCCCAAAAACCTCTTAAAAACAACTGTTAAAAATAGGGAATTCTGCAACATTTTAGCAACAAAATGTTACTTTAAGTAAACATTACTTAACAGCTTAGCCTTGCATGACAACTGTGGTCCTCCTACAAAATCTTATTTGCTGTGTGTGCTTAAAAAGGTCCTGATTTCAGTAACTTTTATTATTTGATGGCTATTGCTGCATCAAACTTGGTCCTCATTTTATTTGTCATAAATTCTGTAAAAGCAACAGAGTGTCCTGTGGCACCTTATAGACTAACAGACATATTGGAGCATGAGCTTTCGTGGGTGAATACCCACTTCGGATGACATGCATCTGACGAAGTGGGTATTCACCCACGAAAGCTCATGCTCCAATATGTCTGTTAGTCTACAAGGTGCCACAGGACTCTTTGCTGCTTTTACAGATCCAAACTAACACGGCTACCCCTCTGATAAATGCTGGAGAGGATGTGGAGAAATAGAGAACTTTTTGTATATATGGTGGGAATGCCATAAGACTGTAGTATTCTGGAGGAAATGAACAAATAGAATTTTCAAGATAACTAAAGTTAGGTTATGCGCAGACCTAGGATTTATCTTAAGGTTACATTTCAAAGGAGGTTATTGACTTGGGGAAAGGACCCATTGATAACTCAAATATTACTAATAGCCAGGTGTGTAATGGATTGGTTTTGAAAAGGACAGATCCAACATTTTTTTCATGGAGAAAAAGTATGGGAAATGCTTTCAATCAAATAAAATAATTGTTAGTCACGTTGCTTAATGCACTACTATAAAAAGTTCAGATATGATGATGAGCACAACATGAGAACCTATAAAGAACAGAGTGAATATATTTATTTTTTCTGAATTCATCCTGTCCCATCACTCTTTAAAAGTCATTCATTTATACAGGTAAGAGTACTTAATAGAAAACTTACAATGTAAAAGATGGGGATCTAGATCTATTAAAACCATTGAAAAGCTAAGTTGAGTTTGATACTTCATCCCTAGGCAGGGACAGAGGGCATGGTGTGAGTGGCATAGTGCTAAAGGTAGCTTTAAGTCACCTTGTGTTCTCTGCATTCTTGGGTTGCGCATGTGCATGTCTAACTACAGCATAAGTTAGAATACCTCTTAGGCTGCCCTAATTCATGTTTATTTCCAAAGGCCTCCTCTGAGTCCTGTGTATAGCAGTAGTTTACCCTTCTTGCAAGGCCTGGATCCACCCCTGGGAACAGTGTAGAGTTCTTATTCCAGTTCTACGCTAGCTGGAGAGGTCCTCTACGCAAGGATATTCTCAGGGGTCCTTTTCTGCTCACTTTAAGGCACCTTTATGCCAGAGTGGGACAAAATAACCTTCATCTGTCTGATAGTTTATGGTAACTTGTTGGTTGTGTTAAGATAGATTGCTCACCTTGCGTCTCCATAACTGAGATCTCTTGGGGTTCATTTTTGCTATTTAGAGTCAGCCCCTATGAAGAGGCAAGGACAGTGGTGGGACTGCCTCTCCCCCAAGAGAGTCATTCTGCCTTCATGAAATAGAATAGTTCCCCGAGCACCTGGGCATACTGATGCTAAACTCCCAGAAATACACCCCTTCCTCAGGCATAGCTTGCTTCCTCTGTTAGCCAGTGTTAGAGGGGTACTGTATGACTCACAGTCTGTATCTGATGGCCTCACACACCTGAGTAGATTGAAGATTACAAATAGTTAATATTTTTGTCTCATGAGGAATAGTCTCCACTTGGTTAGAGCTATGGGAGTAGAGTCATGGTCTTACCTCCTCCTTATCTCCTTTAAGGCATGTAGTACCCCCAAGGGAACAGTCTGAAATTTTACTTGGACCTTTACGTAGGCCATTCAATGGAGGAATGTGGGAGACCCCTTTTACCTTCTATCACACACAGAGCACACCAGTCTATGGGCTGGACACAATCCATCTCTTGGTAAATACAGTATGCATCAGCCTTTGCAGTGAAACTGCATTGCTGATTTTTATGTGCCTCATTCAAGTAGACTGTACTTTAGCACATAAATTATTAACTTGCTTCACATCAAACTGTCCTCAATTATATCATGCTAAAGCTGAATTTTGGTCAGTGTCATTTGGAATACACTTCATGCAGGGTTAAGACCATGGTGACATGTTGCCAACAACAATAAAGGGAATACTGCAGGCAATGGCTGCCTCTGCCCAAACCAAACACTTTATGCTCGCTATAACAGTATCCAACTCAGAGCTTCTGCTCATTGCTTCTCAAGTACATAAAACCATCATAATCATACTTCTTCTTTCCCATTTATCCAATATAATAAACACTGAAACGCATGGTAGAATAAAAACACCCACAGCAAAGCACACATTTGAAAATATCCATTAAGAAACAGGGAAAATTATATAAATGCACATTACTGGCATAATCCTATCCTCTGACATTCCTACACCATGGCTCCCAACAATGGGCCAGCAACCTTAATGGAATGTAATTAAGAGATTAACTTCAAAATATAATAACTAGAAACTGCGTAGAGGATGTAGTCAAGTTGTCGGCTTAATAGCTGGCAGTCTTTGGGAAGAAGGTTCTGTGCTCTCCCTTCTCTCTGCTGGCAGCTGGAACCTTCAGAAGGAGGTTATGGAAGCCTTCAGAGAGGGCTGTCGTTCTTTGTGTAAAAAGCAAAGTGTTGTATAGGTGATCTATGTAGCCATACAGAACACTTTCAGAGCACTGTACCACATGTGCTTACCTCAGACAGAGCATTATAGATTCATAGATTGCAGCATAGATTGAATTCCCTACTGGCTCTTTCCTACTTTGAAACATATAAGATCAGGCCCAAAGTCATACTAGAAATAGAAGCAGTTCCTTTTTTTGGCAGGGGAGGTTTTTACTCTTCCTTTCTTATTGTTTTGTAATACTCACTCTTAAAACATGCATGTTGGTTAATCTGGGAGCAAATACAGTCTGTGCTGCAGGCTCTGAAAACACCAAAAATAAAATAGGACCTTTTTTGTTATGAGCCTTATTTACAATATGAACACTTTCCCTCTCACCCCCCATTTTGCTCCCTCCAGCCCCTCTGGCCCCACATAAAAGACACTTGAACAGGTATCAATAGCTTTCTTTGTGATTTTTCACTAACAAAGCTGTATTTTTTCCACCAGAGGTAAGTGTTGAAAAATTTGAATTGGAATTTGAAGGTTCATGGCTCCCAAACCAGCAGGAGTTGAGGTTTAATTGCTTGGAAATACATTTTCACAGCTGATACTGGTGAACAGAAAAAGTCTGTATGTCAAGAGGCTCTAAACTAATCATTTAATCATAACATGCACCACCCCATACCTAGGGACAATGTAACTGTTAACAGCTTGAAGTTGTTGAAAAAAAATACAGCAAGGGGGAGGTTTCTTCTATTTTCCTAATATTTTTCTTCACTCAGAACATACTAATAGAAGAAAAGTGTCTAATTTTCAGTTCTGTCAATGCAAATGAAAGTGAAAGTGTGTTCATCTGATTTTATCAACCAAATTTATTAGCTCAGATACTGTTAATTAAGTTTACAATTCTGAAGTTGCTCAATTGTTAATACACTGCCTGTATAAACTCTGGGGCTGCCTGTAAGATCTGGTTACACTCAAGAGACTGAGATTTGATTTCCAGCACTACAGATTAAGTGGAGAATTGCAATAACAATTAGCCAATAGTCACTAGTTCTCAATTTACCATAATGGAAGGTCATTTCATCTGCATCTTTCTTCCCTAGAGAGAGGAAAGAAACACAGGAAAGTGGAAACTATTGTGCCTTTGATAGTCAGTGGATAGAAGAGTGGACCTTGGCTTCTGAATATCCAATATGGAGAATGCTTAACATTTTTATTAAAGCTTATTACCTTACCATGGTTTGGGACTGATATTTATGCTTAATATATTCATAATTAGTTTTTGTTTTTTAAATCTCAATAAATAGTCAACTAAAATATATCTAATCTAGCTAGCTAACAGATAGATTGTTCCTTTCATGGGCTTTATGTTGGCATAAGCAGGGCCAACAGGCGGGCGTGGGGGGGAAGCCGGTACAAATTACCTGGGCCCAGTGGTCCGGAAGGGGGCCCAGAACCCAGCTTTGTCGACCTGTTCAGCTGGTCTGCCCTTGCTGGGTGTACCAAAAAATTTTTTTCGGGGCCCGAACCCGCTTTCAGTGGCCCTGGGCGTAAGGACCTTCCGATGCCCTCCTACAGCCTTGTGTAGCCTGCCTGAGGACCAGGCAGGGTTGTAGTACCTACAAACTGGACCACAGGGCCTGCTAGTTCCCCACTATCATTGTATTGGGTATAGTGGAGTCATGGCTCTGTTTCCCTCAATGCTCTAGTGTTGGCTAGTCTTGGGGGAGAGAGACAGGGAACACATTGCATGTGCCTTTTGGCGCTTCCCTTGGAGCAATTGTGGTTCAGTACCATACCCAACAGCACTGAGCTCTATCTATCTAGGTATTTGTAAGGTGCTAATTGCTGAGATGTCTAGATTAAACTGCAATGTTTTTGTTACCACCTCCCGTCAAAAAAAGTTATACATTTAAAATAATGAAATCCATTACAAATGCTCATAAAATCATAATATTTCAAATCCATGTATTTGTAAGTAGCTGCCACTCCTCTGGACTGAGGAGGAGGAGGTGATTCAGACACCTGATAAGGATGCCTCCTAGGAGGCATCCTTTGGAATTCTATGGGCATGTCCCAATGGGAGGAGGCCTAAGGCTGACCCAGGACACCTTGTAAGGATTATATCTCCCAGCTGGCCTGGGAACACTGGGGAATCCCCCAGGAAGACCTGGAACCTGTTGCGAAGAAAAGAGAGGTCTAGTCCTTCCTATTTGCCATGCTTCCACAGTGATTCTCACCAGGAAAAGCGATATAAAGGAAAAATAAGAAGACGTTTACAAGTGTTTATTAACTTTGGAATTCAGATTGTGCAGAGAAAAAGAAGCTTAGTGATGACACTAAATCAACTCAAACCACCACTTCAATATATCATTGTGACAACATTCTTTTAAAATAAAAATTATAGTTTGGAAAATTGGAATGACTGGTATATTTCACAGAAAACCAGCTACTTCTCTATGCATTGATCAAAGGTCTAGGAAGAAACAGGATGGTGTGACATGGATTTGTTAAGGAGTCTAATCTGTAATGAAGACAGTGGGAAGATATGCCATCTGAGACAGTAGATTGTATTTCAGATCAGCAAGAATTCTAATGAACCTTAGCAGTTGATAAGACTATAAAGGTAGCTTCAACCCTTTGAGAATCAATATCCTGAAATAGACCTCCTTGAAAATGAGAATTGGTGTGAATATAGAAAACAGATTAGGGAATTCATATCCATTGGCCTGGCCAGTCATCAATCGACAGATAGTTGACTGTATGGAGGTCAAAGGTTGGCCTTTTAATTTATAGGTTGATGATTCCCTTGGGGACTGTATGGTGTGAAAAAGAATTTGGCATGCATGATGCTATTATAGGCATGATCTGTCTGTCAAAATCCATTAGCACTCACTTTTCCTTCAAATCAACATTAAGCTAGCTTTGGTATGATTTTTTTGAAGCAGATTTCCTATTATGCCTAGTAGTCCTTTATAAGTATGAAAAATGTTGCATTACTTATGACAAAAAGTGATTTTTCATCAATTTGTAAAATCTATGGTATATTCGCTTCAATTAAGACTATTTAACACTCTCCATCTATTTGTGATAGCTTTCAAGTTTAACTGAAGACCTTAGAGATAATAGTGTTTATATTTGGCACATGGCGCTATCAAATACTTGGCATATGGTTTTATCAATTGTTTGTTTATATAATGACAAAGACCAAAATAAATCAAAATTATCTGTTTTAGTAAGGTGGAAGTTAATATTTAAAAGAGAAACAGAAATATATTAGTCCCATTTTGCCTCTGTGTAGACGCAGAGTGCTTTAGCTTGACATTTTCCCTTAATACTTTGCACTGTGCAGTCTGTGTCTCTGGATAGCTGGAAAGAAAAATAAGCTTAAATTTGTTTTTAATATTTGTAGATTGTAGTTTCAAGAACACTTCTTACAACAGGCTTTGAAAGGAAAGTAAGTATGTTTTTGACAGAAATTCATTAGTAAGTTATGCCTCAAGAATTCTAATTCTATGCACATAAAACATGAATAATGATACTTTCTAGGTGATGTTGAAAAACTATACTGTTGTAATGTAAATGACAGAAGGATGCATTAATGTGTGTTCACAGTATTCTCAAAGATTGTGTTAGAGGCAAAATAAATGAGGAAACTACAGTAAAGGTAAAAAGAAAACAAATTTATTTCCAAACAGTTAACCTATTCATGGTAGTTATATAATGGTGAGTTTAACTATGGTTTAAATCAGTTGAGCAAAATGCTATTATATATCACTTTGTTTCTGACTACTTACAAGTTCAAAACCTGCATTCCGCCATACATTTCCACTCCATATGTCAACCTTTTAAAAATAAGGTTGAAAAATAGAATGAGTTCTTTTGATGTTACACTGTCATAGCTTTTGCTGTTTGTAAATAAATCAAATCAATGCTTCCCAATGTGTAATAAATTTGACTTTTCCTCCCCAGAGATTACATCTGTATCTTCAGAAGAATTCAGTCAGTTTGGTTCATTTGATGGGCAGATGTATGTCATGCAATACTTGATGAGAAACTTATGAGTGTACTTTGGCCATCTCTGCTTTGAGCTGTCAGATGGATTTCTCTTGGGCATCTTCTCTCTTGCTGTGCATCAGAGCAAAATAATATTTTATTGTTGGTCATAATTAATAATTCATTGAAATGCACCAAATAAACACACACAAAAAGAATGTGGATATAAATCTTATTGGGTCCCTGGGTAAAGTCAGTGTGCTTTTGCATGTTGAATTTCCAGGCATATATTATATCATCCAATATCAGAACAAGCTGAGAAATGTAATATAAAAATTTGATAAATTACTTTCTGCCTGTAAATGAGAAAACAGACTTGTAAAATGTGAAATGAACCATTCTGGCAAAGTAGAATTTGAGCTTAGAGAATAAACACTTGAGTTAATGGCTAGGGTATCTCTGAGTCTCAGAAGCTGTGGTACATAGGGAGGGTGAAAGTGAGGTTATGGAAGCTCTTCAATATTTTACTTCGAACATCCTTACAGGCCTTAATTAGACAGATTACCTGTTATGCATGGTGTAGTGTGCTGAACAGTTTTAAACTGGCTTGTCCTCAAGGCAAATGGAAGGCAAAGTCAAAAAGAATTACACTCTACACAAATAACAGTGAATGTTCTATTAATGGTTATGGTAAAAATGAAATCTTCCCAGCCAAAGCACTATTTAATTTTTAACTAAATTGAGTACAAAAGAGTTTGTTAAATATTTACTGGTCTTTTGAATTTATGTACCTAACCTGCCCACCTCTTCAACGCTTTTTAACTAGTGACAGAATAATAAGTTGCTGGAAACCATGACAATACCTCTTGTTGTAATTACTTGAACTTAAATATGAACTCAATATGCTAGTTTTTTTTCTGATTTATCACCTTTTGCATCTAAATATCTGACAATATGGTGAAACCTCTGACAAAAAAGATTAATAAACTGTTTCTGTATTTTTGTACCATCAGACGGTAGATACCCAGGGTCTTTTGTTTTTAAATGGCTGAGTTATAGGTCATCCATATATTATAAAATGTAGAGAAACAAAAATGTTTACTAATGGCTTCAGGATGCAAGTGTTAACTCGCTGTATGTATGCTAAATTCCGGAATCTATTTAATCGGTTTATTCAGCCTACCACCTACAGGGAAGGGTCACTGTGTCACGCAATCCTGAATGGTATTTTGTGTGAATTGGGAACAGAGCTTTTTAAAGACCAGAGTTTAGGAACATAAACCAGATGTGCTCATTTGATATAGTCTACTTATTTAAAAAAGTCAAACACTCAGATCTTTTTTAAACCTTATTGTCAAACACATTTCATGGAAAGTAAGCATTTTACAGTTCTGAGTGCTGTGAGTTTCACTGATTGCTGAGATAAAATGTGTTCTGATCTTTGCCATAACTGCTTCTGTCCTCTATTTACAGAGTAATATGCATCTAAGGATTTTACTAATTTAATCAGATAAAATTGAATATATTTCAGGATATTTACTTTAAATTCTCTTGTCATGTTATTTTTATAGTCAAGAATGTTACAAATTATTAATTTATATTAAAAAGCAGAAAATTTTGTAATGACATTTGTTTGCCTTCAAAATGTATTGAGTATTCATTAGAATTAATGTACGCAATGGAAGTTTCTAATTTACTCAATATACCAGTGTGTCCTCACTGTGAATAGGTAGGTTTGAGTAGAGTAGGGATTCAATTGGAAAAATGCTGCTGAAGGTTATTCTAGAATCATAGAAATGTACAGCTAGAAGGGGCCTCAAAGATCATTTAATTCAACCCTCTAGGCTGAGGCAGGATCAAGTATACGTAGACCATCCTAACAGATGCTTGCCTAACCTGTTATTAAAAATCTTCAGTTATAGGGATTCCACAACTTCCCTTGGAAGCCTATTCCAGAGCATAGCAAGCCCGATAGTTAGAAAATGTTCCTTATGTCAAACCTAAATCTCTCTTGCCGCAGTTATGTTGATTACTTCTTGCCCTATCTTCACTGGACATGGAGAACAATTGATCACCACCCTTTTTATGTATTTAAATGTATTTAGTGTATTTAAAGCTCTTAATGTATTTAAAGATGGTTATTAGGACCCCCCAAGTCATTTTTTCTCAAGACTAACTTGCCAGGGTTTTTTTAATCTAGTTTCCTAAATCTTTTATTATTGTTGTTGCTTTCTAATTTGTCCACATTTTTCCTAAAGTGTGGTGCCCAGAACTGGACAAAGTATTCCAGCTAAGGCCTCAACAATGCCAAGTAGAGTGGGACAATTACCTCCACTGTCCTGCATATAGCACTTCTGTTAATACACCCCAGAATGATATTAGCCTTTTTCAGTGGTGCAAGTAGAGTTCATTTCTTACCGGTATGCTGCACCAGCAAAAAGGGGATGGGGGAACACCTGACCTCCCCATGTGACTCCTCACGTGATCACACCCCCAGATCAGGGCCCTGCATTCTCCTCCTTCCCTCCCCATTATCAATCTCACATTACCTGGGGGGAGCACTCCCAATGGGTGGACATGGCACAGCTGCTGTGTGGGCTGCTAGGAGAAGAGGAGGGCTTGCTCACAGAGTTGCACCTGCTTTGGGAATTGCCAACAGAAGAGCTTCAAACCAGCTCCCTCTGACAACAGAGAATATTTTTTTTCCAAACACTCTGGCAATTGAGCCCCATACTAGCAGCTCCTCTGGCATGGCTGTACATCCCCCAGCCCTTCCATGCAGCTGCATCTCCTGAGTCCTGTCTGGAGTCTGTACAGCAGCCCTACCAGAGAACAGGGCAGGGGGAATGAGACTGGGGTCGGTACAGCTGCGCCGGAGGAGCTGCTGGCATGGGGTTCTGCTCCTTTTGTCGCTGTGGTTCCTGGGAGGATTCAGGGCTCTCCCGGGAACCATACTGGCAAAAGGAGCAGAATGTGGGACCACTGGCAGGCCCCATACCAACAGCTTCTCTGGCGGGGCTGTACCAGCCCCAGATCTGTCCTCTGGTGGGGTTGCTGCACAGACCCAGGAGAGGAGATGCAGGTACACAGCTGCATGGAAGGGCTGGGGGCAGAATAGCTGTGCACTGGAGGAGCTGCCTGCGTAGGGCTGATGGGCAGCCCATGTTCTGCTCCTCCTGTGTCTTTTCAGTATGCTGTACTGGCTATAAATAATTCACTCATACAGCAGACCTGACTGGACCATCCTACTCGCACCACTGGCCTTTTTTTGCAACTACATCATTGGTGACTCTTATTCACCCACTATCATGCTCAGATCCTTTTCATCAATACTACCACCTTTCCAGTTATTCACCATTTTGTACTTATGCATTTGATTTTTCCATCCTAAACATAGTACTGTGATGAGGTGTTCGCCCCACACTGGCATGCAAGGGGTTAATAGAGCACTAAGGAGGTTGTGCAGGAAGCAGCCAATAGGAGAATGTCTGCAAGGAACAGCCAGTAATTATTCAGCAGGCCTATATAAGAAGATCTGCAGAGCAGAACAGGGTCAGTTACTCCCTGGAGCTCAAAGAGTGTGAATGAGGTGCCTGGCAGGCAGAAGGAAGCTAGCACCCTGGACAGATCAGTGCTGCTAGTAGGGACCAGGGAAGCTAGAGAAGAGGTCCTGGCTGGCTGCTGTGATCTGCAGGCTGAGACCCTGCGACAAGAACAAAGACGGTGCTTGGGGGCACTGGGGAAATGGGCGGACAATTGATTGTAGTTGCCACTGGGGAAGTGGTGGGACACTTGGACTGCAGCACTTGCCCCCAGAAAGAGAAGCACAGATCATGACAGGGCTGCAAAGCAGTGTCATGAAGGACATGCTGTCTTCCTTGGAGTGACATGGGTACGGGAGGAGAAGTGACGGTAGGAAAGGCACCACTGGGAATGGGTGTACCCACCTCTAGAGCTAATCTCCAAGATGACCAGCAGGACCTGCCAGCATGATGAGTGGAGCCCTGTCACAAGTACTTTGCACTTGTCTTTATTGACTAGCATCTTACTGAATTCAGACCAACTCTCAAGTTTGTTATGAATTCTAATCTGTTCTCCAAAGTGCCAGAAACCCCTGTGATCTTTTTATCATCTGCAAATTGTATAAACATATACACCACTCCTTTATTCAGATCATTAATGAAAATATTGACTAGTACCACATTCTGTGGGACCTCTCTGCATATGTCCTCTTAGCAAACCACTGATAACTACTCTTTGAGGATGGTATTTCAACCATTTATGCACCCACCTTACAGTAATTTAATCTAGACCACATTTCCCTAGTTTGCTTATGATAATGACTGTGCTGAAAAACTTACTAAAATCAGAATCTATCACATCTACAGCTTCCCCCGTCCACTATGGCAGTGATGCTATAAAGAGGAGAATAAAGTTGGTTTGGCATGATTTGTTCTTGATGATTCCATTCTGGCTAGTCTTTATCATCTTATCTTCTAGGTGCTTACTAATTGCCGTTTAATATTTTTACAGTATCTTTCAAGAAATCAAAGTTAGGCTGTCTGGTCTATAATTCCCTGGGTCCCCTTCTAATTTTTAAAGATGGGTACTATGTTTGCCATTGTCCAGTTCTTTAGGATCTGACCCATACTCTGTGAGTTCTCACTAATGGTTCTGAGATTGCTTTAGCTAGTTCCTTAATCCTAGGATTAATTTCATCGGGCTCTGCCGACTTGAATATTTCTAACTTCTCTAAATATTCTTTAACCTGTTCTTTTCCTATTCTGGTTTGTGTTCCTTTCGCACTGCTGTTAATATTAATTGTGTTAAGCAGCTGGTAAATAACCTTTTTAGTGAAGACTGAAGCAAAATAGGTATTAAACACCTCAGCTTTCTTGATGTCAACCACTGTTAGCTTTCCTACCCCCTGCACTTTCTTTTGTCTTTCTCTTGCCCCCAGTGTATTTATAGAACCTATATGCATGTGCTCATCCTTGTTTTGTGCTCATCTTTAGAAATTTGTCCATATTTCCCCTTTTTGCAGGGTTCATTTTTTGATTTCTCAGATTATTAAAGAGCTCTTAATACAGCCATATTAGCCTTTTACTATTTTTCACATCTTTTCTTTGGGATAGATTGCTGTTGTGCATGTAATATCTCTTTGAGAAATGCTACCTGTCCTGAACATCTTTTCCCTTAGATTCTCTTCCCATAGGTCCTTACCTACCAGTTCTCTGAATTTGTCAAAATCTGTTTGTTCTTGTTCTGCTGGTATCACTCCTTCCTCTCCTTAGAATGATGAACTATATTAGCTCATAATCACTTTCACCCAGATTGTCTTTCCACCTTCAAATTTACAACAAAGTCCTCCTTGTTAGTCAAAACCAAGTCTAAAATGGCTGTGCCCGTGGTTGCTTCCTCCTCCTTGTGAAACAAGAAGTTGTCCCCAGTACGTTCCAAGAACTAATTGGACATTTTTTGTTTTGCTATATTACTTTTCCAACAGATGCCAATTGGGTCTAAATTTAGCTTAGGTACTAATACTTTCAGTTCTTCCTTTTTATTCCCCATACTCCTTACGTTTGTGTTTAGAGATCTAAGTTGCTGAGCAAATTCTCCCTTCTCCTGTTTTCTGTCTTGTTGCTCCTATGACCCTATTGTAATCTTCTATATCTGCTTGTGGGCTTTTGTCACCCACTCCTTTAAACCTACTTTGAAGCCCTCTTCACTAGTTTGGTGAGTTGGTGTCCAAAAAATACTTGTCCCTTTCTTGGTCATGTGGACACCCAGTCTTCCTTCCAGAGTAATGGATTTGAACCAAGCTCTGTTGACTCAATTGAAACACCAGCTCTGTTCCGCCAGTTCTGTCAAATGGCCAGAACTAGCTCCAATCATCGTCAAAGGGGGCCATACCCTCACCACTTTCACAGGTCATGCCCTGCACCACAACATTCCACAAAAAAACAGAGTAGAAGAAATATGGACTCAGAAGTAACCACCATGAATGAACTTAGGGTGGAACAGAGAAATGAAATAGCTGACCCTTGATAACAAGGGACAGAAAAGAGATTGACTGCTGCTAAATTCCTTCATGGGATCAGATTCACTGCCCAGTACATAAAGATGTGGCCCAGTGTTCTTCTTGACCCTTCTCACCCTCTTTAGGATAGTAGGAGACCTGAGGGTTGTAGATATAGAGCGGATCCTGTGCTCAGAAACTAAAGTTTTGCCTGGCCCTTACAAGGCCAGACAAATGGAGAAAGGTTCCTTATAACCTTACCTTCCACCAGCACTGTGAAACAGTATAAGAGCTAGGAACAATCTGGCCATAGATGTATTAAATATGGAACTGTCTTCTGCGAAGCACCTAGCATACTTTTGACTGATGTAAAATAACAATAATTCATAATGCAGTTATATCAATTTGCTGGCCTGTTTAATGTATTCAAATAACCATTTTTGTGATGTTTCTTATCTATAGTGAACTGTGAATGACTTTTCATTTCTAGGTCAGAAACATTATTCATCCTTCAATGTACATCTCAGTTCTTAAAATCCTCAAATGATATTCTAGGCTGTATCTATTTGAATTTACCTGACAGAAAATCTTTTTTTAAAAAACCACTCATTAAAAGTACATTTTTGGTCAAATGTTCTTTCCCCTATGATATGATTTTTTTTCTTAACTTAGATCACTGAAATTTGATTTTTGTTGTCACTGTTGTTGTTTTTGAGAGGCTTGACAAACATTTTGGAGGTATTTTTTTCCTTTGATATTACATCAGAACAGAGTATATCTAACATAAGCTATTAATTCCCCCACAGAGTCTTAAATGTTTTCCTATGGTAATGTATGAGACAGGTTTTGGAGAATTTTCCAATTCACCCTCTCATTTGAACTTAGGACTGTTCTCCTTTTGTGTCTAAGATCAACAAAATTAGTATTAAACTATATATTCGATGATTTTACAGTATTTGTCTGAGCTTACACCCAGAAATTATTCAAAAACATTGAAAACCATACATTGCACTGTATAAATACTAAATGGCTAAAGAATTTCCCAAGAGAAGGAGTCCATAAGCACCTCTTAGTTAAGAAAGTGATCTTGTTTTAGTGTTTCTTGAAAACTAACATAGATGGTCCAACCTGTTCAAGTACAGATCAACAAAGATTCCAAAAGTCTTGGCTAGTACTAATGAGATATTTTTCTTCCACACCCATTACTTCCAGTGATAAGAGCTTCTAATTTGGGTAAGATACTGATTTGTAACATTACATAAAATGTCAAATCACCTTCCACTCCCCATAAGAAGAGACAGACAGTTTAATTTCTTTTAATCAAACTCCTTGGTTGAAACTCTGACTGCTTATAGCCCAAATCTGAAAAGTGATGAGAACCCACATTTCCCCATGGCTCTAAGTGAGTAAATGAATGCCTGTGCTAATTGGCTCCACATTTAGTATTAGACAAGACAATCAGGGAGTCAAACAGAGTCGTGTTAGGATTTTTTGAAATGTTTTGTATTTAATTTAGATAACTGCACAGTTCATATTAAATATCTGAGAGTTCTGTATTTCAGAGGCGGGGAAAATAAAGCAATATGTCCTACTGTTAGCAGCTCAGTTTCAAACCAAGTTTCCTGCAGAATTCTTGGAACCTCAGTTTTCATTGGCATGATATATCAAATTCAACTTATGGAGAGCTACAGTAACCAAAAACTGTAAAATACCCACGTGTTTGCACTGATTCCATAGCCATTATCTTCTGTCATTCGGATACAGGTACTGCACTTCAGTTTTACTTGAACAATACTGAGCTGCAATGTTAAAATTCACAACAGCACATGAGACTCAGCTGCTGATGCTGTTTTTATTTATGAAGAGTTGTGGGTAAATGCAAACTAATCAGTTATATTAGAATTTAGGTCTTTAAATCATTATTCAGTCATTACTTGCTACATTGTTACCAAGGGCCTATTTGGATTGGCAATCAAGAAAAGGATAATTGACTGCTGGAAAGAGAGATGGTCTCCAGAAGATAGACTGGCAAAGATACCCTAGGTTAATAAATTGGCATGAAGCCTAAAATAACACATGAAAAGCAAGTTAATATAACACCTATTCCTTCATGACTCACTAAAGCAGGGACTGAAAGGCCCAAAGTAATGCTGAGGTCCATTGTCACTATAGTATGTTAAAAATGGTAACAGTCAATGGAGGATTTAAAATTGAGTGGAGCAAAATGAAACGTCAGAGGTAAAATAAAACCATACCAGTAAGTTATATAGTGTGAGCCCAATTTTGCAACCCTTACTCATACAAGTGAGCACATAAGTGAAAGGTCCCCTAACTTTAACCCCTCACACAAGATAAGTGCTTACGAATGTAAGGATTGCACCTCCAAGACCTTTAAAATTTGGTGGTGTAGGACCCAAACTCAACATTTTCTATTGTATGTTAACAAAACTAGATATAAATAGTAAAAGGCCCCTACTTGTGTAAAATGTACATGTGGGCTCATACTAGCAATGGAAAAAGCTACATACACCACATCTGTTGAAAACATGTCCAGGGGATACATTACAACCTAAACAACAGTAATGTCAGTGGCTGATTAAAATATATTCTCCAACTCATGAAACCTCAGCAACTCACCTTCCTCCTTATTATGCCTGCTATCCAGTCAAGTGCCTTATACTCTCTCCCATGTGTGGTAAAATCCTATTCTTGTATCTTTTTTTCAATCACTCTTCTTGTTGCTATAGAAAATCATTGGTCCTTTTTCTCCTAATTGCCTTGAAGATGGGAAATAAATGAAACATCCCATCATTCTTTGGATTATCTCATTGGGGTATTTAGAGGGGTTTTTGGTGGTGACCTTTTAGTCCTATTAGAGCAGTGCCCGTTTCATAAGGTGAAATCCTAAATCCACTGAATTCAAAGGCAAAACTCCCATTGACTTCAATGGAGCCAGGATTTCATCCTAACTTGTAGATTACCCCTAGCTTTTCAGTGTTATGTTATTTATGCAAAATAAATAAATATTTTCCAAACAAAAGTATGGAGCTTACATAGTTTTAAAAACTTCCTTTTTTGTCATCTCCCAATATCCTTTTTGCCACTGAATTCTATAATTTTATTATTTGTATTGTAGCAAAGCATAGAAGCCCCAGTCATGGTCCAGGACCTCATTGTGCTAGGTGCTGTACAAACACAGAACAAAAAGGTGGCCCCTGCTCCAAATAGCACAATTTCTTTTGGCCTTCCCTCATAATATAATCTATATTCCTCACACCTGGTAACACCTATGCTGCTGTATGATGCCTCCAGTCTTAGGCAAAGTCAATATATGCTGTATTCCAAACACCCATAGAGAGTAAAAATCTGTTGTTTTGTATTCCATCCCTCAGTTAGCAGTCCTATGCCCTATGTGACTTTTATATTGCTGGTGTGCACTGGGCTGATGGTTTGGATGATTTCCCCTTCCTGTTCATTATGCCAAATTATTGGTTCCTTGCTCCATGTCTAATTATTTTACATTTATATGGTGCTTATTCAAACTTATCTAAACTTGTTTTATTTAAAAGGCTGTGAATATTATAGGATAACATATTAGAATGTTGAAGCGCTATTTTTGTAAGCTCTTCATGCAGTAATTTTGTCTAATTTCAGAGGTACCAAAGGAGGCAAATTATGGTTTTCAGTGGACCCTCTAGCTGATGTTTCCTAATACTGGGTGCAAATACTTTCCCAGGTCTTTTGCTCATGATTCCATGGACTTTTTTTTTTTTTTGGTTGGAAGGGATTAATGGGGTAGGACATTGAACAAAACAGTTATATAGAATTTCCTAAACATATGATTTTGCAATATGATTGAGCAATGAAATGGGTTCAAATGGTAGCTCTGATGTAAAATCCTTCTGTGTTTTGCAGTATTTGACAACATTTTAAAGCTCTGGTTCTTAGTTTATGTCCCTGAACTGTTTGTATGAGAGAAATTTAGTATTAGCTCATTCTGCGAAATACTAGTGGTCCTTGGTCTCTGTGCAATCCATTAAAAATCAAGGGTACTGTTTGCTTTAACTCAGTTGTTCCAGCAACTTTGTGCCTACTGAAAAATTCTATAAATAAAGGATTTTAAAATATAAAAACTACTAACTGATGCGTACACGTTCTTTTGCACTGTGCACAGTTCCTTTGTCCAGCCTAGATTAGCTGACAAACCAAATCACTTACCAAAACAAAAATCTGACATCTATCAAGAAAAAGGAGCACAATTCGTGTAATTTTAAATGCTTGCTATGCTTTAGGCTTTATTTAGCTGAATCAGCCATACCTGTTCCATCCCTTAGTAAATTTAGTCACAGTATACATTATTTTGTAGATTGTTTTAGTTGTATTTTGCAGAAAGGTTACCTGTACAATATATATTTATAAATAAGTAATGGGTTCAAAAGCCTAGATTTGACTATATGCCTACAGTATATATAAAGAAAAGGAAAATTAATAGGAAAGCTAAAGGAAGCTATTTTTAAAGCATCATCATTGTGCTTTCCCCCCCACAAACTAGGTATTTTGATTTCTTTGTTAAGATATCTGAAACATAAAATCCATAAAACCTCTTTTGTGCACTAATATAAATTATATTTAAACTAAGGTTTTGTAAACTATGAATTACCTGGTTTGGATTAAGGTTTTGAGGAAACATTAAAAGTCCTTTATTTAATACTGATTTAGTGCCTACTGAGTTTAGTTTTGCTGCAAAAGATAGCTCATATCCTGAGAAGTAAAAAAGGAAAAAGCTGCCAGGAAAATCCCAACAAATACCAGGGGCCCTTCAAATTGAGGGGAAATCCCAGCAAAGAATAGGGAATGGTGTTTGCCTATTTATTTTTTCAGCAAGATGGTCCACCGGAAAACTTGCAGTGTCCAAAGTACTCAGTGGCCTCTATGCCCTAGAGTTTTTCCACCACTGGAACACTCTTTTCAAGTCTCTGGTTAACAAATTCTATTCTATTTAGGCTTCAATCCAGTCAAGCACTTAATCATATGTTTAACTTTAAGATTATGTCAATGGGACTATTTACACTTAACATGTTTAAAGTTAAGCACATATTTAAGTGCTTTGCTGCATCGGAAATAATACTTGAGAATTTATGGAATCCTCACAGTCAGTTAAATATATTCATTTATCAAAATAAATGCATTTCATATTAGTCCTTAGCATTTTGTCTTCCTAATATCCCTTACTTACTGACTGATTTGCTTAATTTTGTTTAACCATTTGTAGAAGGAATAATGTAACACATGGTTGCAAAATTGCAATTGGAATGCTATTGAGTACACGGAGGATGTCCTGACATTCCATTTATAGCAATGGATATACTATTGAAGACTGTTTTCAGAACACATGCATGTTCTGGCAGCATGAATGGCAAACGTGGTTCAGCAATTCAATTTGCTTCTGATATCTGCCAAGTTTGAAATTAACCTTCAAAGCATTTTCTGTAAGTGTGTTCCAGGGAATAGTCTAGAATGTGTATTTAAGGGAATATAGATTGAATTAAAATTTGGCTTTATAGTTTATATTTCTTTTCTCATACTTAACATCCCCAAAAGTGCTTTATAATAGTGAGCAGGAAACTGGTAATGCAAAGATTATGTGGGAAAATCAACTATCATTGTCTGCTTAGTGATAGCTCATGTGGAACATTAGATTAGATATTGAAAGCTACTTTATTAAAGGCTATTGGTTACTACTATTAGGTTATTCCCCATCGCTTTTTGAAAAGTGTTGCAGAGTTGATCGAACTATTCACTGTGAATGCATTATTCAGTGAAGTTAACCCTTTTCTTTCTGCTTAACTTCTCACAAGACAGTCTGCATTTCTGTGAACATCTTTGTTCCTTAGTGTGAGGGAACTGGATATGGGAAATCTTGTCTAATGGTTAGAGCCAGGAACAGGAACCAGGAGACAAGCCAAAAGTCAGAGTCGGAGTCAGAAGCCAGGCAAGGGAACAAGGGTGGGAACAAGGCAGGTACAAGAGAGATCACAGCTGCCAGCATAAGGTGATTTTGCCACAGCTCTGCTGGAATCATTAACTGGGCTGAGCTGGCTAGCCCAGGGAACTCAAGCCCATAGTTCCTGACACTTGCAAGTATTAATCAAACCACTGGCTTTAAGAAACTGGGATATTTGTAAACAGAAACTTTTTAAATAATAAAAAAAGGAAATAACCAAGGATAAATAATGAAAAATGGATAGTGTCAGTGGGCAAGGAATTTATTTCACATTTGAATACGGATGTTTGTACAAAGAACAGTAATTCCTTGAGTATCTGTGTGAACAAAAATCTGTTATAGTGAATGTTTATCAAAAATGGATGATAAGCATGATCAGTACAAACATAGCTGAACTAAAGAACTATTTGGAATTTCTGCACACCATTTCTGCCATATTTGCCCAGCTTTAGTTGGGAGCATGAGACTAAAGATGATCCAGTGGTTAGAATGTTTGCCTGAGCCTTGGGAAACCCAAGTTCAATTCCTCTGCCACTGACTTCCTGTTTGCAAGTCACTTAGAGGAGTCTCTATGACTTTATTCCCCATCTGTTAAATGAGCATAAATTACTTCCCTATCTCAGAATGGTGTTGTGAGGCTAAATACAATAAAGGTTATGATTGTGGGAACCATATAACTCCCTAAGACAGAGATAGAAAAGACATTTCAAAAGAAGTTTGGCACCAATAACCATGTAGCACCCATCTGTTATCACTGTTGTATCTGTATTATATATGAGCCCAAGTCCTGGTATGGGACTTGAACCCTCAAACTAATGTTTGGTTGCAAAGAAACCAGTGTAGAACTAGAAACTAGCTATATAGTACATCAATACTTTTCCCCCCTCCCGTGCATTCCTCTTTATCACCTGTTCATATTGCTGTTGGTATTGTGTAGTATGAACCTACATCTGCAGCCTAGAGCTCATCAGATGCTACAGGCTTATTATAGTGGTATTTTATTCCAGATCTCCAAACTTGCTGGACCATAAAATATGGTAAAGTTTACATCGGCACTCTGAGAATGTTGTGTGATACACATTTTGATGAGTTTGCAGATTTTAATATCTGTATTAAAACTTTTCTCTAAGTATTTCCTAAAATCCTGCCATGAGGTTATTAACAACTTACAAATTTTAGAAATTGAAAATGCCATCTGAGAATGAAGCAGAGATGAACAAATTGTTTCTTACAATAATAGGGCTTTCAGGTCACTGAGGAAATGGAATATTCTAATGTCTGCTTATACCAGCAAAAGTAAATTGTATTTGTTAAACATAATGTTAGTCATTTGCAAACATGAGAAAACAAGCATTTGTTTATTTCAAAGACTGTGCTCCCTACCTCAGATTTATCTGGGTTAAACTGGACTATAGCATAGCAAGATGCTGGCCAAAGACACACATTCTCTTTTATGAATTTATTTTTTTTAATATTGGGAAGGGGAAGTTAAGTTTGGAGGCAGTATCTATTTATCAAAAATCTAATTTGTGGCAGGACTGACTGAAATATGAAAGTGGACTGACTGAAGTGACTTTTCTAAGGTCACTCACTGAGTCACTATTACCAATTCATTTCTCTATGCATAGACCACAAAGAACCCTAAGGAAGGGGCCTTGCCATTTTCTCTTGAAAATGCCAAACTCTGAGAGCAATGTTTGACTTAGACTTCCAGATAAAATTAAAAAAAACAAAAATTCAAATATGATATTGATTCTCATTGGTGAGATCTTAGGCCTAAACATAGAGGCTGGAGAACTGTGAGTTTGAGGCTTGTGATGTTGCACTCTATATGACTTTATGAAAATATGCTAATGAGTTTAAATATAATGTAACTGGAATATGCTTCATGCAAAAGGCCTCTTGTAAGGTATCATTACAAAGTTTATAGTCTACTGAGTGTGGTATCCTATTTGTATAAATGTACCACTCTGGTATCTGAAACTAGAAATATGAAATATAACTATGAGGGCCTACTGTAATTGTGCAAAGTGTGGGCCATTAGTGGTGGTTTGGAATCTTGATGACTCCCATTAACCAGGACAATTGTCTCAGGGCTTGGAGCTGTGCTCTGGCTCCGCTCCAGCTCCAGCTCCGCTCCAGATCCAGGCAAAAATCTGCAGCTCTACTGCTCCAGAGCTGCTCCACTCTCCAGCTCTGGGCTCCACTCCAAAGCCCTGAATTGTCTGCAGACTACTGTGTTTTACTTGTAAGTCTCCCTGTATATGTGTGTGCTGGCAAGTGGCTAATGAAGTCTTACAGTGACATGTGATCATGTCACCTGAACTGGAATCCATCTTTAATCTGGTGCTTTTCCATTGAGAAGAAAGGGGTAGGAACCCAGAGAGGGACAAAGGATTCCTGCCTTATGCAAAAGATATATAAATAGGTGAAACAGAACAAAGGGAGCAGCCATCATGAGGAATCCTCTAGCTACCACCTGAGCTGGAACAAGAGCTGCACCAGGAGAAAGGACTGTGCCCAGACTAGAAGGGCATCCAGTCTGTGAAATAAATTTATTGAAACATCTCTCAGGATGAGATTTTATCTGTACTCATTTGTACTACTGTGTTAGGCTCAGATTTGCATGTTTTATTTTATTTCACTTGATAATTCACTTTGTTCTGTATGTTACTGCTTAGAACCACTTAAATCTTTCTTTCTGTATTTAATAAAATCACTTTTTACTTATTAACCCAGAATATTCATTAATACCTGGGTGAGGGGGGGCAAACAGCTGTGCATATCTCTCTATCAGTGTTATAGAGAGCGAAAAATTTATGAGTTTACCACGTATAAACTTTAGGATACGTGGTTCAGACCCTGGGTCTGTGTTGGAGCAGAGTGGCATGTCTGGCTCAACAAGACAGGCTGCTGGAGTCCTGAGCTGGCAGGGCAGGAAAGCAGGGGCAGAAGAAGTCTTGGCATATCAGTTGGCAGCTCCCAAGGAGGTTTCTGTGATCCAGCCCGTCACAGGGCTGTTAGAAACTATGAGGTTTGAAATTATTCTGGAAAATGGTAGTGATTGAAGGAATGGTGAGAGTGGTGAGAGCAGCAGTGAAGAATGAAAAACCAATTGTAGGGAAATTGAGAGGATTGCTAACCAAGTGTGGACCCTTTCAACTTGAGGACCTATATGGCCCATAATAGGACACATTCAACTTCAGGACATTTGGTGAGCTCAGTAGTTAATGAATAGAGGGGCCGTACATGACATGAGTTGGTGATGGGTTAGTCCAGCTCCAATGTGTCCATATCACATTCTAAATATTTCATAATCATACATCTGGACAATTTTTGTCTTATGAATGCATTGTGTTCTTTAGGAGGGCCAACAGAGAGAAAGGGACATCAGCATCGGTAGAGGGAAAAGTGAGTAAATCTAAGTATTTGATCATACGCCTAAAACGTAGCTGAAAATATTTCAAGGTTTTAAAGGGTTAGAGAATGAAAACCTGCTGTCTAGATGAGGTTTTAGATACACTCAGTTCTAATCCAAGTATTATCATGTTATATACTAGACTTTACTTTTTGTTTGTTGTTTTAGCTAGAGTAACAATTATCATTCAGGTAGCAAATGCCAAGTCTGCATTTTTTGAGGTAATGGCATTCAGATTATACATAAAAGAGATTTTCATATGTAAGCAGTGTCAGGATAAGCTCTACACTGACATCTGGTGGAAAGAATTTCAGAGAGTGTATTTGCATAGGCACGCCTACCCTATCCCAGACTGCTGAGCGGTGGGACTGCTTGGTGACAAATGACTCACCCTCAGTTGGGTGGTACTTGCTAGACAAGGGACATAGGTTCCAAAACCCAGAGAATTGAGAGAGGCTGGGGACAGGTATCTGTGCCTGGTGGTGCAGTCTCCTTGTAGAGCCAGAAGCACCAGTTCCACCCCCTCCTCTCTCCACTGTGGAATGTCAGAGTTGATTTTTTTTATTCCCTCAAGAATCTAAATACAGGTTACTGAGCTGAACTCAACTCACTTTGGGCTAATGGTGCACTAGCACTGGGGCTCCCCTACTAAGAGTTGAAATCATGAAAGAGCTGAAATAACTGAGCTGAGAGCACTGAGTACTGTGCTAACTAGTGGGGGAGCCTGAAGATATGCTGTGGAACAGAGCGGCTGGCAGAGTGGAGCAGTTGTGGGACGGGTGGAGCGGCCCACAGAGCGAGCGGAGCCGAGCAGTTTGCAGAGAGAAGTGGAGCAGCTCATGGAGCAGAGCAGCTGGTGGAGCAGAGCACTTTCTGAGGACGGCTGGAGGAGCAGCATGGAGCGGCTGGTAAAGCGGAGCAGTTCGTGGAGAAGGCGGAAGCAGAACCCACGGAGAGGCAGGGCAGTTGGCCCCAGACCACGTAAGGTGCCCCTTTATACCCAGGCTGGGGGGAGGGACCTCTACAGATAAACTCTCGAACTCTGGGGTGGCATTGACCAGAGACTTTTGGGTTGTTGGACTTTGGGGTGATTGGACTTAAAACCCTAGGGGGAAAAAGGACAGCGCCAAACGTACTTGGAGGTGGGTTTTTGTTTATGGTTTGTGTTATAACCCTGTTTGTGGTGTTTCTCCAATGGGATGCCGCATTAATTCCTTCCTTTATTAAAAAGATTTTGCTACACTCAGAGTCCGTGCTTGCGAGAGGGGAAGTATTGCCTCCTAGAGGCGCCCAGGGGTGTGTGGTATGTGAGTGTCCCAGGTCACTGGGTGGGGGCTCGAGCCGGTTATGCATTGTGTTACTGAAACGGAACCCCTGGATACTGAACCCGGCCCTTGTTGCTGCCAACTCAGAGGGGCAGAAGGGTTACACATACTAATGTAGCATTTAGAAAGAGTGCGCTACAGAACCAGGCTATCTTCTATATAAATCCCCACAGCAAGTGGATCACATGTATTTAAAATATTAATTACAAAAGTGAAATGACTCATTCCTTCAGATCTCTGTATTTATTTTGAAATTAATTCATCAAACAAATTCATATATTTTTAAGAGATCAACAATTTCTGACTTTGGTACTTATAATTTGACAATCACTCTGACTGAATTAGAGCATCATTATTCCTTCATACTAAATTTGAAAGTGCTTTTTCCCACACTCTGTACTTTTAAAAAAAAAAGATATCCAGTTCTATCCACCTGATTTAATACAGTTCAGTTGACTTACTATAGTGCAGCCCAGGGAGAGATGGATTAATAGGATGACTAGTATCCTACTTCATATAATTCCATGGAGTTTCAAGCTTTCTAGGTGAATGCTTTGACTCAGAAATGTTTGTTATAAAATAAAGATATGTGGTTACTGAAGTATCTTGTATTCTGATATTGATGCTAAAATTTTGATATTTAAGACAAGTGCTGTTTTCTACTTAAATGGTTAAATTTACTATCTTGAATATTTATTATGGTGATTTTTTCCATTTTCTATTTCAGTAGTGTGTGTGTTGTGGTCTAAAACACCTCTTTGGAAAAATGGCATTTTTAGAATGTAAGACTTCCTTATATGAAATATACTGGCCATAATGCTAAACATTTGTATGCAAAGAAGATGCAATTTAATTTTTAATACCAGTTGACATATGAGGAGAGTGAGAAATAATAGAGGTTTGGGGCCAAATTTACAAAGGTATTCAGGTGCCGTGAGATACAGATGGGCACCAACTAGGATTCACAACGTCCCATTGACTTCAATAGGAACTAAGCATCTAACCACTCAGGCACTTTTATTAATGTCAGTAAGTGCCTATCTGCATTTTTAGGTACTTAAATACCTTTGTAAATCTGGCCTTTAGTGTCTAATCCTACACAGTGCTGAGTGCCTTGAAATCCTACTGAAGTCCAGCATCTCAGAGGATCTGGCCCTCGTTGTACAGTGCTTCCTTTCAAGTCAAGAAGCATATGCAATTGCAGACGGTGGTTTCATTCAGCTCATTTCAGTGCAAACCAGTTTCCACAGATAGTCTTTAAACTCAAGATAAGTGAAACTACACTCATTTATCGAAACGATGTATACCAGTTGTTCATGCAGTTTTAAGAAACCTGTTGAGCTAAAAAGTATATTTTAAAAATGCAGCTAAGCATAAAGACACCCATACTCTCTCATACAGAAAACAAATCCTATTGGGTCATATTATGCAAACAAAACCAAAACAATTGTTGATGTGATCACCTACTTAACTGGGTGGTCTTGATTGTGTCTGCCATCCAGTATCAGACTTTTAACACAGTTTTTGCAAGTCCTCTCTGGTCAATGCCTACTTGCTTATTATCACTCATGCTCCCTGCTATCTGTGCTCTCATTTGTGCTATATAAATAACTACATTTTCCTCTTCATTCAAACAAACTATGACCTTTTGCTACAAAGATGAATGGTAGTAGCAAGTGAAAGCTTATTTTTAATAGCGCGCAACAAAGTTGTTGGTTAAACTGAAATAGGAGCAATTTTTATTTTCCCAAATTTTCTCTAATTTCTGAATGATATGAATTCTAGCTTGTCGTGCCACTGCCGTTCACTGCATCTGAGGAGATGAAAATGCATCCCTTTGCTTATGTAATATCAATGCTATGTTAAATTAATTCCTTTCCCCTGTAGATTCCCAAAGCACTTTATACCCTCCTCGCCTACCTCAGAAATGAGGATGCTTTAGTTGGTCCAGCAGGACAAAGATATCTCTTCAGCCCTTTGCCGTTGCTCCTTTCCCTTCACAGCATGCCATGCCCAGCATGACCATGGGCTCTTCAGGGAGGGATAAAGAGGAGGGGCAGCTCAGTGGTGATAGTGCATACATAGCATGGTAGCCAACTGGTTGACTCAAAGGGCTGTGCAAGGCTGATTGACTCCTGTGCTCAGAGAGGTTATATCATAAACCCTATTTCCCTCCTACAATGCCAAGCAGTGTCTGGCAACACTGATTCCACTCTTCCTTTCATTGCCTTGAATTAAATTAGGACCATGTGATGGGGTGTGCACTCTGCACCAGCCCTGAAGGGGTTAAGGTGGCTCAAAAGTCACTAAATTAACTTGAAAAGCTGCAGGGGGGGGGGGGGACTTAGGCTTGACTCACAAGCCCTAAGGTGAAGATGAAGCCCAGCTGGACAGGGGCAGGCTCAGTTTGTATAAAGCTGGGAAGTTGGGAGCAGAAAAAGGTTGCACTGAGGGAGCCTGCAGCTACTTTCTGGGTATCAGACAGGGAAAGGAGGAAATCTGGAGGGAGATTAGAAACCCTTGGTACTGTTCCAGCTATGGCTACAGCTGGAATAAAATATAAGTTGCTTTCTGCACTTCTCCTGAGTCTGTTGTACCATGAAGATCATGTCAGCTGTGCCTTGGGATGGCCTGAAGCCACACTGATTCGGGGAGAGTTCCTCGATAAGGGGTTGAAGGTAGTTTAATAGGAAACAGGCAAGGATCTTCCCTGCGGTGGAGAGGAGGGCAATACTTCTGTAGTTCCTGCACAAAGATTTGTCCCCTTTCTTGGCAAAAAAATCACAAGACACCAGGCCCAGATGGCATCCCAGCTGAGATATTTAAAGTTGGTGGAACAGTGCTCCAGTAAAAACTTTGCCAATGTCTCGACAAAATCTGGACCTGCAAAGAAATTCCACCAGACTTTAAGAACGCCAACATTGTTACAATATTCCTATAAATCTATAACATGGTTAAAACACCTATGGAAAAGCTATTTTAGTGAATTCTGAAGGGCTTTTTTTATAAGAATTTGAAACATAGTTGTATGCACTGCTAAGACTTGTAACACCTGTGTGAGTCAATGAGCTAGTTCAAGACTTACTTTCTGTGAGTTTCTGTACCTTTTTTACACTGCAGCCTATTTCCAAGAGCCTCAAGTTGTCCCCCTTTCCTCTTCCTTTTCCATTCAGCTGCAGAATCCCAACTGATTAACTAAGTGTTATGTATCCCTTCTGCCAGGTGTGAAGAGCAGCAAAAAGGGCCAGGTCAATTTTCTAGCAGTTTCCTTAAAGTTTTAGCTATCACCAGCTTGACTCGCCTACCGCCCCCCTCCCCCGAAGCCTGGGAAACTACCTACCACCTGGGGGCATTCCCGATGGACAATATATCCCCACTTACAAACACTGAGTCCAAGTGGCACAATAAAGAACTTCATTAAGAAGTGGGGGGATGGGGAATAACAGAATAAAGCTGGGGAAATAAGCAATTAATAAATTTACAAATTCTATGAGCCAAGACTCCTATCCCCGAGGGTGCCACTTGGTAACATGTCTGGCTCCATAGTGGACATGAGCACAATGGATGAAAAGCTGTGAGTTAGGGGAAACGTTGTGGAGGAGGGGGCAAACCAGATTTTTATGTACTCAAGCTCTAACATAAATGTCATAAAGACATTGCATGCTTGAAATATCCTGTCCAATATGAAATATATGTTCACTTTCCTGTTTAGATCTTCAAACACAATTCCATAGTGGACTATCTTGCTATGTTGGCTTTAAAGCTGAATTTCTCTTTGTTTCCCCTGAAGAAACTAAGATCTGACATTGTCTGGACAGAACTTCTTGAGGCACATTAGTACATACTACAATCCCTGTCTTTACCTGGATTTCAGTATCTGACCTTCTTGAAGCAGGGTCACCAGGGACAAGATGGCCACAAGACAAGTGAAGAAATATTTAATCCAGTTGCTAAATTATATAACATTTCTTTTTTGTAAAAGCAGCAAAGAATCCTGTGGCATCTGCAAATTTGACACCATCAGCTCAGGATTAAACAAAGACTGTGAATGGCTTGCCAGTTACAAAACCAGTTTCTCCTCCCTTGGTTTTCACACCTCAACTGCTAGAACAGGGCCTCATCCTCCCTCATTATCTCTAGCTTGCCTGCATATATATACCTGCTCCTGGAAATTTCCACTACATGCATCTGACAAAGTGGGTATTCACCCACGAAAGCTCATGCTCCAAAACGTCTGTTAGTCTATAAGGTGCCACGGGACTCTTTGCTGCTTTTACAAATCCAGACTAACACGGCTACCCCTCTGATACTTGATTTCTTTTTTGTACTTTCCCATTTTATAGAAATTAGAAATGCAACAATAAAAATAAAACAACTCACACCACTTTAGTAGGTTATTTTGTAAACCCCTCAGCCAGTGCAAGACTGTTCCTAATCCCGAAAGTATTCTTATGCTTTGACTAGTCTAGTGTTAACAGACCCAAGAGATGAGGTTTTCATCACTTTCTGTAGGAGACTATTCTGCAATATAATAGACTTTGGTGTTGAGAGATTTTTCCTCATAGGCATTCAAAATTTTCTTTTTTCTCAATAGCCTACTATTACTCATACACTCTACCTATATATGCACACTTAGGGCCACTTAAAAAATTTCCTCTCCCTTCCATTCAGATGTTGGTAGGAAGTTATCACGTCCTCCCCAGTTTGGAGACAAAATCCATATTTGGGGCCCAATTCAGCAAACGTTTGCAAATGAATATCCTTTCTTGAGCAATTTCAGTGGGACTACCCGCAGGAGTAAGCGTTTGCAGACTTACCCCATGTTCCTTTAAACTTTCCTCATAAATATGGTTTTCTTGCCCTTTAGTTATTGAATTCCTCTCAATATCCTCTGATTTATCGCATCTTGCTGGTATTGGGGTTCTCAAAACATTCTGAGTTGGTGTACATTCATATGTACTACAAGTGTAAACAATTGTTTTTCCAGCTGCTACTGTTTATTTTTGGACACTCATGTACATTTATTATAGTACAAAGAAGTAAATTCTGACAGCAGATAGATGTAATGTACCCTTATCTTAGACCTTGCTTGTTAAATGTGATATTCATGTGCAAAGTGATTGGGCTAAACACTATGCACGTGCATTATGAATTTATCAAATATTTTCATTCAAATGCACTAATTGCCCCTACACATAAAGTAATGAAAATAGTTCCCATTAGCCTTTACTGGTGTTTCCTTAAAGTACATTTTAACATACTTTAAAGAAATTTGTGCTTTTCATGATTCAATTATTGTCATGGCAAATATCCAAACTGGTGAATAAGGACAATAAAATACCCTATAAGAAGTTAGAGGCCCCTGAGCACTTTTATTATACTGTACACACTGGAAACAGTGAAAGTTTTTCGGTAATATAGTCTGTGAAACCATCTGATTTGTTCCATGTTGAACAAAGAGCCATTTTTATGTTTGTACTTTGCCTCTTATTGCAGGGGATCATTAATTTTGCTCTAGCTAAGATGGTGTCAGCACTTCCTTTATTAAACCCATTATAAAAAACAGAAGAGAGTTTAGAGAGTCATCAACTGTCTATAGGTGGGTGAGGTGGTGAGATGAGATCAGAGTAGCTGGGGGCAATTATTCCTGGGACAGCTATTCACATTAACTTGAGTGAATTTTGCAGCTCTGGTAACTTTATCTGAACTTCAACAAATAGATTTAACAAATGTAATTAATGTATTCATTTTAAGACCTGCCTTAAATGGGCTTTGGATCAATGGGAATCTTTCCATTGATTTCAGTGGGTTTGGTCTTATGGATTAAGGCTCTGAAGTAAGCAGGTGATATTATACCTATTTTATAGATGAGTTAGCTAAGGCATAGACCTGGGAATAGAAATCAGGATCCCTGTTCTGCATCTCATCATCTAATCACTCCAAGACAATTCCCCCTTGGAATACATCACATAATGATGATGAAGCATTGCAGGAAGCAGTGTCGCCAACTTTCATGATTTTATCACGAGTCTTGTAAAATTGGTGTTTTTTTCCTTAAAGCCCCAGCTCCTGGAGTCTTGCAATTATATTACTCAGTTTCCATTTACTGAAATAAATGAAAAATTTTGTTTCATGACTGTGGAGAGAAGTTTTCAAATTTTACCCCAACGCATTCTAAAAATTCAGAAATCAGAAGGCAAATGAAAAGAACCCAGTATTTATCATTCTTTTTAAATCTCATGATATTTAAGCCAATCTCTCATGATTTTGGGGTATAAGAGTCATGATTTGTGAACTTTTGAGCTTGTAAATTCTAGAAAGAAAGTTGTTTTTTCTAACACTAAGGAATGAATTGTATTAGAATAAGGAAAACAGTATTATGCCTAAAGCGTCTGTCTTTCTCTTCTTTGTCATTTCTACTTAAAACAGTCACAGCCCCTTTTGCCTGGCTTTTTGCTGCTTAGTTAAAGAAATAAAAGACAGTTATTTACATCTCCCTTCCTCTTGTTCTGGATAGATGATCTTTAAACAAGAAAGATTATTTATGTAACAGTTATCATAGTGGCTGAGAGAGTATTTCTTAATACATACCAAACCCTATAGAGCACTCCTGCATAATACCTGCCCCAACTGCCTCCTACCTGACTTCCTGCTCCCATTTTAAATAAACATTTCATAATAGATGTCTGAAAAGGCTCTTCTCTGCTTCCACAGTGCAAACTAATGGACTTTCAGTCATTTCTATTAATTAGTGCTGTGTTGCTAATGCTTGGTAAGAAATATGGCCTTTTCTGGTAGAGTCAGCAGCTATTGCCAGAATCAGTGCTATCACACTTCAGAACAGGTGTTCCCAGGAGCAATGCAATATTTAGCGATCTTATTTGGTGACTGTGAAATAGGAGGTATGCACATTTCCTCATTTGCCAGCTAGGAAAGCACACTATCTAGAGACATCGCTGATTGTTTTCTGTATAATGTTTCATTAAGAATAAAAACCCATTTAGACAGATATGGTCTATGAAGAGGCTTCTCTACAGCCACAACTCCTGAATTGTTTTTCAGATACTTTGTGCACTCTTCACACTTCAATTCCAGATACAACAATTCCTCAAAATATTTCCATTTTTTATATTTCTAACCAGCCATTTTCCCTATGCAGCTTTAGCCTTAAAGCTGTTTCTATTTTGCTTTAGACTATTAGCATAACTAAAAACCATTATTTTAGAAATGCAAAAATATTGTATTAAATACTTCTTTTACATAATTTTTGATGTGGGGGGAAAGCATCTAGTCTCAGTGGCAAAAACACATTTTAAAAATTCATACATATATTATGTGTAAACTTTAAAAATACATTATTTACCCCATAGATTATAATATAAAGTTGCAAATTTTAAGCCCTTGTGTTGATGGCTATATAAAATGGAAATTCTGTTGAAATTGTACAGAATTCACAGAAGGACTTCACAAAAGTGTTGCAAGGCTAAATTGCTTAATGTATGTAAAAAGCTTTGAGATCTTCAGAGGGATGCTGCCACAGAATGCAAAATGTAACAGGACCCATTACTGCTGGTGCATATTAGAGCAGCTGCAAGGCTACTCTAACTCATGCTAAAAAATGATCTGGCCCTGGCAGCCCTTGGGCTCAAAGGAGCAGTAAGTTGGAATACAACCACCTTTTGTCTCCTCATTGGCTATCTACCAAGTATATTAAACTAGACATGGAGATCAGGGCCTACGTTTCTTTTCTCTTCTGTGGTTATTTGTCCAATCTAACCCACTTATGAAGCATCTGTCCTTTAAGCTTTCTTTGCTTTGTGAAAACTGAACAAACTAAAAACCAACACCAACCGCAGCCTCCTTGTTCAAATGCTGGGCCTTATCAGCATACTAACTTGCACCACTTCAGTTCAGCTAGCCAGTGCAAACCACTGTTTGGATGCTCTTAAATCAGTTTAGAAAAGGGTTATGTTGATTTAGTTTAAGTCAGCAGAGTATCAATTTAAGCTAAATCAGCATACACCTTTTCAGAACTGATTCATGAATGTCCTTGGACACTAGGTTTGACACTAGTTTAACTAAACTTTTGGGCAGATAAGTCTTCAGTGTTACGGAGCTCTCTGTGTTTGTTGCTTATAACAAGATTCTTTTCACACCTTGTGGCATATCACTTCTATAGTTACAGTTTGTAATATTTAATGTATGTGAAATGCTCAAATATTTTAAGCCCTTTTCATGAAAGAAACAACCTTTTTTAGTTTACTAGGAAGCAGCGATTAACTGTAAATATTAAAATTGTATTTTCAAGTGTACAGTCCTTTTATTTGTGTGTGTTTATTTTCAGACCTGATAATAGCCTATATGCACAGTTCCCATGCAGATTATTACTCTTAAGAACAGCATGCTGGGGTTCTGCCTAGGGCTCGTCTCTCCAGAATACTGATACATAGACTGTAACTGACTGCTGCTCTGTGTGGAGTTTGTCATAGCAGTTGTGCATGATCTTTGCCCCATTTTAAACTGCCTCAAGAGATATTGGCAAGTGTGCTGAGTCAGTCTTCTTGATTTAAATCTTACTTTTTTTAAAGGCTTCCTGCACATGAAATAGTTCTTAAAGCACATTATGATTAGTATGTGACGGAATATCACATTAAAGATAGGAGAGCAGTCACTAAAATGGAGGTTAGTTGATGAAGGTTTACATGGGATGCAGAAGTCAATTCATTACTTGCTTTAAATCCACAATTCATAGATTCTCCACTTCCTCGTGAGGAACTTGCTTGGAAAGATTTTTGTGGCAAGATCAAGTGGCATGGCAGAGGGTTCTGCTCAATAGGATATGGCCCCAGTGGAAGAAACTTCATAAAGTTGTACTATTTCATGCCACTCAAGATTACCCAGCAGTTGCAGTCTCAGCAGTTCTGCCACACAAAAGTTTGCAGACATTTAGCTTTGCAGAAATCTGGCACAGCTTACTTCAGTTCAAATCCAGCTACAAGCATTGCAGTCCATGGTACATTTCTACCTTAATGAAGCAGTAAGATGATATGATCTGAGTTATCTGATTACTGGGAAAAAAAAGATTCTGGTCTGATCTTGCAGGTTCAGTTTTTATGCAGCTAACCTGCCTATGAACAGGTTAGCATGGAAGGCCAGCTTTAGCTCCACATTGCTCCAGCATTTATAGTCTCCAATTTCAGATGTGGGAATATTTTTTTTATTTATTCATCTTGTTTCCTACTCTGACCAGAGAACTCTTCCCACTAACTGCTTCTTTCCTGTTAATTCTAATTATTCCAGGGAATGCTACCTAAATACCCTACAACAACAAACAATTCTCTGAGAAACATTAAAGAGGCAGGCCATGTCCAGTATATTTCCAAAAGCAAACTCCAGTCTTAATATCTTTATTCTCTTATCATGCTGCATGTTCTTTTACTAGTGGTTTTAACAAGCTGCTTCCAATATAATTTTTCACAACTGAGATTTTCCTTTCCCAGTTATGTTCTACTCAAATTTTATTGTATCAACCAAAAAAAAATAAATTCTAATGTTGTTTCTGTAGCCTTGACAACTACTATGTCTTTTTTCTCATGCAAAATGCAAAAATTCAGATGCTACTATTTATAGTCCATTATGTTTTTAAAGGTTCCTATAAATTAGTAAGATATTCACTAATGAGCTATGATGGCCATAATTGTGCTGATTTCTTGGCTGAACCCCTAGAATAGTGACCTGTTAATTACAAAATCTGATCTGGAAAGTTGTGACTCCTTTATCCCATTTATAAAATTCATAAGCAAGATCAGTTAATACAATCAAAAGCAATCCATCTCACATAATGGCAATACAGCTCTGGTGAATAGTTTCAGTATGGAATCCATGAATGGAAGAACATGTTTATGTGAATGTTGAAATTCACTTACAGGATGTTGGCCTCCCAGTATTTGTGCAAAGTTATGCCAAGAAGAAAGCTTCAATTAGGTAATTTATTTATGCAAATGGGGGCTATAGTGAGTTAATTAGAAAAGCAATGGGTTGTTAGCCAGAGATTCCAAATTTGGCGAGAAAAGCAATCCATGCTGGCATTCTCCCATGTAGTTTGTCCCTTAGGTTTCCAATGAAAATGAGTAACAAATACTGCTAACTGATTGTTCCAAGCTCAGGAGTCATGTCCAGAATTTGTTTTAATTGGAATTTGGTGTCTTTGGTTGTATGTGTTTGGTTTTTTTAATCAAATGCTTGGACATGAGAGCAAAACAGAGACCGTAAAAAGAAGTGCAGATGGGATTGTATACCAAACATCTAACAAGTATTTCTTAGCACAGTAGGTATGATCCAAGATTGTAATGCCCAACCTGCTACCTACATATGTACAGATAACACCAGACGTGGTTTTTCAAGTACAAAGTGAACATTCACCTCCATAAAGAAGGTCAGTTCAGGTGTATTTTCACCTTAAGAATTGTACTCAGTGGTGCTGCCATTGCATGAAGGGAAGTCCCAGTACATAGCATAAGAGCAGTGAGCAAAACTACTGCTTCTTAGAGGCCCTATCATAAGACACCAGTGTTAAATTTTTTGTTTAAAAAAAAAAAAATTGTCCCTCAAGGGCAGACCACTGACGGAGGAATACTATGGAACACCTACTGTAGGACATAAAAAAAAAAAGCAAGGTAAACCCAAGCAAATGGACACTTTGTGTTTGACTAAAGCACAGAGATTTTCCCATCTATTCTTTCATGAAATGTCATGCAGCAAACTTGCAGAGTTTAAACCAGTTTCAGTGCCAGATGGCAGTCTGATTCAGTGTCATTCACTTGGTGGTTATACAATTTACTTTTCAAATAGTGACTTTTCCCTTTTTGTCATGTGTCTCTTGGATTTATCAGAAGGTTGATCCCCTCTGTGCCCAGATTCTGAGTACTATGGTTCAAAGAAGTTATTGTTTTTAGAGGTGGTGTCAATGGCTATGTTCTTCAGTTTCATTGCTTTCCTGTGGCACTGAAAAAGAAGATTTAAAAAAATCCATTGCATTGCTCAGTTCTAGTATAAAATACTGTGGACTGAAAACCTGACTTTTCATACTGTCCTAAAGAATGTTGTCTGATGTAGCAAATCCTTGGTTCCAAGACTTGGGGGTAAGCCACATACCACATGGTGCAGTAGCTCAAGTCTCATGTTGCCCAATCTGTGTGTGCACGCATGTGTGCACGTGTGTGTGAGAGAGATCTGTTTCAAAACCATTAATGAATGCTGATGATATGTGAGGTGGAAATGGGAAAGGCACAAGCAGCCGGGGTGAAATATTGCCAAGTCTTTGTAACTGACATGCTATAACATTTGAGTACTGGTCCACAAAGCTGTGATAATGTTACAGTGACCCACTGTGTTTGAATTAGTTCACCCATTACTCTTATGGCAATGACTGAAATGTTTCTTGCTAGCCTCCTTTGGAAATAACATGAATAACATAGAAATTCAGTTCATAAAAAAAACACTTTCTGGATGCGCATTAAATTGCCAGACCTGGCTGCAACCACTTAGAAGTAAATTCTTAGATGATAGAGTAGAGACTCCCTGTTCTCTAACCATGTATATTGTTCTAGTAAATTTCATAATTTTGCAAATGGCCTCTGACAGAACTTACTCAGAAGAGGAACCTTAATAATCCGATCTCAGTTAGCCATAATTAACTTGTTCCTAGTTACACAGGAATTTAGCAATTGGCATTTCATATCAGACCAGTGGTTTATCTCATCCAGTAATCTGTGTCCAACAGCGACCAGTACCAGCTGCTCTAGAGTAAGGTTCAAGAAACCCAGCAATAGGTAATTATGAGATAACCTGCTCCCATAGATAGTGGTCAGCTTATGTCCTGAAACATGTGTTTCTATCCCTTTTTATACTCATTTGTTTTTCAATATTTACTATTTTAATTCTGGATATTCTTGTTGCTCAAGTAAATGTCAGATCCTACACTGAATGTTACTAATTTTTGAACACGTAGAACTGAATTGTAAAACTGTTGCATCAATGGTGGTGCAACAATGCAGCAATGTCTCTTATAATGTCAGCACTTACCCACGTTTGTATCTGTAGTTCTGTCTTGTGGTTACAATAGCTGTGGTATCTCTATCCCCAAGGTCTGGATAAATGTTGATATTCAATGGTAATCATCATTCATTTTCACCAGTGGACAGGTTGTGCTATGTTTTGGCCCCTACCTGTCACTATCCTTCTCTCTTGGTCTTACGTATCAGCCTGGTTTAATTTTTAAGATCCACAGACAGAAGCCATCAGTTTCTCTGCTACAGGTTTATTCTACTAACACTGATTTGGATTTATTTCAAGAGGTACTGAAGATATCCTGTCTACTATCAGCTGCCATGCTGCTCTTCAGTATGTCCCAGAGTAGAGTTGTATGCCTTGCAAGCAAAGTATTTGCAAAAAATGTTGTGATTTCAGCCAAACGATGCAAAGTGCATTAATCAGTGTCACATTCGGAGAATTCAACAACACAGAATGTTTCAGAAAATCTTTAAATTGAATTAAATATCCTTAGTTTCAGTGTTATTTGTAACATCTATTTTGCAGCCAGTATGTGTCTTTAGTTTTTCTCTCTGTAACGTGTGTCTGGGCATTTGAAAAGTCCATCTGGCAGTGGAAGAAGGAAAGGAAGGAAGATCACTTGTAGTGCAATGGGATTTTGTTTCCCATTCTAGTTGGCAGCCAATTGTGACACTAAGCAATTCTTCAAGAGGTATTTGTTGCTGCCCGTTGGCAAACAGACAGCACAGCAGTAATGCAGGTGATAGCACAGCCATCCAACTTAGGGTCTGCTAATGAACTGAAGTCTAAGAGTTTTGGATCCACAGGAGTGGCTGTGGCCAATTTCTCTTATGTGAGGTTTTTCTTTTTTCCCCCATTATTTTTGACATTTCAGAGATGAAGCTTTGTTACATACATGCCTTTGGCAGTGGACCGGGGAGATAAGAATTCACTAAGATATAGAACACATGGGCTGAGTAAATGTGTGAAAAATTGAAATGACAAGGGTATGTTGATAGTTTGCTGTTGTTGAGCAACAGTGCCTTGGTTGAAGAACTAGCTTGTTGGAGATGTAGTAAAATGAAATATGTGCTGACTATGCCTAGAGAGAAAGACCTGAGATATTTAAGCCTCCCAAATCAGGACTTACTAGTTAGACCAACTCTGTTCTAACTCTAGGCATGCTAAAGAAACGTTGTGATATATAGTTGATTAACTATCATTCCAGGCCTGTTATGCTTGTTTTATTTACTAAAGTGTACAAGTCAAGCTGTCTAAAGGAAGTCCATGCAAATATCAAGTAAAATACAGCCACGCATAAATAAGCACAATCAAGTACAACAACAATTATAAAGAGATACAACATGAAATTTGTAAATAAAGGGCCTGGATCAGATCTAATTTACTGTGATTTTTTTTCTACAAATGTTAATTGATCTGTTATAATGTATTGCTAGCTACCTTAAATCCTCTTCTCACTTACTTTTGCAGATTGCGACAGTATGGCAAAACAGAGTAGCATTTACCCACTGGCTCAAGCAAGGATTAGTGCACAGTTGCCTTGCCCATGGGAAACTGGGGAGGGATTGTGCCTTTAGGTCTGTGCAGTCTGCTTCCTTTGGTGTGCCCAGCCCATAGGCCCCAGGGCTCAAGAATACAAAGAAAAAAATATGGGGTGCTCAGTACCCACAGACCATGTCCTCACCCATGCTCTGCCCCAAGGCCCTTGATAATCACATCAAGCTCGATCTCTTCCCCAAAACTTTTGCCTCTCACTTCTCTCTGCCCCCTCTTCCCGTCATTTGCCCTTAAGGTGGAGGGGGCAGAAAGGAGCAAGAGGGAGGCGTGCGTGCGTGCGTGAAAAGAAGAGAGTGGCAGGTGGGGAGGCCTCAGGGGAGGCGGCAGAGTGGGGGTAGGGCCTTGAGGCAAAGCAGGGATGGAGCACCCACCAGCAAAAAAAAAATGTCAGTGCCTGTGATCCAGCCTATTCTGCAAGCAGAGTCGAAGTAGGGCAGCAGAAGCATGACTCCTCCTCTTCTCTACCCTTCTCTTCAGTACTAAAATTGTGACTGGCCCTTGTGTCAATTATATAATACGATGAGAAGAAAAAGCAAATTACAGTTTGGAGTTATGACAACTGATTCTCAGATATTACATAGGTTTCAGAGTGGTAGTCCTGTTAGTCTGCCTCACAAAAAGAACGAGGAATACTTGTGGCACCTGATTATCACTACAAAAGTTTTTTTTCCCCTCCTGCTAATAATAGCCCACTTTAATTGATTACTCTCATTATAGTTAGTATGGCAACACCCATTTTTTTCATGTTCTCTGTGTATATTGTGATGGGGCAAGGCCAGATGGCTACAGTAAAGTAGTAAGGAACAGGTATGTTAGCCCCAGGCTAAACAAATCCCTAGTACCATGGTAACCAAATGGCAGTTGCTCCAGGTTAATCAAGGCACCTGGGGCCAATTAAGATCTTTCTAGAAGGCAGTAGAGATAGCTACATTGATTGAGCCACCTGAAGCCAATCAAGGGCTGGCTGGAACTAGTTAAAAGCCTCCCAGTTAGTCAGTGAGATTTGTGTGTGAGGAGCTGGGAGCAAGAGGTGCAAGGAGCTGAGAGTGAGAGAGAGAGAGAGAGAGAGAGTGTACTGCTGGAGGATTGAGGAGTACAAGCATTATCAGACACCAGGAGGAAGGTCCTGTGGTGAGGATAAAGAAGATGTTTGGAGGAGGCCATGGGGAAGTAGCCCAGGGAGTTATAGCTGTCATGCAGCTCTTACAGGAGGCACTATAGACAGCTGCAATCCACAGGGCCCTGGGTTGGAACCGGAGTAGAGGGAGGGCCCAGATTCCCCCCAAACCTCTCAACTCCTGATCAGACACAGAAGGAGTTGACCCAGACTGTGGGTTCCATAAGAGGGGAGGATCACTGAGGTGAGCAAATCCGCCAATAAGCGCAGGACCCACCAAGGTAGAGGAGGAACTTTGTCACAGTATATACACTGTATTTTCCACTGCATGCATCCAATGAAGTGGGTTTCAGCCTATGAAATCTTATGCTCAGATAAATTTGTTAGTCTAAGGTGCCACAAGTACTCCTCATTCTTTATTCAGATATTACATAGTAGATTCAAATTCCATCAAGCTTCTCTATCAAACCTCTTCTTTCCATCATGTGACTATAGGCAACAGATCATGTGGAAATCCAAACCCACATAAAACAGCCACTCTCAAGCCTGTCAAATTAAGTTATCAGAATTTCAGCTGACATAGGCATGATTAGAGCTGGGCAACATTTTTCAAGCTTCTTTTTTTGTGTGTGGAAAAATGCATATGTTTACAAAATGCAACATTTTATGAATTCATGTTGGTTGTGCCAAATTGTTTGTGTCAGGCACAAAATCCTAGAAAATTCCAAAAAAGTCAAAATTCACTTCAGCATATTCAAAATGTTTCAATTCTTCAGTTTGCAACCTCTTTTCATTTGAAGTTTTATTCAATTTTTAATAAGTTTATTTTAAAATTTAAAATATATTGAAATCAATATTTCATTTAATCTGGAATGTTATTTGCTTTGTTTTTCTTTCTAAAAATTAAGGATTTTGGTTGGAGCACAAACTACTTTTTTCAGAATTGCTAGCAACCTGAAAAATCCATTATTTGCAGCGTTCAAGTCATAACATGATAATGTTGTGCATAAATGTTATTGCAATATGTTGCGGTTCACCAGACTTTGTAGTTAATACCAGAGCCTGATCTCCTCTCACTAAAGTGATATTTGGGGGCTCGAATAGGATTGCACAGAGCAAAAACCTGATAGACATTTACATGAATGAGGATCTTAAACAGCAGAATAATTGTATTGATTTTTCTCAGAACTACAAATAATCCAACACAATGTAATTAAAGCTCCTTCTTAAAAACCTCTTTGGAAAACAAGATTAAGGACAAAAACATGATGGCCTCCACTACTGATTTTAGCAGCAATATCAAGAATAAGGCACACAGAGTATGGTCCTAAAACATTGTCATGTCATGAGGTGATGCAGATATTCTCATGCTGATACCCTTGATTAGAATGTATTGACAATGAATGTTTGCGAACCCTTAGCAATATTTAGAATAGAGGATGATGTTCTTGGGAAGGTGGGAGACATATTTTCATTGCAAACAAGATTTGTTTCATGTCTCTGCAAACTAATTATGACGGTCTGCAAAAGCCTTGTCTTATCTTTCTAACATTATATGGTGTACAGCTCACAGGACTGGCTGTTTGTATTTCTGGAGGATCTCTCTAAATTCAGGCCAGTCCCAGCCCAGCACTATAGGGTAGGCTAGCCTGAGGGGCCACACTTACATGGAAGACTTCCTCCAAGTGGCAGATCTTGATCCTCACCCTGGGGGTGGGATAAGGATGTCATCACGGATACATTGCACATGCATCTGCATCACAGAGAGTTTAGGGCTGGGAACTAATCCCTCCCAGATGAGAGTCTGGCTACATCCAGAGTCAACTAGTGCGGTCTCCAAGCCCTGTTTCTGTGCTCTTTGGCCAGTGACCCAAACTTGGCTGCAGTTATAATCCATATATGGGCACTCCCACCGAAAGTGCCCTTCTTGGGCGCACTCCCAGCAGCGATCTCGGGTCTGTGTGGGCCCAGTGTCTTCCTGTGGTGGGCCTCATCCTTCATGTGGGTGCCCTTCACTCTTAGCCCAGGTTTGGTTGCATGATGTTGGAGTTTGGGACTGGGGGGTTTGGTAAGTGGTGGTCAGGATGGGTGTTGGGATTCTCATGGCTCCATTCTCTGTGGGTTCCCCCCCTGCTGGCCTCTCTCTCCTTCTTGGGCTCCCAGACCTCTGGGGTCAGGCCTCGATCCCATCAGCCACCAGGTTGTCTTCCATTAAGCTCATGGCTTCTGCCAGTGTCACTGGCATTTTACTCATTCCTTCCCACCTGCCAGCAGTATCTGCATGAATTATTCTAGGGCCACTGCTTCCACCACCTGGGGCCCAGTTAAGTTCTGTGGGTTCAACCATCTCCAACACTCGTCCCGCACGCGCTAGGCCACAGCCTGTGGTCAAGCTCTGGGGGGTATCATTCTTTGTGGGCCTGCTGGTGGTAGGTCTCCAGACTAATGCCAGTGTGATCCAATATGGCAGATTTCACTCAGGGATACTTCAAAGCTTCACGAGGTTGTGATAGATGGTCTGTGCCTGGCTAGTTAAACAGGGGGCCAATAATGTGGTCCAGTGCTCTGGGGGCCAACAAACAGCCATTCAAAGGTGACTAGAAACACCTAGGGATTGTCACCTGGCCCTTGTCATCTTGGTGAGACTACAGGCAGTCCCATCAGGGCATCTCACAGTCCTACCCCTGTGGGGATGGGCCCTGATGGTCCAACAGGGTGTAATAGCGTAGCCACCTGCTGGACCAGGTGCTCCTGTTGCATCTGGTGCTGGGCAGCAAACTCATGAAGCAGCAGATCTTGTTGCTCCTGAGGCTGGGTCATCTGGAGCTGGTGCCATCTGCTGCATCAGCTGGGCCTGCTGTTACTGCTGCTGGGCCACCTGCTGCTGCGGACTTTCCAGCATCCACTTCAGGAGTTTCTCGGTATCCATTTCTGACTAGTGTAGGACTCTCACTGTCTAGTTCCCTTCTTCTGGGCTTCTCAACAAGTCCCGCTCATTACCCACTTTCTCCACCACATCTGGCAGTGTATGCACACCCTGGCCAGAAAGGCGGGTGTCAGGGAGTACGTGGACACTGCCATTAAGCCCACTTGTCTGTTTCTGACCTCACTACTCTGGGGTCTAAGGACTAGTGAAAAGTAAATAGCCTTGATGCCCAGGGCAGCGTGGCCCAGTGGCTAGAGTCAATAGCGCTATCCTTCAATACAGGATACTGTGGCCTAGTACCCAGAGTCAATAACACAGCCCTGTCGTGCAGGGCAGCAGGGCCTAAAAGCCAGAGTCAATAGCGCAGCCCATTGCTGCAATGCAGCAAGGCTTAGTAGCCATCACTGAGGGGCCATCAGCAAGGGTGCCTGGTGGCCCGGGCCCACCCAACTCCACCAGGTCCCGACCCAGGGCCTTGGCAGTAGCGGAGCAGTCCATCACCAGTTCAGCAGGGAATCCCACTGGAAGATGATGATCTTACCTGGGTAGGGTATACCACTCCGTCACCTTCCCTGGGTCACTTCCTACCATTGTCTCTGGTGTGGCAGTCCATGAGGCTTCAGGATCTCCAGGCTCTGCAGCACCAATCACTTCCTGGGGCTCCATTGGTTGCAGGAGTTGAAGGTGATCCTTGGGGCCTCCGATCGCCACAGGCAGGTGCTATAGCCATTCCTCACTGCAAGCTTCCACCTCAGGTCCTTCCCCTCCAGCATCCAGCCCCGAATGATCTGGGCTTCCTCCCTTTACACTGCTACAGCATCCCAAGCATGCCCAGTCCGGCCTAGGGGTGGGACTTCCACTATGCATAATGTGGGTTTAACCCTGTCTTGGCTAGTGTGGGATATGCACACCCCATCACAAGGTCCCTTCCAGTCCTATGAAAATAATTGTCCATTGTTTTTTCCAGATCTATCCACAGGCAGACCAAATACATGAATTGTTGAAAAGTGAGTTAATTCACCAATTTTTAATATTGATAATTCATTTAAAAGAACCACTAAGAAGCACGTAAGCCAAAGCTAAGTAACATAATTGTAATTCTTGTCCATCTTCACTCCCCATTGTTTGTCATCCTCTTGTGTCATGTAAAAAAATAAAATTAACGTTGGGGGACTTATTATTGCCAATGTAAGGTGCTTAGAGTAAAGAGTCTAGAATATTTTGAGTGCTGTAATAATGTGTGTATGGGCATGATTACATTTATGTAGGCATAGGTAGTGTTATTGAGAAAAACAAATGAGAACAGATTTCTATTAAGATCAAAGAGGTAGACTATGAGAATAACTCTGAATATTAAAACTTATTTTGCTCTGAGGATGTCATGAGTAACAGTAATATTGTAAAAGCAGCAAAGAATCCTGTGGCACCTTATAGACTAACAGACGTTTTGGAGCATGAGCTTTCGTGGGTGAATACCCACTTCTTCAGATGCATGTGGTGGAAATTTCCAGGGGCAGGTATATATATGCTAGCAAGCGAGCTAGAGATAACGAGGTCAGTTCAATCAGGGAGGATGAGGCCCTGTTCTAGCAGTTGAGGTGTGAAAACCAAGAGAGGGGAAACTGGTTCTGTAGTTGGCAAGCCATTCACAGTCTTTGTTCAATCCTGAGCTGATGGTGTCAAATTTGCAGATGAACTGAAGCTCAGCAGTTTCTCTTTGAAGTCTGGTCCTGAAGTTTTTTTGCTGCAGGATGGCCTCCTTAAGGTCTGCAATAGTGTGGCCAGGGAGGTTGAAGTGCTCTCCTACAGGTTTTTGTATATTGCCATTCCTAATGTCTGATTTGTGTCCATTTATCCTTTTCCGTAGAGACTGTCCAGTTTGGCCGATGTACATAGCAGAGGGGCATTGCTGGCATATGATGGCGTATATTACATTGGTGGATGTGCAGGTGAATCAACCAGTGATGGTGTGGCTGATCTGGTTAGGTCCTGTGATGGTGTCGCTGGTGTAGATATGTGGGCAGAGTTGGCATCGAGGTTTGTTGCATGGATTGGTTCCTGAGCTAGAGTTATTATGGTGCAGTGTGCAGTTACTGGTGAGAATATGTTTCAGGTTGGCAGGTTGTCTATGGGCAAGGACTGGCCTGCCACCCAAGGCCTGTGAAAGTGTGGGATCATTGTCCAGGATGGGTTGTAGATCCTTGATGATGCGTTGGAGGGGTTTTAGCTGGGGGCTGTATGTGATGGCCAGTGGAGTCCTGTTGGTTTCTTTAATATTGTATTTAATAAGTAATATTGTTTTTACTTAAAGATCTTTTTTCAATGATAGAGTTATAAAGTCGATGCTGCTCCATAACTGCTTGCTGTGCAGGAAAAAATGAAAAGGCAACTGAGAATGTTAATAATTTGATCTTTCTTGAAATCTGTGGATTGAGCAAGACCATATTGAAGTGTGCACAGTTACCTACATAAATGCACAATTGTGTTAGTTTACATGGCTGCAGGGAAATGAATGTCTGGTGCTATATAATGGGAGATGGAGGGCAGGTCTAAAGATGTCCTCTGCAGTGAAAATTAACTGCAAGCTAAACTCAGTACACCTAGAGATTTACACTTTACAACATCATGTGTCCACTCTGTTACTGTATGCTACACACTGTTGCATTGTCTCCACAGCAATTCTTTTGTTCCTGGGCTACCACCAACTCCATGAGAAGACAGATTAGAGGGTAATGGTTATTGGCCCACCAAGGTAGCTAGTTCAAAGTGGCAATATATCTATCTACTGTTATCCCTGTTTTGAATACTGACTAAGGCCACAGTGGATTGAAGTGAATAATGTCCACTTGTGGGAAGTTAAGACAGCTGACAGGATGATCATTATCATGATGTGTTCTCATCAAATTAGCATTAGCATATTGTTTTGAAATAGATCTATGGAGATCAAGATGAAAATCTTAATGCATGTTATGTTGCTGCAGAATATAATAGTAGTATGGTGTAAGAATTAATATATTCTAAGTTCTTAATGAATGTTTTTCTTTATATTTTGCTTAAAACATAGCATTTAATAGTTAAATGTAAAGTTCTGGTAGAAGATCTGGTGTGCTTCATCAACAGTAAGAATATAAATGTGTCTAAGAGATTTAGACACCTAAATCCCATTTTCAGATGTGACTTTTGTAGCCTAAGTGCCACTGACTATCAATAAGACAAAGCAACATTTTCAAAAGCACCCAAGTGACTTGGGAGCTTAAGTTGTATTTTCAAAAGTGACTTGGAAACTTAGAAGCCCCAGTCTCATTTGCTGTCATTGAAAAGTCAATGAGACTGTGACTCCTAAGTCTCTTTTGTATATGGGACCTGGATACTTTTGAAAAAATTACCCTATCAATTTAATCTCAGCCTCTAAGAAGGGGTAGAATGGAACTCAAGGAGGCAGAATGCCTCCTGGAGATCTCCATTATTCAGAAACAGGGCACACATGGCCGTATGGGAGGCGACCTACTTCCCATGTTGCTCTGGTTCCACTTCATGGGGCTAGCATTGAGGAGGACCAAGCTAAGGGCCTACTTCCTTCTAAGCTCTATAAAACTGTATGGAGGAGTGCTGGAGCAGGTCCCATGCTCCCTTGAGTGCAGGAAGCACAAGTGGAAGGAAGGAAAGATACTAGCACACTTCTTCCCTCCTCCCTAATGTGCACAAGCCCAAGGACCAAGCAGAACCCAGACCGCTATAAGAGACTAGATTGTCTTGGCAAACCTCTTTTAAACCTTTCTTATTTCTTTTAAATCTCACATCCTAAATAAAAAGTTGTCCCCTAAATAAAATGTGTATTTAGCTTATAAACAATATTGCTAAATACTGAAGTATTTAAACAAAAAACAGCTCAAGAACTACAATGGCATGTAATTTATCATAACTTTCCAAACCAGGCCAGAAGGGTCTTTCTAACTCCAGAGAGGTTCTTCATTTAATACAATTTCCTCGGTTGGGGAACATTTTTCCTATCTGTATTAAAAGACCCAAAGTACATCACCATCACACTCCCCCGCTCTTTAAAAAATGTAGGGGCTGCTCTACAGTAATGGGAAAAAAATTCCATTCTGCTATGTGCCCCATTAGGCACAGCTCATGTTCTACAACATGTGGGGACTACATGCTATTTCATTTCTGATTTTCATTGCTAAAATAAAAAACAGAAGGTTCAGCATGAAGTATTTTTTTTTCATTTTTTATTATTAAAACACCATCAATGCAAGATCAGTCAGACTCGGAATGCTTACCACATGTGACACAACCAAAGCTTGGGCCATCGTTGCTTTGCAACATAAGTATCTTGTATAATAATACATTTTCATGTACAAAAAGGTTATTCATTTACCTAGAATGTCTAACACAATGAAAAAAGGATGCACTGAAAACTCTCATTAAGAAGATCTAGCTTTTCAAATAATTTGACTCATTCATTCATTCAGCATTTTCCATTATGACTATTTAGACAATTTTCATACTGTGCTATATTTAGCTTTTCTTCTGCTTATTGCAGTAAACCCTGTGTTGAACTGCGTATAAAATTCTGCTCTTCCATGGTTTGTAAGTAAATTATTAGCCTTAAACAGACAGGGGTAGATGTGCAGCACAATGCATGTGGGTTCAGGTGCATGCATCCTTTTAGAAAACAGACATATAGATTCGGTCTTCCATTTTCTTCAGTGCAGCCTCATTTTTTCTCTTTTAACATCCCTACTTTTACAGCCCTCTCTATGTCCTCCACGTCCCCTTTTTGGCAGTAGACTCCTTTTCCTGATCTACACACATGCTCTGAGAGACATATTCTCAGCTGCAGTAAAGAGGCATAGCTCCATGGGCAGAAGGCTGTTTAACACCTGCTGGTGACGTGGCCTCAGAGCCTAGGTCTTTGTTCTTGCTCCTTGCCTGATTATTTTTCCTCTCCTTGTCGCTTCTTGGACCTCCCTCTGCAGCCAGTGGTGCTGGAACAATTTATATAGTGGGGGTGCTGAGAGCCATTGAACCAAACTGTAAACCTTGTGTATAATGGGATCCATGTCAAGCCAGGGTGTGTGTCAGCACCCCAAGTTCCAGCCCCTTATGTCTGCAGCCTGACTGATTTAGCTAGAAGAGTGAGAACTCCTTGTGTCAGGTTCACTACTTGAGAAAAGTTTCAATGAATGCATTTTTAATAAACTAATTGGCCACATTTCATCCATTTCAGAACTCTGGGAAGCAAAATAGTTGAATGTCTTTTTATGGCTATCTTCTAATGTTGATAGAGTATTTAGAAAAGGGGATCCCACTGCAGATGTTCAGGCTAAAAACACCAGCCACCAGTTCAGTGGCAATATAATGATTAGTGCCTGATGTATATGATGCAGTTTTCCCGTATTGGCTACCTAATGTAACAGAAGCACAGAGGGTCTCTCACCCAGAAAAAATTTTCTCAACAAGATTGTGTTTGCGAGATTCAGCACTCAGAAACAGTACCACCACAAGAGAGAGCAGAAGTTTCCATAAACAGAAAAGCAAATTAAACAGGTCCATCTTCCACTACAGTCCAGGAGCAGGGGTGGAGGTCTGCCACTCCAAAAGTTGTTCTTCCCTTGGACTCAGCAGGGAACAAAGATGGGATCTATGAAGGGATTTGGCCTTGTCTACACTACCACTTACAGTGCTGAAGCTTTCTTCGGTCAGGGGCGTGAAAAATCACCCCCTGAGCAATGCAAGTTTCAGTGCTGTAACGTGGCAGTGCTACAGTGCTGGTAGCTATTGCCCTTGCAGAGGTGGTGTTATAGTGCTGGGACAGCTCTCCGTGGCAGCACTTTAACGTCAGCTGTGAAGACATACCCTTAGGCATTGCAATACTAAGCAAAAGTTAGGCACCTAGAAAACCAAAGGAACGACAGTGATCTACAAAGCCAAGTGAGGTGCTTAACCTCCCTACACAATGAATAGGGAGAGGTAGGCACCTAATAATGTGATCCACAGTAGCCAGCAGATGAGGTGGAGCGTTGCCTCAGCTAGCCAGTTGGTAATGTCATCAGAGGGCTGTGTCCAAGCCCTGCCCCACTCTTGAAGATAAGGACCTAAGTCCAAGCTGCAGGAAACCACAATCCACAAACAGGAACCTGCTGCCTAGAGTCAGATGGCTTAGGTGCCCAAGGAATCTCTTGAGGGTCTGAATTAGGTGCTCTGTTCCACACAAAAATGGCAGGAGGAGGAGGAGGAGGAGGTGCCCACTTTATAACATTTAGCCTAATGGTTAGATGCATAATCAAGCACGCATCAGACTGTTCAAATGTAGATAAATATTTAAATAGTTATTGGACCAGACAGTGAGGCTGTGTAATCCAGTGGTTAAGGCGCCCACCTGGGATTTGGGAGATCCCAGAGTCCGGTCCCCCTGATCCAACCACTTTTTCATTATTTATCCAGAGTGCAACAGCTTCAACAGAAGAGACTGAGGGCACCCCATGTTAATATCCCATAGCTCAGTGATTAGAGCACTTTCCTGAGAGGTGGGAGACCCCCTGTTCTCCCTTTCTGACAGAGAGGGGGAAATTGAACCTGGGCTAAAAGTTATAAGGTGGGCAGCACCACCATCTGCTCCTGTACCTGGATTTTGAAGGGATCCCAAGCCAGGAGGTAGCTTCTGAGCAGGCCCACCAGATTAGGCCCCACATGTGACTTAGGTGGCCAAACCTCTGTCTTTCCCTGACTCATGAATCACTCTGGGACTTAGGCATCGGATAGGCAGCTGGATGCCTAGAGGGAGGCAGCTGTGTGCATGCCCATAGGTGGAAACGTAGGCAGCTAGGGAACTTGTACCCTGAATCCTTAGGTACTGAGGGGGTCAAGGGCCTAAGTACTTTCAGGGATCCCACCCCATGTTTTTATAGCTTTCTCTGCCCTACCTCCTAATCCATCTGCCAAATATCCCTGCTCCATTACCACATCCTTTATGCTACCAGGAGATCTAAGCAGAGAGTTAACTGCAGGCTTGCTGGTATTTAGGTAGGGCCTCTGCACTCTGGAAGAAGTACATTAAAGTCTGATATTAAAACTATAAACCTCTGTGTTTGATTTATTGGGCCACAATATATGTGGATAAATCAGAATACAAGTCAATTGATCCAGGCAGGAAGGCTGGACTAATTCAATATATCAAAAGAGAAATGCACTTAGTTTTATTATGCATAAGGAGGAGATCTCTTATATTCATATCTATTATCTGATCTTTTCTGAACACCAAAATAGGCAATAGGAAGTGTCCTTAATGAAAACACACTAACAATAAAGAGGCGTGAATATTTTCTGGCCACTCAAAGGAATATAGAAACATCAGAAGCCTTTAAATATAAGTGTTCATTATTAAAAACCACTGGGAGTCTTAGGAAGAAGGCAAACATGTCTTATTTAATGGCCCTTTGGGAGCCAATTTATTCATATTAAGATTACATAAATCTCCTTTCTGGTTCCTTTACCTGATTCATTGGTCCATTGACTGTTACACTGCAGCTATCTTTTTTCATCAGCAACTCAAAAGAACGGTTAGATACCACAAATACACTGGGAAATTTGTCTTAGCTCCTTAATTGATTTGGATTACATCCCATTAAAAAAATTAAAGAACAATGGAGTCAATTTTCTTGTGAGTTAATAGAACACTGTTTTCAAAGGTTGTGTTTATACTATTTTGACTAGACAAACTAGCCATTATGTCCCCTTAAACAATTCATTAGTTAGTAATGGCTACAATGACTTCCGCCGATGACAGTGAAGCTGATCAAATACAGCTTTCACTGCTGCAAAATTCATACAGCAAGCCACTGATAAGTTCAGCAGATGCTTCCCCCTTTATACCCTTTGCAAGGATTTACTCTGCCCTGATGAGAAATAATGTGTAAGGTCAAGATTCAAAAACTCAGCCTATACGATCAAGACATGAATTTAGTACTTGATCAGTAAAGAAATGTACACGTATGTAAGCCCTATGGCCAGAAGCTCCAGAGAAGAAAAATCATTCTATCTCTATTGGTAAAAAGGGGAAATTATTTCCACAGAAAATTTCATTTGCATAGTCTGTTACCCACAACTCGTATAGTGACACTTGAGAAGTCACCATAACCATACATAAATTTGGAGGTTGAGGGTGGGGCTTGGGGGAAAAGGAGGAGAAAGAATGTATATGTCTTTCTTTAAAGTAACTAAGATTCTGCTCAATAGTCCTAAGTACTCCTCTGCAGGAGCCACTGTTTTCAGAGACACGTCTGGTGAGCTCCATCTACACACATTTTAATAAAGCTGAAACACTTAGTTGGTTAGTTGGTGGAGCCTTCAGGCAGGACCATATAACCAGTTAAACTGGAAACAGATCTGCAAAGAGACACTTGGACTATAGCAACTCAACCGTGAGTGGAGTTTGGTGGATGGATGAGGGGATAGGGTCAAGAGACTGTTACATAAGAAGAACATAAGAATGGCCCTGTTGCATGAGACCAAAGGTCCATCTAGCCCAGTATCCTGTCTACTGACAGTGGCCAATGCCAGGTGCCCCAGAGGAAATGAACAGAACAGGTAATCAAGTGATCTATCTTATGTCACTCATTCCTAGCTTCTGGCAAACAGAGGTTAGGGACATCATTCCTGCCCATCCTGGCTAATAACCATTAATGGACCAATCCTCCATGAATTTATCTAGTTCTTTTTTAACCCCATTATGGTCTTGGCCTTCACAACATCCTCTGGCAAGGAGTTCCACAGTTTGATAGTGTGTTGTGTGAAGAAATACTTCCTTTTATTTGTTTTAAACCTGCTGCCTATTAATTTCATTAGGTGACCCCTAGTTCTTGTGTTATAAGAAGTAGTAAACAGCACTTTCTTATCTACTTTCTCTACACCAGGCATGATTTTATAGACCTCAATCATATCTCTCCTTAGCCTTCTCTTTTCCAAGCTGAAAAGTACCAGTCTTATTAATCTCGCCTCTACGGAAGCCATTCCATACCCCTAATAATTTTTGTTGCCCTTTTCTGAACCTTTTCCAATTCCACTATATGTTGGATATTCTCACCTGTGGTGGGAAGGGAGTTAGATGGGCTAGTGTCAAAGGTACTGGAAGAGATGGGTATTTTATTCTGTATTTCCATATCTGTACTGTTGCTGGGTTTCCCATAGTACTCAAGTCATGCTGAAATACTCTGAAATATTGCTCTGGCACTTTTTTTAGGAGCCAGAATAGCATTCTGGTACTTCTATTTGTCTTAAGCCAGGCAACTCCTTTCCCTCCTGCCTGCACAGTGTCCTTAGAGCCACTAAGTGCCACTTCTGGGCCTAGTCAGGCAGGTGCTCAGAAGGGAGTTGGAGTTGGAGACACTGCAGCTGGGACCCAGCTGGGCAGGAAAGACACTGGGATGGTGGGATGGAGCTGGAGCCAAGAAATGTAATGAGCTGGGTAGCAGGGCTACCCAAACTGAAGAGCCTCACGTGGGGAGTAGGAGCTGGGCATAGGTAAGAGAGAGGCAGGCTGGGAGTCCCCCCTGGTACCCTGGGCCACCCATAGCTCCCACACTGCCCCTATTTTCCTCCCAGCTCTTCCTGGTCCTTCCCTGGGCCTCCCACACCCTACCTTCAGGCACTTCTCTTTTTTAGGACACCGGCACTGGTTTCCAAAGTTTGTGACTGCATTCCCTTTCCCCTGATAAGAATCTCTCTCTTTGGACACAGTCTCAGTGTGGGGAAATTCTGCCCATTAAAGGTATTCAGAGAGGGTGTGTTTAGTTTCCCTAGCTTTCTGGGAAGGCATTTGAGCCAATTTAGTTACGTGTCAAGAGGGAGCCTAGATATATCAAACCCTTTTTGCTTCCATTAACCACCTGCCAGAAGGTTACATGTGGATTACAGAACCGTGCAGAGATTTGCTGAGCAGCCTGAAAGGAGAGCAGATAAGTTATCATATACACCAAAGGCACAGTGGCCCTACTCTCCAGATCTCTTCCAGTCCTATGATCCTATGGCTCAAAATAGGCATTAGGATAGGATTCTTTAGCTTGTTGAGAAAGGGAAGTGAACAAGATCTTCACTCTATATTTATTAAAACCTAGCTAACAGAGACGAGATGAGACTCTGCCACTCTCACCCAGATGCGAAAGGAACTTATTTAGGTAAATTCTATTGGCCACATTTTTCAAACGTGGGAACACCGGATGGCAAAAACAAATATTTTAAAGGAATCCATAATTCGCAGTTGAAAAAAAGAGGAGCTAAGCAGAACAAGGTTTTTGTTTTCTTTTTAATTTTACAACAGTCAATTTTAAGAACAAGCACAAGTCTTTGTTAGCCTGGGAGAGTTTCCATTGACTCTAGCGGACTTTTGCTCAGTTCACAACAGTATTCTGTGCTTGTAAAAATAGCTCTTCAGCAAAGCTGGCCTTCACAATGGTGTGTGTCTCCAGAGGAGCTTTCAAGGTTCCCGATAGTTCCCTTTAAATTCAATGGGCTTTGTATCTGGCTCATTATAGGGCACATTATCAGTGGGATCTTAAGCAGGTCTCTAAAAATGTGCAATCATTTTTTTCCAACTGGGACTACATGATGCATAGGTTAACCTGAGTTGCCTGCACAAATTCACACAAAAATCCAAGGTTTTGCATGCTCAAATGACTGGGCATGAAAAATTGCAGCTGTAAACATTCGTACTTGCAAAAATGCTTGCAAATTGTTAGAGGATGTATTTGAATATTTGGCTGAATTATTACAAGAGAATGACAATTAAAAACTGAACAGGAACTAGTTGTATACATGCATTGGATAGCAGATATGATTCTGAAAATCAAAGAAAAGATCGGCAAAGACATTTCCTAAAACCAAAGCTCTGTATGTTGTTTCAGGAGGAACTATATACTGTATGCTGAGTGTATCTCTGAGATTTGGAGGAGGCAACAAACTTGTGAGTTGTTATTCCTTAAGTTGTCAATCATTCCTGCTAATGTGGTGAATATGTTGTGAATGATTGGGTGAGGTGAACTGAGCTCATGATCACCTGACCCGGGTTCCTAGACACCTAAGAAGTCATTGGCAGCTAGCTAAGGTTGTAGCAGAAGGAAAGAGACATGTTTTGATGAGTATCTGACTGTAAATTAGCTTTGAGGTGCTTAAACAGAGCTGTGCAGGAATAAGGAAATGGACACTTCCACATTCCACTTCACTGAAAGATTGTGTGGTGTGTGCCTAATATTTAACTTATCTAAGTTACAAAGTTTTGGAGGAAATACAATACATACATAACAATGTGTTACCTAACAGTTAGTAATATGTGGTGTTATGCTAGAAGAAGTAACACTTTCTTTTTTTAAATGAATGGATAGTGTTTTGATTTATGAAATCCATATAGTTAATAATTCTTAAATTATTCCTACATGAAGAAAAGAAGCAATATTAAATCTCCCACTTCTGCTGTGCTTTAGATACAGACAAAGTGTTATTAAAAACAATCGCTATTTTGAAGTTATTTAGTTCTATTTTAAGTACATCCATGTCTGTTACCAGGAAAAATCCCAGGCAACTTTCTCTTTTTAATTTAATTAATTCTTAGGTATGGACAAATCACATGGTTGTTGTCTCAGTGATTTATAGAAACCTTATAGTAATTTTAACTGATTTGCTCCTTTTTGTATCTCATGTATTTTATCACAAGCTTAATTCTACCAAAGGCAAACCCTTTGTTTCTGTGATGTACCAGTGTACCAGGCCTGCTCTGCCCCTTCGATGGCTGCATTGCCACCCTGACACATCCTCCTGAAAGAGAAGTGTCACCTGAGAAATGGGCAATTAGTTGAGACCTCTCAACAGTGCCTAGAAAAGCCACTCAGGCTCTAATAACAGCAAAATCAATAAGACTTGGTCCTCCAGTGACTAGAAGGTCCAGGAGGAATCAATAATCTATCAGGCCTCAACAGGTGAGATAAGAAGACTTTCCTGCTTCTTCCAAGGGGTAGTGCTGTGCTGGGTGAAGCTAAGACAGGAAAGGAAATCCCTGGTCTTAATCCAAAACACCTAGGATCAGGTAAGGGCCTCCACTTTCAATTATATCTTGGGGTGAACTGTTTATTTTTGTTGTGGAGTTTAAAAGCCCAGGTGGACATTTTCTAGCTGAATATCAATTACCTGTTACTGGACCAGCAAGGGATGTGTGTGGACCAAGGTGCCTCACATCTGGCAGGCTTTGATAGTTCCCCACATGAAGCTAGAGGGTCCTGAATGCAGCAGAACTAGTATAGGGAGGGAGAGAGAGATGCAGAGAGTGTGGTGGAGCTTGCTCCCCCTGTACACTACAGAGAACAGCTTCAAGGGGGCTCCCGAGACACCAGTGCATCTGATATTGGGATCTCTTGACCTATTCATTCTCCTAATATGAAGGAAGAGGGGCTGCAAGTACAGACATTCCATAGCTCATGAAGAAAGATTCCTATTCCCAGGACTCCAGTGCATCCCCTCTACATGCAGCACTCAGACAAAAGTTTGGCCAACTCTCCCTGAATTCAGTGCAAAGACTCCCATTGACTTCAGTGGGAGTTAGATCAGGATCCTAGGCTGAAATTCACCCTAGGGTAGAAAGCCAGCATAAGTCTTATGTCCCATTCAAGCCTCAAAAGGGGGTTTAAGTAGGACATAGGCTTTATTCTAGTCTTCTGCAGCAGGGTCATTTCTATCTTTTTTAATAGTCACCCCTACTTGGAATAGTCCAAGATTTAGGTTATATCTACACTAGTGAGCTTACAGTGGCACAGCTGTAGCGATGCAGCTGTGCTACTGTCATTCGTGTAGCCGCTCTATGCCAGCAGGAGATGCTCACCCCTGAGTGACATAAGTTATATGGAGAAAAGTGGTAATGTAGACATGGCCTTAGAATCTGGACACAGAGTCCTTCATACAATAAAAGGAAGATACACTTACCATGCATTTTCCTGCAAAGAAATGATCTGAATTGAAGTGACATGTTTTCAATGCACAGATGTAAAAGATAAACATTTAAACAGAGTTTAAATAAGGAACTGTAAGAAATATATACTTGCTTTTATTAAACACCTAGATTTCTCCATAAATCTTTAAAGATATTGATTTCACTATCTGTGTGCTCTATGGGATTGTATTTTTGTTCCCTTGAATAGCTGAGAAAAGAAGATATGAACTATGAGAATTGTCAAAGCTACAAAAAAGTCTCTCTGTGTTTTCTTTCGAGGGTAAAGGTAATTTGTTAAGAAACCTCCTTGACAGGATGATGAAGCATACCTCTTTTGTTTTTTTCCCACAGTGTATAGCCGTGAGAGTCAAAAGAAAGCTAGGCTTACTGTAACACATTGACTGACAATTAGATTTAAAAAATGTAGGAAATAGGATCTCATAATGGTACCTAATGGAATTCTGAAATAAAGTCTACTGCTCTCAGATATCATCAGGTAGTGAAATTAAAAGAAAAGCATCGAAACTCAATTATTGCCAAAATGGCTCTTTAAGACTGCTGTCACAAGTGGAAATTTATTTGGCTCCATGGTCATATTGCAAATTTTAGGTTTCCTGTGCCATTAGAGATCATTATTCCTCATAAAATTAATAAACGTGTATCAAATATTTAGCATGCTCCACATATGAAAGCCTTCAGAGGTTTATTTTGATGCTTTAAAAAAAAACACAATCAAATTAAGCAATCTTACAGAAATAATTTACTCTATATAGCATTACACTAGGAATCTTAAGGTGTGGTGGTTTAGAAACTGATACTGTGAGGTGTTAGGAATCTCCTCACAGCTGCGAGGCAATCACAACTCCTTTTATTTTCAATAAATTCAGTTCTGTTTGCACTTAAATCAATGGTAATTTTCCCCCACTGACTTCAGTAGGAACAGGAGGAGGTGCAATGGTATCTCAGGGTGCTCTTAACCTTCCATGATCAGGACTGTAATATCTGTATTAATATGCTGATTACTACATATGAAAGTGTTCTAAAATTCCATCTTTCTTCCAAAATTATACAATGCTGTGATGAATAAATATGCATTTGACTACCAGGTATAGTGTCAAAATGAATTTCTTACAATAGCAATAATAATAATTTCAATATGCAAATATCAAGCAGTTCAATTTTCAAGAGGTGTGAGCTGTTGTTTCAGAAACACATGTTTTTAATGGTTGTATATGGATTTGAATTAATTTTGTGTAGTCATTACCTATGATAAATAAAAACTACAGCTGGTCGGAAAATATTTGGGCTTTTCCCTATGGGAAATTTCTATTTTTCATCAAGAAACCCATAACCTGAAAAGTTTTAACAAAAAGTTTTAAATTGAGGGATGGAAGGGGGGAAGGTTGATGAAATATTGAAATTGTCTGTAGTAGGCATTGACCTGCAAAAAAATTTAGTTCATTGTAAACCCAAGTTCAGATCTAAAACCAGTTTTGATGTAAGGTAACCCTATTAAAAGCATCCCAGCACTAGCATGCTCCACAACTAACTTATCCAAGATAATTCTCCTACTGGAGTTTGGGGGTTTCACTTGTGCAGAGTAGTAATAATCACATTTGGCATTTACAAAGTGCTTAATCTTCATAAAGTCTTGGGGGGGAAAACAACTATGTCCTTTCAATACTCCTGTGATAGAGGGAAGTGTTATCCCCATTATGCAAATGTAGAAACTGAGATAGAGAGAGATTAAAAGTTATAGCCAAGATTATAATTCATGATTTTCTGGTCCTAGCCCCTTTAACTGTCCATTAGACTATGCCTCTTCCCTTACTGATAGTGTTTTCAAAAACAGGGTATGAAAAAAGACTTGCTATCCCTCTTTTCCCTTACCACCCTCTGTGATGCACGGGGATTTTCTTGGATTGCCACTACCTCTGCTGTGCCTGTTCTGTGGAGGAAGAGGTGGCTTTAGACTCTAGTTCTGTCAATCCAATGGAAATACAAAGTGAACAGCAAAAATTGCAGTACTAAATACTGGAAAAAGTGTTGGAGCATTGAGATTTTCATACTTGGAACAGATGTAAAATATTGTTCTCTTTGGTTTTAAAAATAAAGTAGTCAGATAGAATGATTCACTAAAACCGATGTTTGACTAGCCAACAATTGAATAGGTATTGATATGTGTTTGTTTCTATGGCAATAAGGCATGATTGGCCATGATTTCAGGCTACATGGTATAGTCAGTCTTACACACCATAGAAATTTAGGAAGGATTGTTCATTCCTGAGATATAATACCTCTCTCTGCTGGCCCTGGGGTAGTGCCATTCTGTACAACCCCCATGACAGAACTATGCATTTAAGGCTAGACTGGGTAGCCCTTAAATCACTCACACAAATAATTGCTTTGATATCACTAGGAGTCTCCCATGAATAAATGTTCACCAGTATGAGTAAGGAATGCCTACCCCCTCAGTCACTTAAGCACTTCTGAAAATTCGATGCAGTAGCTCTAAACATTTGATTCCATTATAAAAGTGATCTAAATTTTTCCTGAATGTGTTTATAGATTTCTTTTGGTAGGTCATGTAGCTCATTCGCCTTTGCACAGCTGCCTTCATAAATATATTGCCAGACACATAAGTATCTACTATTTCACTCAATATAGACATCTTAAAGATCTGTCTGTGTTTTCATCTAATCATAATGTTTGTATGCTTTCCTAATGGGGGTATAGTTTTTCTGTCCTTGATCATGACTGCAAGTTAGGCAACAATTAATAATGTATGTACATGTGTTTTAGTGAGTGCACAAAATAAAAAAATTCTGGAGTACACTAAATGACTTCAGCTGCTGTTCACGGATTCTTTTCCGGAGTTTCAGGGAATGCAACCAAAAGGAGTTCATTTATCAGACTTTGTGAGACCACTACTAGGCTTCAGATACTGAAGTTATGCCAAGGGGACTCTACTCCCATTTGTTAAATTTCACTGGTTTAGGTTTTGCTTTTTATCCAACTTCCCTATAGAAATAGTTCTTCTACTTTCCTCCATCAACACACATAATGAGTTACTTGCACTTCTACAAACTACTTTGTTTAAGTCAATGCAAGTCTGGTGTAAACCAGAGGTGACTCCAGCTAGTTGGTTGCAGAAGATATAGGTCCAGAATCTCTGCTGCAATCTGAGTCTCTTGTACTGCTCTGGCAACATAAAGCAGCTGGATAGCAGCCAGATCTCCCTAGCTGGGGATTTCTTCCTCATTGGGGAGTCCCAGCTGTTGTACAGATAGCTTTGTCTAACTTTTAAACCACCTCTTCTGCAAAATCTGACATAAAGTGCACTTCACAGGTGGGCCGGGTTATGACCACAGTGCCACTGTGCTCAGGCAACCCCTGGTGGGTGGACAGCTGCTTGGTAGACATAGCTAATTGAAATAAATTAGAGCAGAGAATCAGGAAGCAACAATTAAGTCCTTGGCATTCTCCCCTCTCAGGAGCACCCAGAAGATACTGGGCACAGCAGAGAATCTGGCCCATTAGTGTGAGTTCTCTTTCACTGTCACTTTATTGATACTGTATTTCTAATGTGCCAACCTAGATAGTGCTGTGGCTCAAACTTCTTCTCCTAATTTTTGAACTTGTGCTTCCAAACTGGAAATGAGCATGTCAAGCTGCTAGTGTGTGTTTAGAAGGAAAAGTGGAGGAGAATCCCAATGTGTCACTGTTGGGGGCATGCACATGAATGGCTTGAGTCCGCCAAAGAGAAGGGTTGTAAATCATGCTCAGAAGGAGATTGATGATGTTTGTGGACTTTTCTCTCAGGGTGCCAAAGAGGTGTTTGTTCCTGAGGCTTAAGAATTATTTTTGTGGAAGGCTTTTATCATTAAGGTTGATGATGTGCCTGCAACCAAGAAAATAAAAGAGCAATGCCTGCAACGGCTTTGTAACAGTGATTTGTATCCTTTTGCATGACAAAAACTTTCATCATCCATCCCTCTGACAATTATGATTTGTTAAAGGTTTCTTCAGGGTGTTTGTAACAAAGCTTTGAATTTATTGTTTTGTGATTTGCATCTTTATTTCCACCAGGTGAGATCTGTAGTATTTAGCAAATCTACCTCATACTTCAGCTCTAATTTACATAGAATGGAGAACTCAAACACACAGCTTTGGTGCACAAGAAATTCGTTCATTGTAAGAGGCTGGTTTGTTTTATGAGTGTTAATTAAGGATGGTCTTATCATAAGATAACATAGACAAACAGGCATGTAGCAATGCTATTAACTGAGTTACTTGATAAATATATTACTATGTGTTACGTTGTTAGTATTCTTTTGGTTTGCTTAGTAATTATTAAAACCCATTTGGGGTGTAACCATATAGATAGACATAATTATACATGTATATATGTATGCATACACACATGCATAAATAAATACATGTATGTGTACACTGTGCATATCTAATCAGCATATTTTTTTCTGAATAATGAACTTATGCCTGCAAAATACAAACTGTGTGTATAGCTGGTCATGTTTTTTTTTATTTGTTTTTTCCCCAAAAAATTATTTTGACAACTCTGTGAAATAGGTCAGTTCTGACAAATCACGCAACTTGAAAATGTTTTGGAAAGGGCCAATTTTTACATTTTCAGACCAGAACATTTGGGGTTTTGAATCAAAACAGCTTTTTGGTTCAAAATGTTAGTAAACTTAGACTAAAAAAAAGTTAAAAAAAGAAAAAATTCAAAATTATTAAACCAAAATGGTTGCATTGAACCAAAGCATTTGGGGTTTTTTTGGTGGAGAAGAAAATTTTGACATATGAGAATTTTTGAGTTTTTGACTTCATCCCAATTAAGGAGGGGAAAAATTCCTGATATCACAAAAACATTCATGGGACAGGAAAACCATTACCCACCCAGCTCTGACTGAGTGTCACATAATAATATGTTTTTCAAATATTTCTCTTTTCTTATATGCTATTTTATGTCTATTTTACCATGTTAATGTATTGTGAGACTATGGATTGTAGATCAATAGCTTATAAAACAAACAACCTCATGCAAGAAATATATATAATATGGGTACAAAGAGTCAGAAATAGAATTGGTGGAAAAGACTTGATTACTATATGGTTAAATAGCCATTGAAGTAAATTGCCCTCTATATTATTTTGTGTCACAAACTTTTTGTAATCTGTTCACTGATTTTTGAGGAAAAGTATATAGTATAACAAAATACCATAAAAGGTACAACATGTTCACCAGGGATAAGAGTATCACTAACCTTAATCCATATGCTGGAGTTTACACATGGTAGAGAATCCTAATTTATATTAATCATATCCAGTGTGGTACTAAGATTGATAAATTTATGGAGGGGATGGTATAATGGGATAACTTAATTTTGGCAATTATTTCATCTTTGATTATTAGCGGTAAATATGCCCAGTGGCTTGTGATGGGATGTTAGATAGGGTGGGATCTGAGTTACTACAGATAATTCTGTCCTGGGTGTCTGGCTGGTGAGTCTTGCCCACATGCTCAGGGTTTATCTGATCGCCATATTTGGGGTTGGGAAGGAATTTTCCTCCAGGGCAAATTGGCAGAAGCCCTGAGGGTTTTTCACGTTCCTCTGCAGCATGGGGCATGGGTCATTTGCTGGAAGATTTTCTGCATCTTGAAGTCTTTAAACCATGATTTGAGGACTTCAATGGCTCAGACACAGGTTTGATACAGGAGTGGGTAGGTGAGATTCTGTATCCTGCGTTGTGCAGGAGGTCAGACTAGCTGATCATAATGGTCCCTTCTGACCTTAAAGTCTATGGTTCTATGATTTATTGATCAGAAACTGAGCACAAATCCAAAATAATTGGGTAAATTAATTCTTCATTATGGCCACTTGATAAACTCAAAATGTCTATACAGCTCAGCTCCACTTTTTCAAACTCTGGTTAACTGAAACTCCAGACTAATTGAGTATTGGGTGAAACCCAGGCCTCATTGAAGTCAATTGGCTGAGTATTGGCAGGTTATGTTTCCTAGGGTTGAACTGACTAATGGGTCATCCCCTTGAATTTCCTAAGATCCACTGAGCTCCACAAGATTTTACCTCCTAATCTGAGGAGTTTATGATCTCTGCCTACTGAAGTTAGTGATTATCAAAACTCCACATTTTGCAGTTGTTTCCTATATCCTTGCAGACTTTCATAAAACTGGGTTTTACTGAGCACCAACAAGCTTTCTCTGTGAACACTACCAAACATCATTGATCATTCAGTGGATACAATCATTTATTATATACATTTTACTATAATAACCTGAGTTGCACTGTACTAGTTGCTGCACAAATATAAAATACAGTTCCTGCCCTGTAGAGTCTTAGATTCTACAGCTCTGATCTTACAAAGAATTAATGGATGTAAGTACTCCAATGAGTACTTATGTGTATAAAAAGTTATTCTCAGACCCGAGTCTTTGAAAGACTGAGACCAAAATCTGTAAGTCATAATTTCTTCCATTAATATTTTCTGTTGTACAAAAGTATCAGTGGCCAAACAAAAATGTTCTTTCCTGAATCAACCAATATATTTTATATTCTAGTCCCAGTGAACCACTTCTAATGGTTAGCCAGGTTCTTCTTTGCAAGAACAAGGTGTGCTGGATAACAAGTGGGTATTTCAATACCCATTCATCATCCTATCAGCTTATTGCAATCAATGAAAGTTTAAAAATAATAAACATAATGGCTTTTTGACAATCTCAAAGATCAAGTAAAGCTTCTATTCAGAGAAAAGAAAGGTTAATTGAATATGCATTGTGTTCAATTCCTTATAAATACTACCTGTATAAGCACTATAGATTGATTTCAAAATTTTCCAGAGAAAATTGAAAACAAAGCAGAGAAACACTTTTCTTTTGTGATATAGCTACAGTATCACTGGTACTATTTAAAAATAGAAATTTAGCTAACAAAAATATTTAAAGTCACATTCATTACCAAACAAAATAACAATTAATATATGCAAGATACTATCTGTTCTGTTGTAAAAGTTTGTATTCTATATATAAAAAATGTTTCCCTGATTATGTTTAAAAAGATTAGCAATTATTCTAATATTTTTCTCAATATTTGTGCAGAAACTTAGTATATTTCACAACTATATAGAAATTATTAAACTGCTTTAAGCCCTCATATAGTAACTGCAAATATTCCTCATCTGTAAACTAACCCCTTGTTAAAATAAAGACAAACAAAAAACAAAGCAATGATAGTAAAATAAGCCATATTTTTAGATCATTCATACAATTGACTATTATGTTATCATCCCTTTGAGTTCAAGTTGAATATTCTGCTGCAATCGAATAGTATTTCACGGAATCCTACAAGTCCAAGTCTCAATTTTAATAACAATAAACAATAAATTGAATAGTAATGGTTTATAGTTTATTAAATAAATAGTCAGGTGCTTCATGCTAAAAATTAGCATAACTGTTTTCAGATTAGGTGTACACAGAAGTCACTTTACCAACCGCTGAAATGCAGGCATCTCAGAGGAACACAATGTGGCTCTAAGCCAGTGGCTGTGTATTAGAATTGCAGCAGGAAATTCTGGCTCCTTTGGGGGAGCACCTGCTTGAATGTCAGTTCCATGACTTTGAAAAGTTGCATCAACCTAACTCTGCTTGCTGACAGAGAGGAATGAAGATTCTCTCATCTGGATATTCTGGGGGAAATGAGAGGCCATTGGCTGGGCTAGCCTCAAGCTATATCTTCATTCTTTATCATGACTGGGACTGGGCCCCTGTGAAGGGTTGCTCTTTTTTTCTTTTTGTTCACCCATGTGTGGTCCTTAATGAAATATACAGCACCTTTATCTTAGCAACTAGGTAATAGTTTTGAGAAAGAAACATAAATGATATAGGCAACCATAACTGAAGGAACCAGATGAATTTAGGTAGGCGAGGTGTACAGTTTTGTCAACTTGGAATTTAACCTATATGGCACTGGGACCAAATGCCATAGTCCTGAGTGTCTTACTGATCTAAGCGGTACAACTCTCTCTTTTGAGAAGTTCCAGGCTGAAATCCTAGGCAAGGCTTTTGAGAGTGCCAAACATGTTGTACTCAGGTACCATGGGGAAAGGTATTTTATAAATACCTAGGATAAATAATTGTGAAAAGTGATGTCGAGTCTTTAGGGCAGGGGTCCCCAACGTGGTGCCTGCGGGCACCATGGTGCCCACGGGGGCATCTAAATGCGCCCATGTCCTGGCTGGCGGTGGAGCACCCGCTGAAATGCTGCTGAATTTCCGCAGCGTTTCAGCAGCGATGCCTCTTGATGACGTCACTTGTTGATGGCAGGCAATGTCATCGAGAGGCATCGCCGCTGAAACGCTGCAGAAATTTGGCGGCAACGCCTCTCGATGACACCACTTGCCGCCGACAAGCAACGTCATCGAGAGGCGTCTCCACCGAAACACCACAGAAATTCGGCGGCATTTCAGCGGGTGCTCCACTGCCGCCACAGTCCTTTGTCTCATGCCCGCCAGACAAAAAGGTTGGGGACCACTACTTTAGGGCTATATTTTCAGTCACTGTAGACTGGTGTGCAAAAATGTGCTGTAAGCACATGCAAATCCAAGTGTATGCATATTTTTTTTCAAGCAGACTTCAGTCTCCAGCTGCTGAAAATGCTGCCCAGAATCACTACAGGGTTGATAACACATTTTACACTTCCAATAACACATTGCCACCTAAATCACTCTGGCACACTGGCTCAGCACTGACTTGGAGGAACATCATTTGAGTTACCTTCATTACTGTTCAAGACCCAGAATTTTCTTGCATGCCTCCAGGCGGAAAGTTTATTTGCTAGAATAAAAGAACAATGGTCCAGATGTTCACTTGGTGTAAAGTGGCTTTTCTCTATTGACTTCCAGAAAAGAAACATATGCTCACCAAGAACTTGGTGTTATTCGGTGGATTTCACCTAAAACGGCAAGAAAGTGTAGCTATAAACTAGTTCTCTGGATCAACATTTGTAATGTCACTACTGACTTCTACTAAGAGAAACACCCATTTGATGAAGTTCTCATTTGTATCCTTGTGATTTCCTATGTGCACAGAAAAATGAAAAATGTTAGAGCATTTCCATGAATCTTCACTGCTATAGTATCTATTTCTTAGTGTCAGAACCTTCAAATTATATGATTGAATTTTATAAATTAATTGAACATCCCATAGTTCTTTATTATAAGCCCCAGTTTTAATATTTAACTTCTGTCCTGAAAATACTTAGTAGTAATCAAATTGTTTAGGAAGAAACTTTTTCCCAGTTCATCTTCTCCATCTGATTGCACATACTGCTTGCACTTATAATCATCTGTAATTTGTGATCAAGCCTGACAAACATTTCTAAATCCATTTGGAAAGTGGCAGACTGGAGTTCTCGCCAACTTGCACACCATGCAGATGCTACTTATTCTTCTCACTTCTCTCACAAAAGTTGAATATAAAACTGAGTCCTAACGTTCTAAAAAAAGCAGTATTTGTGGCTATTTTGTTCTCATCTGAAGTTGTTGCAGTCTAGGGACCTGACTCCAAAGAGGAGTCAATGGAAAGACTCCCATTGACTTTAATGGGCTTCGGATCAGACTGTAGATGATCATTCTCCCCTGACTTCCAACTCTCTCCTCCACACACACAAAATTAGATAATAAACCCCCTAAGAGTTTTGTTTCTGTTAACAGTAGGACTCATAGGAATGAAGACTACTTTACAAATACTACTAAGATAGATAAATAGTAATATACTATTTCTAATAAAATAATATAATATAGATGCTTATAAGAGAGTGACTGACTAACAATTAATTTCCATGTTCCAATTTAGCTGAAATCTTAATATTTTGGTGCACAAGTTCCTTAAGGAATGTAGACCCTGGAGATAATTAAGTTTAGCATTTCACATTTCTGCCATAGACTTACAGTTTACAAAAGTTATATTACTTTTCTCTATGAATAGTTGTGTTGCTTGACACCTGCAATGGAGAGCCACTGATACCATCTGAGGTCACCACTTACATAAATTTGATTTTTAGTCATAAAATTGTTAAAGATAAGCAATTTTAATAGTTAGGGTCCTTTAGAGTGCTAATCCTGCAAACACTGACACACATATATTAGTGTTTTGTAGGGCTGTATCCTAAATAGTCTATGAATTATCTCCCACAAGTTTTCACCAAATATAAAGTCCAACTTAACACCTTATAGATTTTAGAGACAATTGCATTCCTAGTAGAGCAGTGCAGAGAACCAGAAGTTCCTTTTTGCAAAGATATAGAGATTTTAAATTTTGTTTTTATTCCAAACTGAAGCAAAACTGAACATTTTGAAATTCTCCAAAAAGGAAAATTCTGGAGAAAAATTCATTTCATGACGATCTAAATGTTTCATTTTGATTTTTTGTATTTTAAACTGTATTATGATATATAATAAAATACAAAATAAAAAAAATTGCAATGGGAACTTTCTTGGGTTTTTTTTTTTTCCAAAACAAATTTCTGGCAAAATCAATAAAATTATGTGAAGTATTTCAGTTTCAACAGAACTCCATATTCTGACACATGTGGTTCCATCTAAGCTTCTCCCACCAATTCTAATCCTTAGGCTGAATGGAATTTTATAATTTCCTATTTCTAAGTACAGGGTTATCTACAATTATCATCACATAGCTCAGATTAAAAACATAGGGAAATATGTTCTGAGTTTTTTTTTATTGTTTTAGTTCTACCCAACTTTTCTCAGTTCATGGCATTATTCATAAGTATTTCAAATTATATTCCACTATATAGAAAAGCTTATTTCCCACAAGATGTGTGGAATATTTTCAATATTAATTCAAGATCAGGGACTATAGACACATGCTCTTAAAATTGGAATGTGATTAAGGAGCTTTCTAAAATGAGACTTTAAAGTACTAACAGTGCATTTAGATATGACATTTGCTTTCATTTTATAAGATTTTTTCAATTATTTTAACTAGTATCTGACATATAAGAAAGTAACAAATAAAGATTATAGAAGCAAAGGCGGTACATGATATTCCTACTGCCATGTAGTTTATAGCCACAAGACAGTACCTATTTGCCAACATATTTAAAAGTCCTTTTCCCTCCAAGAAGCTTGGACTATGTAGCAGAGTGGATCAGAGAAATACAGTATTAATGCCACACTACACACCACCCATGTGCCAAAAATCAAATATATGAATTGTTCTGCCATCCTGATCAAATCCCATTGGAAAACAGTATATTCCCATATAGTGTTTATCAGCAGAGATGCCAAATACAAATTAGAAACAAATATTCATGGTTTATAAAGCTGACTTAACAGGCACTCGAGCCAATGCTATTTCAAAAAAAAAAGTTTTCCTTTCATTAAAGTTTGATGCCCTTTAACTGGAAGATCGTATTAACCAAATATAATTCATTTCCTAATGAAATTGAATGACATATGGCTTCCACTTTGGCTTTTTTTTCCTTTCCCAATAAGTTTAACCCAAGATGTTCTTTTATTCTGTACAAATGAAATCTTTATGGGTAGGTGAGACCAATATCCTTTAGTATTTTTAGGATTATGTCTCCCATTTCCAAAGACTGCAAGCTACCAATGTCAGCATTTTATTCTCTTAAAAGAAAATAAACAGAAAATGTATCCTTTAGCGACATCACAGTCATTGATCAGAGGATTCTTTTAAACTAACTTGACATCAAAGAAAACCTCATTGTCTTCCTCCCCTCCTCCCTTTTTCTTGAATGATAAGGTCAGTGATGAAAACAAGTGTATGTCAGGGAACAGTCTAGTATTCTTGGTCTTTTCAATGAGTTACAGTCAAAGCAAGTTCACAAAACTCCACACTATGCGCAAGAAAAGACAAAAAGAGAACAGCAAAAAATTACTCATGAACTCTTTGAAACTAAGACATATATACTGAGATTGCTATAACTTCAGAAGAAATAAAATCACAAGGGTTTTCATGGCAAGAAATAAATTGTCAGCCTGCAAAGTTGAGGTAGCAATTGTATTCATCAGTCAAATAGCTCCAGCTAGCCAGGTTCCAGACAACAGTATTACTTTAGGATGTGAACTTGTCTAAGCTTATGAGAAAACCAAGACCATACAGGGTCAATATTTGATGGGGAACTGCCAAAGATGCTGCCCCAAGATCAAGTTGTGCTGGTGATTCAGTAGGCAGCACATTTTCTTCAGAGGCATTATTAAACCGGTGCAGGTAGGATGTTACTCAAGTGCCATCTCCTTGGGTACCTATGTTTTGAATGAGTCAACCTGAGTCCTAATCATTTTCCTTGTCATTAAGATGGAGCAATTCATTTCTCTTGCTATTCCATCCTTAGATCTGATGGTTAAGCTAGTTGTGATAGTGTTTATTAACATCGAGTTGCTGTCCATTAGAAGTAATATTAAAATCTCTAATTCATCTTAGGTAGATCACTAAACAACTGAAGAGGAATAGAACTTCTACCTAAGCTAGGTTCAAATCCAACCAAATTGAAACCAGGCATTCAAAAATAGTGAGTCAGGCCCTCAAAAAATCATGTGATTGGTATTTGCCTTCTGGGTTTTGAGCCTGTAATGCATTAAGGGCATTTTCAAGCTTTTTCTCCACAACCATGGGAGTGAGAAACATACTTTGAATGAAAGCTGAGATTATCACTCATGTGACTCCAGGAGTTTGCGCTGCAAGAACAAAACAAAATATTGCAAGACTCATGACAAAATTGCAAGGGTTGTCAACAATGCAGATCTATGGCTGGGAGGTGAAAGTCTCTTTCCCCTTACTATACCAATCCCAGGAATCGGCCTGCTGTCTAGTTCTGTTCATGATGACAAGCTTTTAATATTTCTTGTCTAAAGTCTCCTCTTATGCTTTTCCATATACAAACAGCAACCACACATTTTCTACAATTAATTTTAGATTAAGGAAAACAAGAACAAAAAAGTATGTCACTATCAGAACAGTATGTGCTTTGTAACAAGCTTAACCAATTCTGAAAACAAAATGGTTGCTACTTTCAGACACAGAAAATAAAGGCATCACAATTTTATAGCTTTGTTCACCACACTTTCTAATTTTAGTGTGCCCTTTCTTATATTTCACTTATATAAATATCTCAGCTGCTAGTGTACAGTTGTCCTATTGTTAAGCTGAGACAACATGGGTGAGGTAATATGTTTTATTGGATCATTTCTGTTGGTGAGAGACGCAAGCTTTCAATCTTACACAGAGCTCATCTAAGGGTCTGGGGAATGGACTCTGCAAGTCTACACTATAAGATTAAGTAGACCTAAGTTACATTGACATACAGCCACCATAAAATTGGTTTTACATGTCCACACTATGCTCCTTGTGTCAGCAGTGCATGTCCTCACCAGGAGCACTTGCGCCGATTTAACTGCCAGTGTGGGGCACTGCGGGATGGTTTCTGAAAGGGAGCAATGATCAACGTAGGTAGCACAGTGTCCACACTGACACTGCATTGACCTAACTACATCGATTTAAGTTCTACGCCTCTCATGGAGGTGGAGTTATTAAGTCAGTGTGATGGGTGAGTTACATCTATGGGAGCTACATTTTAGTGTAGATGCTTACAGAGTTAGATCAATGTAAGCAACCTTATGTTGACCTAACTCTATAGTGTAGGTTTCAGAGTTTCACAGCTAAATACAAGGTGGAACAGATAGTTTGGCGTAAGTAAACACATGTTCCAAGGGACCATTCAAGGCAGTTAACACCTTTCCGGTCATGGGGGGAAAAGGTGATGTGGTGGATAGTGGGCTACAGATTGTTGTAATAAATCTAGTGTCTCTGTTCAGTCCATGATTTTTAGTGTCTAGCAAAGTTATCAATTTAAGCTCTCAGGCTTATCTTTTACAGGTGTGCAGATTTTCTTTGAGGATATTGTTAAGCTGATTCATATAGTCTTAAAAAATATATAGTCAATAAAAAGCAAAAATGCAACTACTGGATGGCATGGTGGCCTAATGTTAGCCTATTGGAGATAGCTAATAATATCAAGTTTGTTACTGGATGCCCAAGACCTCCTGAATGTTGTCTCTTGTTCTGTCAATGCTGCTTTATTCATTTATAAATTAAATGGAATTCACTTTCTTTGTTTCCTGAGAAATAGCTTGCTAGCAGCAGTGAACTATGCAACCTGGGCTTGCAAAACTATGTGGAAAAGAAAGGCCAGTAGCTTGCACATATTTATCTATGATGTCACAGTTTCCTGCAGCAGCAGATTGTTTCTGTACGGTACAAAAGGACTGCCTACATCATCCAAGTTGATCAACTAGACCTGTTAGTCTATAAGATGCCACAGGACTCTTTGTTGCTTCAACTAGACCTAGAAGCTCTGAGATGGAAAATGTAATGTGCCCAATTTTTTATAATCACCTAAGCAGGTTAGGCTCCTACCTCCCATTCACATCAGTAGGAGTTAGGCTAACACATTAATGTGGTTTTCTAAATCTCATAAGGTACCTTTCTGTATCTTTACTTGCCTGAATACTTTTGTACATGTGGCTACCAGAGCTACCATTTTAGAGGTCAGGTTGTAAAGCATGGCATTGTATACTATGGTATGGCATTTTCCTACACTGGATATACATATTTGATTTCATTTAGCTGAAAATTTTGAGTAAAAAGACTTTAGTGAAATTGCTGAATTAGTTTGAAATTTTAAAATATTAATGAAATTTTGTAGTTCTGACCAGATTTATTACAAAATATTTGAAACTGAGTAAAGTTATTCCCTAATGCCAACATGTGAACCAAGATCTATTTAGTTTTTCAAGTCAACAAAAAGTAATTTTTAGAGACAAACAGTCCATTTTGAATGTTTTACCACATTACTAAAATTAGATTTGGTGAAAAGCAACTTTTCACGAAAAGGAGAACATATGTTACTATTTTTGCTGTTCTTGGTGTATATTTTTGCACAAAGTTCTAACTATTATACTGATCCACACAAAATCACTGAGTTTATTAAAAGCTGATGCTACGATGAAATAAGATAAAAGCTAATTTTGCTAAATGGAACCAAACAAGGTCTTTAAATACAATTATATTTAAGCCATAATAGAAGCAGTGATTTGTTTTATGAGGCAATAATTTGGTTCCCGGGTGGAAAAACTATAAGGCTGATGGCTGGTTAGAGTATTGCAATAAGGCAACTAGATTGCTGGCTTGTAAAATAGTTCAGTACTTTTCTCATTGCTATTATGCTACAAGTCCTTTGGAATTTGTTTTTTTTAATAAATATCTAAAACACAATCAAGAAGAGAAGTGGCATCCAATTTAGGAGACAGCAGAAAAGACAGAGACAGACTGTAGGTAGAGAGATGTCCAGATATTTTCATAATGGAAAGAGTCCATCACACAAATTCACATATCTATGCATAAGTTTGTAGTGTACTTCTTTGTAAAGGACAGTATGGGTTCCACTAGTCGACATTAGATGGAATCCAAACATTGGCTTATAAGCCCTAAAGTGCTTTTCTTATTAGCCCTAATACTGCTACTCCTGCTCAAGTAGTAAGGGCTTTTGTTGTTCACAGCCTGAAATTTTTATTAATCAAATATTTAATTTCAAAACACAACAAAGATGGAACTTGAACTGGCAAATGTACTGTCCAGAGTAGCATGGTCTTCATTCATGAAGAGCAGGTGTGGTCTTCTTTTCAAATTGGGTTTTCTGACCACTCTTGTAACTTAGGGGTCCTGGCACAGCACAAAGTTGATTGGCAACTCTCAGGCTGCTCATTTCCCTGACAATCAATGGACAGATATCCTTAAAAGGGGAACAGTCTGCCAAATCTTACAAATGTTTTCCCACCTGCTAGCATTCTCTCCATCTTACAAAAGGTATCTCGCACTTTCATAATATTTTCAGTTTGTTTGAATTAATATCCAGCTTTAGAAAAATAAAGATTGCAAAGGTCATGATGACTATTATGCACCATTGTTTAAATACTGACCTTGGGCTCTGTGCTGTAACTTGGGGGAAGATATGACTTGACCCACTGAACCTTGGAAGCTAAATGGAGACATGAGACAATATGACCTGCCCTGGATGACCAAAGGGATTTTATCAGAGTATTGCAATGTGTATTTTAATTATTGAGTCTGTGGTGAATGTATTTATGACTAAAGTGGATTAACATTGATTGACTTGACAGAAGAAGTACGTTTTAAGAAGGATTTGAACTGAAAAAGTGTTCACTTTTTTCCCCTGAGACTGATGTATGCTATCAAGACTGATTTTAAAATGACTTCTTTATTTAGTATGTTTATCCCTTATGAAATTTGGTTAGAAATGCTGTTATATCATTTACCAATGCTTCACAAATAGCAGTGCCAAAAAATGATGAATAGACTTTGTTATAATCCAGGAATCTTTAATCCTTAAAGTCTGGGTCCTATAGGCTTCGGAAGGAAGCAAGGAAAGCCAAAGAACTAATGCTCACCAGTCACTGTTTGCTCAGCACTTGGTCATAGAGGCTTCTGCATCGTGTAGAGAAAATTGCATAGCGTCCATCATGCAAACTTCTAAACCTGCTCTGAATTTTGCACAGGTGAATAGAAGGCAAATCATTCATAGATGAGGGCAGACTGTGGCCATAGCATAGGTACTAAAAGTAAAATCCAGCAAATAAAAAAGGAGGTATGCAGCAACCATGTTTCAGCCAGGAAAAGTGAGTGAGTGTGTTTAATAGACAAACATAGAAGGAACAGTAAGTATGGACCGCATAAAGGCCAGGCCGCTAATAAAATGCTGCTGAGGGTTCTAAGAAAAGAGAGTGTATCTCACTACCAGGTGCATAATGCCTTATGCTGGGCCCAGTGTTCTTGCCAACCAACTATACCTACTTTCCTTCACTTTTTTCACCCTATTAGATTGTGAGACACAAAATACCATGCTCAGCAGCACTATCAGTAGCCCAGTGTTGTTACACAACACTTAGCTGCTCTGTTGTAGGGACTGAGTCAATACAGTGATAATATCCTCATAGTGTAACCCATGCCTGCTTGGTATGGCACTCTGTCCCACTCTAGTGGCATCTAGACCAGCTAGAGCATATGTGACCAACCTGTGGCTCCAGAGCCACATGCAGCTCTTCAGAAGTTAATATGCAGCTCTTTGTATAGGCACCAACTCCAGGGCTGGAGCTACAGGCATCACTTTCCAATGTGCCAGGGGATGCTCACTGCTCAACCCCAGCTGAGGTTAACCCATTAAATTTGTGTCATTGCAAAAAACGGCTGACTAATTATTTAAGGACTGCATACACTTGGAGATTGAGACAGATAAAAGCTCAGTACTGATCTTTACACATCCAAGGATCAGGACCACCCTGCACATTAATCTTTCCCTAGAACCTGCCTTTCCAACATCATGACCTAAATCTCACTAGTGTTAATAATGTTTCTGTGTATTCATTTTAATTTCATATTTCATATGCTGAATGCTTTGGTGTTGTTAAATGTTATAATTCTCTTTGACTGTATCATGCATGTTGCATTGTTTTAGAAGCATGTTACACGTGAATCATTTCATTACTGGCAAAGGTGTTCTGACCTCATTAGCTGAGAAAACAGGAGAGTATTTGAACCACAGACCCCTGCATCTTGCAAACTCTTGTCTCAACCTCATCATCTACTGTGTTTCTGAGACCTTGGGTGTCCTTTTAAGATTCTGACTGAATAGAGAGTATTGAATAAACACAGTCGTCAAGTATCTGAGGCAGATGTCAGTCATGTTTACCTTTAAAAGGAAAAAAAAATATTTCAAGTGAAATTAAGTGGCTATCTTTGAGCCTCTGTGGATTTGCAACTAAATGGAGAAAATAGTCAAATGTACTGAATGAAAAAATCCAATTGCATTTTACAAATATGAATTTGTCAACAACAAAATCGCACACATTTTCGGAAGAACTTGTTACAGTTTTGCTCAATCCTACATATTACGTGATTTACAAACCAGAAAATGAACAAATCTAGTCACAATGTTTTATACATCAAATTTAGCTCTATTTAAATTTCTAGGACTATTTTTAATTCCCATCACTTTTATTAAATTGTCACAAAATCCTTCCTGCTATGGTATTAAATGCCCTCTCGTGGATTTTGTCTGTCTGACAGATAAGGCAATTTTATAGTTATCCATTTCTCTCAGGCTCAACGTATTAAGTTTAAATCTAAACATAGTTTGTAATTAACTCTCTTCAAACATTATTCAATATATTTTGCATAGTTATAACTGCAGGAAGCAAGTTTCATTCATGCTTACTCTGGTGAATGGGATTTTATATCCTGCTGAGCTACAAACTTGAAAGTTCCCCTACAGGCAAATTTCATTTTGTTGATAATATATAGCACTAGCACTTTTTTGGCTTTTAGGATTAAAAATAATAATAATCTTATGGTAGGTCAAAAGGAAGTAATTGTGCAATAAGTGTCCTGTCCTGCCAAGTGCTGAGTGCCCTCAACTCGCAGGGATCTACCAAGCAAAAGGCATCCCTATGTTGGAACAAGGTAAAATCCTGACCTCAGTAAGTCAGTGGGAGTTGCATTTCATCTACCTTCTTTAAAATCCACTCTTCAGAGCCTAGATAAAGACCCGACCCGACAAACATTTACTCATATGAGTAGATCTCGGTCATATGATTGGGAGCACAGAAACATGGGAACTGACGTACCAGATCACCTGGCAATACATCTACTCAAGTACTCTGACAGGGGCCAGTGTTCCAGAAGGTGCAAAAACAACAACAACAAACCTGTATGGAGATGACTGCCTGTAATGGAAGTTTCTTTCCCCAACAAATGTAATTGTTGGTTTATTACCTGAAGCAAGAAGATTTATTTCCCCACCACCACTTTTTTTTAATCCCAGCAAAGGCAGCTGTGAGCATTCTCATTATCCATATACGTACATATTTAAGCCTTTAAATCTAAAGGAATGGTTCAGAGTGTGATCTCTGATAGAGAAAGAGACTGTGCTTCCTTAACATCATCATCCACCTTGGTGTTTTATAAACTGCACATTCATGAGTGGTGCTACGGCCACATACTGAACAAGTTAAATTGCAACAGAAAACCAACAAAGAGTTTCAGAGCTTCTGTAGAGAGTAAATAGAATGGTTGGTTTGTCCTGCATTGAGGAAGCAGAATTCAAAATGGAAGTAAAAATTTGGGTGTCTGCAATGAGCAGCTTTATATACCCTAGTCCTGGCCCTTCACTAATGTTAGTTTGCTTTGTCAGTAGAATGGAGTGCCTTTTTTTTTTTACCAAAACTTTTATAGTCAAAAAATGCAGATTCTGCAACTCCAACACTTTGCCAAAATGTTTTGGTTAAAAAAAAAATAAGAAAAAAACAGTTTCTTCTCAACATTTCCAAAAAGAAATGTTTTGATTTTTTATTCAAAATGACTTTTTGCTTCAATTTTTATTTTAAAAACCTTTAAAAATGCTGAAAATCAAAAATAAAACAATTAGTTTGGGTCAAACAAAGTTTCATTGAACCCAAAACAAAATCCTTTTCCACATTTTGATTTGCTAACAATTTTGAAAAAAAAACAGTTTTTGGTTTGACCCAAAGGGGATTTTTTTTTCAGATTTTTCAGAATTGCTGGTGAACCAAAAATCCATTATTAATCCATCTCTGTTCATCAGCTTCATTTACTTATTTTGTTCACTGCATTTGTTGTGACTAATATTTTGAAGTGGAAACTTTTTGTGACAAGCCAGAGCCCGAGGTGCCAATTCCTTTTCCATTTATGCATAGGATGGCAACATTTTTGTTTTGTTTCATTCCTTATTATTTGATATATTTTGATTTCAAAAGCCTTAGCACTTGAGCAGGAACGAGCCCATCCACAAGACCCTTATCTGTTACATTTAGCCTATTCAATACTATTTTTGCCCCCATAGAAGGACCTTCACTTATTTGTATTTAAGAATGTGATAAGTGGTCCCAGAAAAATTGAGAAGGTGGAGCCTGAGGGATACGAGTTTTCAGAAGGTGCCTGCACAAACACCAGTGCATGTGTAAATCAAGGGTTGTGGATGCATTTTTGAAAATTTCCTTCTTTGGGTATTATGCTTCACCTTATTTTGTGAGGGTGTTTCTGTCAATGCTATTGCTTTATCATAACTTTTTCAAATGTCAGGTATTTGCTGTACCATGTAGAATAAAAGAAACCTATCTTCTCTGAGCTACATGTTTTCCTGTCCTTCTCTCAAAATCTCAACATGCACACATACTTTTCGAACACAGATTTTACTATTTCTTTCATGTTTTGTAAACGTTTGCAATACTGCCACTTGTGAAAATCTGGGACGCTGGCTTTTTTTTTTTAGCTTTGCTGCAAAATGCTTAGGAAGTGGAAACCCTGCTGTCTGCTGAACTCAGTTTCCAATGTAAATCTCCATACAGGGCCTGTTCCAGGGCCTGCCGCAGGGGGCGCTCTGCCGGTTGCCGGGAGGGCGGCAGGCGGCTCCGGTGCACTTCCCACAGGTGTGCCTGCGGAGGGTCCGTTGGTCCCTCGGCTCCGGTGGAGCATCCGCAGACACTCCTGCGGGAGGTCCACCGGAGCTGCGGGACCACTGGACCCCCCGCAGGGACGCCTGCAGGAGGTCCACCGGAGCCACGGGACCGGCAAGTGGCAGAGCGCCCCCCACGGCATGCCGCCGTGCTTGGGGCGGCGAAATTGCTAAAGCCGGCCCTGTCTCCATATGTTATTGTTAGTACTTAATAGAGTTATCCCAATACAGTAGGTGGAACTGGTCATCTGTCATACCCACTGCCCTCAAAAAGAAGCTAGTGTGAGGAATCTCATAGCTAGCCAACAACTTGTCTTAAGTCTGTGCACATGCTTTCTCTGGAAATGAACGAGATGTGTAAAGAGAGAGGTTCTCTCAATTACTAGGGTTAATAGTAATGTACAAATACAAATTCAGCTGAAACCCACAATTATGTTGTAATGTCTATGTTCCCCATCCTTTTTCAACTGGGCATACAATATTCATCCAAAATACTCCTAAAAGGTTGACTGTACACATCCTATTTTATAGCCTGAGCCAAGAATATTTGTATTACATTGCTTTAAATTGATAAAGTTTCATTGTGATCAGAATCCAAGAGATATAATTGGACCATAAAGTACAATATGTGTCTAGAGTGAGTTTATAAGCTAGGCTTCTATTTAATTTAAATTATAGTATCAGTGTAAGAAGTTGTGGTTTACCAGTAGTAATATTAGGACTAGGTTTAAATGTTTTCTTTCCACTGATGACTTCCTGGAAATAGTTAAATGCCTTACATATACACATCTTGTAATTCATTTGAGAAAAATAAAACTTGACACAGGAACAAGTACTGCTGACAACTAGGTGAAGAAGCTGTGTGTGTATTTCGGCAGCAACTCTTCTTAGTTCCTGGATCAGTGCCAGTTTTCAAATCTCTGCCTGCAGCTGGCACATGCTACTTCAAGAGGAGCAAGAGTTTAACATCTCCATTGAAAATTAAAGTGCGCCTTGTGATTGGATCAGATAGACTGAGTATAATTCTATGATTTATAATTTTGTATGTTAGACATCACAAATCACAATTACAAATACCATAAGACTAATCTTTTTTAACTTCTGAGATGTATCTGCTCAACTTTTGAAGCATAAAGATATCTTAACAAAAGAGGATAGACTATCACAGATAAACGAGGCTCCATAATCTTTTACCAGATCTGTTTGGCAGTGTTTTTAAAAGATTAAAATGACAGAAAAAGCTTTGATCAAATCCAGTAAGCTCTAGAGTTTAACCCAGATGTTTAATATCACAGTATACCATACTGGCAGGAATGTCAACAGAGAAAATCAAAGAGAAAACTATTTTGTACATCAAATTAAACTTGAATAATTCTGGTTTTACTAATATTTACAAGATTTTTTTTCTTTTGTTTCCTTTAACTGCTGATAATAGTTTTCCTGGTACTTCAATATGGGTTTCTGTAGAGCTGATTGGAAGTTTTTCCACTGAATGTTTTTGCAAGGAAATGTGTAGATTTCAATGAAAATTTGTTTTTAAAAAATGGAACAGAGCATTCTGATAAGGTTAAAATGTTTTGTTTAAAAAACAAACATTTCAATTTTCAATGACTTTTCATTTAATTCTTAAACATTTATACTATACAACATTCTATAAAACAAAACACCAAAAATCAACACTTCAATTGACTTGAAATTTTTAAAAAGTCAATTTTGTTTCATGGGAAATTTCCAAATGTTGGGAGTTTCGTTCCATTTCAGAAAGGAAAAAATTCAAAATCATAGAATTCCCTGTAAAAAGAAAAATGAGTTCCTGCCAGCTTTAGCTTCTGTACAAGTTTAAAGTTAAGAGATAGGGTAGGAAATCATCAGTATATTATTATGAGGAGTATCTCTACTTTCCTCATTATAATAGTCATGCTCTTCTACCTTTAATCATTAAGGACTGTCTTTTGTCCACACCTATATACCAGCTCTTTGAGAATTTTAACTGATTGAAGTGAAGAGGTGATAAATGTGGCAATTCATTCATTCAAATTATCAGATGCCTATGTTGCCCTATATACAACTTTCTGAACATGAAATAAAGCATGTGAGAGGAGATTGGCAGAGGCCCTGGAGGATTTTCGCCTTCCTCTGCAGTATGGAGGATTCTCTGCAGCTTGAGGTCTTCAAACCACAATTTGAGGACTTCAATAACTCAGACATAGGTTAGGGGTTTGTTATTGAAGTGGATGGGTGAGATTCTGTGGCCTGAATTGTGCAGGAGGTCAGACTAGATGATCATAATGGTCCCTTCTGACCTTAAAGTCTATGAGTCAATGAGATACAATGATGGAGTCAATCATCTGTTTATAAATGATTTAAAGAATAGAAAGGTATCCAAATTTTTTATCAGCAGGATAAGCCTACATTATCTTTATGTACCTTTAACAAGTATGATCACCACTTACTCAGCGTGCCACCTACTGTCCATAGCTCTTGAAATATTAGAGAGATCAGATTTTATGTGGATTAGCTATTCCTAAGTATTTTCTCCATTGTCTTACACGAAATAGACATGATATTGAACAAAATTCTATGTTTTACTACATTTTTTATTCAGCTAATACCAGATGTGATTCTGATTTCATTTGCGCTGCTTTTAAATTTTTGTAACTCTACTGAGTTTAGTTATGCTATTTCTGAGTTGCGCCAGAGCTAAATATCACCTCTTTACCCCTACTTTCCTCCCGCATGGTATCCTGACTTGAAATATCATACACAACCATCTCTCCCCACTAATTCCATCCTAAGGAAAATAAATGTTGTCAAGAGGGCTACTTACAATACATGTTGTAGACACTCTTTAAAGTTTAAAATATAAGTATCTATACAGGATACCGGTTCTTCCATTGTTACATTTGGTTGCACTAGTGCTGATATGTGGGTGATGCTTTTTCAAGAAACACTTGATTAGAGTTGTTAGGGAGCATCTGCTGGAAACACCCAGTGTTGTTTATATTTTATATAGTATTATAGTGTCCCTCACGGCAAAGAGAAGTCAAGACTTGTCTGTAATAAATATAAAGAGAATGTTACATTGAGACTGCTTCAAGAGACTCAGATACTTCTAAAGGACAAGAAAAATGGATCACCCTCAACCCAGCATGAGAAATCCAGAGTCTGTCACTTAGCAACTAGACGGAAGCTGGAATCCTAAAATTCAAATTGAAAACCACATCTAGAGCTAAACTTTCCCAGATGGGTCTCAGTTGCCAAGTTTGAAACCAAATTTGGATCCAAATCCGAGTGTGTGGGAGGTGATTTAGAACGGATGTTCCATCTCGGATTATTTTCTGTTATTAAGTCATCTCCCAAGAACGGGGAGAGGCAAAGACAGTATAGTAGTGATTCTCAACCAGGGGTCTGGGACCCCCTGGGGGGCCATGAGCAGGTTTCACAGGATCTGCCAGGTGTGTCTGGCATTGAACTCACTAGGGCCTAGGGCAGAAAGCTGAAGCCCCGCCACGGGGACTACAGCCCAGGGCCACAAGCCCCACCGAAGTCTGAACATCTTAGCTTCACGCTGTCCTCTGTGGTGTGGGGCCTCAAACAATTACCTTCCTTGCTATCCCCTAACACCAGTTCTGGTTTTTATATGCAGAAAAACAGCTGTGATACAGCTGGGCTGTGGAGTTTTTATAGCATGTTGTGGGGGGCTCAGAAAAAAAATGTTGGGAACCCCTGCAGTAGAGGATATAATGACATCAGCTTTTGGGATGTCAGAGTTACTCAATTAAATAGTAAGAGTCCAATTTTCAGAAGTGACCTTTGTTTTTTCAGGTGCAATTTGTCACCCATAAATAACTGTGCTTTCATGTTGTTCCCTCAGTGATTTGTGGGCTCAGAATCATGACTGCAGAAGGCTGAATTGAGGGTCATCTGAAAATCAGGACCTTAATATGAACATAGTCTCTTCTTTTAAAGGAGTAAGGACTAAAATAGATGAAGTATCAATCACGCTGAGAGACATTGGTCCAGGTAGACTATGTTAAGGAAATACTTTCACCCACTTTCTAGAAATCCAAGGAATGTTAGTGGATTTACTTATTGAGCCTACTTCTTGGTAAGGGGTACACTGAGCACTGCTCTCTACCGTTCCCTTATAAGGTCAAAACACAAGGAATCCTTTGACATGTCTATATTTGAAACGTGTGTGCATTCATCAAATCCGTCTGAGGCCAAGACCCCTCTCCGAAGTCTGTAACTGGCCATGAATTCTGAATGCCTTTCAAATGAGAGAACTTAGAGTAAGACAATACCTACAGGATTAGATAATCTCTAGTCCATCCCCTGAGGTCAAGTGAAGTATGTTTTCTCCAGATAGAGGACATAATAGATATTGAACTGATTTGGAGAGAAAAGGATATGGAAATAAAACGAGGGGAAATCTGGAATAGACCCCCCCACTTTATGTATATGATCAAAGTGAAGGCCTTTCCAACAATGAGGTACTGTGCTTATTGCAGGAAAACTAAGCTATTTAAACTACGAAACATTCAGCCTATCATCGGGGATCAGTATATTCTTCAGGAACTGAGGTATCTTTATATATTTAGGAATTATTTCTCCTGGTCATGCCACTGCTATATCTGGATGCTTTCCAGACTATACATCTGTTTTTCTTAAAATAAGCATAACACACACTGACACAATCACCTTGAACATGGAAAGATTGATTAAAAGCATTTCTGAAATCAGAGATATTTCCTTTTCTATAAAAAGAATACATTTGTTTTCTGGATATATGAAAAGTCAGATGAAAGCTATTTTTCATTTTATTTACATGCTGTGAATGCATATTCAAACTATTCAGGCTACTGCCACAGCTCAGCTCCAAAGATAACCTGACAACCGCCAGTCTGTAGAGGTGAAAAGGACTATTTTTACACACTGTGACATTTTTAAACTTGTAAAACATTGCAAATGTAGATAGGAGTTCTGCTGTATGTTTAGAGCTCCGTAATTGTCTTAGAGTTCAGGAATTACTATCTTTCAGTATCTTGGCATGTCATGGCCGTTCCTCTGTAATTGTATATATTCAAAAAATAAATCGTCTTTCTCATTACTTGTTCCCAGTCTTTCTGTTGAAATGCACTGGAGAGAGGCCACAGAACAAAACAGTGTTCATGCACACACACGCACACACACACACACACTCACTCTGTCTTTCACTCTCTCCCCTCTCGCCCCCTCAAGGGATTAACTTGATTAAAATACTGAATTTCTGTTGGCTTTTCTAATTCAAACTAAATGTTACTGTAACTTCCTCTGAGTTATTATGCCTAACGGTGAGGCCACCTCACACTTGAGGATGTCAATTACATTTAAATCCAGTAGTTAAATTTTCCAAACTAAATGAAAAGTGGTTTCGATATTATATCTACACACACATCTATCGCAGGCTGCTTGCTTTAATATACTTTTAATCATGTGTGCAATATGGCTTTTTTTTTTTTACATTAACACAAATGTTTTCTGTAAGTAAGTGGCACAAAAGCAAAGGCTCTTAGAAATTCAGAGAATAATTGATTTTTAAAGTTTGCGATATTATTAGTGTTAAAGGTTTCTAATGGGTTTACATTCATTTTTAATAGCTATTTAAAAAAGGGTCTCCAGCTGAGCCTTTGTTCAGTGTGTTTCTGTTTGTGGTAAGGTTTCTTCTGATTAATATTGCAACTGAAATTGCTTGACGTTCTTGAATAGCTGAGAGTGAACACAGTTTCGAAGACTAAGGTTTCATATTTGTTTTTGGGGGAAGCAGGGACATTGGTGCTAGCGGGTGAAGGGGTGGTTTTATTTCCATAATTTATTTTGAATGTCTGAAAGCATAGTTTCTTCTTGTGTTCCGGACCACAGGTGTTTTCCATTAAGACGAGTGAGCTGGCTTTAACGATATCCTGCAGAGCTATGAGCACAGAACGCCTTCTGTGAACTGCCAATAATTATTTGTCCTGGCTTTGTTTCTGGAGATTCTACTTAAATTGGTTCAAAAGCTGGTAATCTGTTTCATCCCTGAAGATTAACCCCTTAAACAAAACCAAAAATTAGTGTGCTTCCACATAATTGGACAGAATAAAAGCACTCGTTTAATATCATTGTTAAATGAGAGAGTGATTTTTAAAGTCTCATAAAAGGAGCCTTTGGGAGAGAACTCACTATGCAGTACCGCTAATAGAATAGCTCCTCAGCAGTCTGTGCAGCAAACCATGGGATGGGTAATAAATCTAACTAGATAGTACCTAATACATTTATTCTTAGCAAAAGCTAATATTATAAAACATGCTGACTACAATATCAGCTCTGGAGAAGAGGTTTAAACTTACGGATTCCATTCATTTTGAAAACTTCTTGCAACTTACCATATATCAGTCATTGATTTCAGTGGCTTTGCTATAGAAAGAGCTATACCAATTCATCAGGTCATATCTTAAAACTTGTCCATAACATCTCAGATTACTATGTAAATGATCTTGGAAGGTGCAGCCACATGCATAACCTCGTCAATGATAATCCTTTTATAATGTTATGAATAAAATTTGAACCTAGAATTTGTAATGAAACTTTAGGAATAATGAATATAACCAAAATGAATGTAACCAAAATCAATAGTCATTTAATCTTCTGTGATGTTATGAGCTACTGTGCATAAGTATGAAAATTCCAATGTGATGAGCGTGAGGAATGGAGCAATTAGACTGAGATGCAGATTGAACTAAATCCAGATCCCAACGATATTAATGGGAGTTTGGCACCTAATTCAATGGAAACATGAATTAGAGAAAAGAGGAACCAATTGCATACCTAAAAATTAACTCAGTACATTTCTGTCTTGAAGTTTTTCCTAGCATATTTGAGTGCATCTCTACAGACAGGTAAAAATCACAATGCACATTTTATCTAGGTGCTAAGTATTATTATAGCAATGTGTGCAGACACTTTTAACTCCTCGGTTGTAAACTTACTCTTGCAGAAATTGTGCCATAGCATGACTCCTGAAGAGTACAGACCACAGAAGATACTGATAGCATTATCTTTCCAGTCAGAGAATTTTTAAACAAGTGGTTGACAAGCACTTAGAGGTTTGTTTGTTTGTTTGTTGGTTCAAATGAACGGGTAATGACCCAGCATTTGAAAATAAATGGTTGAAAATGTAAAAGCACAACAATATGGTTAAAGGGTCTCTCAAAATCTAAACAACACACAGTCTACTATGTAGCCTGCCCTCCAAAAGGCAGTAGTAATTCCTCAAGAGCAGAAGGTACATGCTGACTTCTTCAATGAAATGGAAGGCTTTTTTTGAATTAATCCTCAGACACTTCTTACAAGGACCTGACATACAAATTAGAGAGGACTGTAATGACATGTCTATATATTATGTCCAATTATTAAATACTCTCTCTGCCAGGCTGAGTGCACTTTCTTTGAATAATGTCATCCATTCAAAATCCTTTCTGAAGTACATTACAGTTAACACATTTTTATATGATGTAGGAAAAAAAGACCAGTAACAGCATGAAGTGACTAGAAGAAATTGCAGAAAGCCAGGAACTTGTTGAAAAGGGATCTTCCACCAATCCACTCTATGCACAGAAAAAGACTGATTGCAACCTCAATTCAGGATGCCAGTCAGGAGCCAACTAGGAGTCTTTCCACTGGCTCCAGTAATAGTTGGATCAAGACCTCTCTGTGACTGGGCTTCAGTTTTAATATAATTAACATATCACTTTTGCTATATGGTGAAGCAAGAAAGAATGTCTGTTACGGGAGCAATAAGAAGGGGAAGTGAACAATAAGAAAGTAAATGTTTAGGGTGTAACTTACCTTCCTGCTTAGGAGGAGGAGGAGAAAGAGACTCATGGATGTGAGACAATTCAGACCAGGAAAGGAAAGAAAAGAAGCTAAAATAAGCCCAAAGATGACAATGACACAACCGGTTCTTAAGAAGAAAGGGGTGGCATATGTATACTAGGCCAAGTCCTCCTCTGGAGTAAATCAGCTTCACTCCACTGATGTCAGTGGAGCTGATTTACACTAGCAGAGGATCTGCCCCACTATGCTATAGTAATTCTGATGCCAGTTTTAGCTCTGTGTGTGGGTACTTTATAATCCACATGTTGGGCTCCTAGGGATGCTTCTGTTTATATTATGGGATTGTAATGGGGCTCGCTCCATCTCCATCCTCTAATACCCCAGAAACCTCTCACTCTGTTCTTTACGTGGCAGGGTTGAGCATATTATTTACATTCTTGTCACCAACCTCAATACAGTCTTGTGCAGCAAAACATTTACAGTGCTTCTCTACTATTATCCCTTTCCCTCACAGCCAGAAAGGTCTCCCTTCCCTGAGATCACTGGGCTCAACTGGCCCTGGGTATTTCCTTTCTGTCCTCCTTATATCTTTCAGCTGATACACTTATTGGTTCATTCAGCCTCCCAGTCTCATCAGCCAATTAGCTTGCAAATCCCCAGACAGCCTTCGGAGCGGGGGAGGAGGGGAGCCTAAGTGATCAGAGTGCTGGCTCACCTGATAGCTTCTCACTTCCAGCTCCTCCAGAAACTTTTTCTTCAGTTCTGGCTTCACTTTTCTCTGCACCTTCTGATTTATGCACATGCTATCTGTGGACCCACTAAGTCATGAGACCTCCTCATCAACATCCTCCTGGTGCTGGCCAAGGTGGACATCTATAAAAGCGAGAGGAGGATACTGGATGAGGAGGAGCTCTGCAACTGTGAGGCCTATTAACTCTCCTCTCTCCACCCACGCATCTAGGCAGAGTTCTTCTGGCCCACATCTGCTGGCTCCCTTGATACCTTTCAGGAGCAGTGGGCACTGTCTGGGGTTCTCTGCTCAGTGTTCCCCTCAGGTTCCTTGATTATGGCCCTATGCCATCATGCCTGTTTCTTTTTATTCATTTGAACTCTGGGTTCAGAAGTTTGTCCCCTTAGGCTGGGAAAGGGGTCTTCAGATACTGACAGGCTTGCACTTGCCTGCCCCCAGGATTCAATAGGTGTTAGCTTCCAACACTCACAGGAATCTTTCAGAATAGCAGGTTGGGTCAGTAGAGTAGCTCTTACTCTAGCAGTTATGGGGAGCTGGGCAGCTCAGTAATTGCATCCAGTTATACCAGAAGGACGGGCTAGGACCAATTTGGATGAGACCCAGCTGGAGATGACTGTATGGCTACTATATAATAGGTAGCATAGGACTTCAGTCAAAAATTAGGCTTTTGAATCTGTTTCTGAGAGGAAGCTCTGGAAAAGGGTCAGGAAAGTTGAGTTAGGGAACATCCCTGGACAATGGTCCTCAGAGAAGTCAAAGTCTAAGAGAAAGGTTGGAAGAAAAGCTGGGCGGCTGGGAAAAGGAACTATCCTTACAGAGCAGGCTGTGAGGGAAGGCTAGCACTGGGGTTCTATGAGAAAGAAGTTATGCCTTGAAAATGGGAAAGGCTAGGAAATCTGGACTTTGGGGAAAAAACCCACTATAAAAGGGAAAGGAATGATAAAATGGCTTAGAGGAAGGCGCTTGTACCCTGAGACTGTCCCTGGAGGGAAAGGGCAGCTAGGCAGAAGGAAACTTCTAAAACAGGCATGGGAGAAGAGAGACTCCAGCAAAGAAGCACTGAAGATCAGCAGCTTCAGAGGAACCACGCCTCCAAGGAGAAAGCCCTGGGAGGAAGCCCTTTTTGACAGAGTGAGGATGAACCCTGCAGGGCCTGGGAGAAGGTTGGGAAATGTGCAGAGGATTTCTTCTGAGAAGGATAGAAGAGGGTTCCCCCGCACTCCTTTGAGTTTGAATGTTGTTACTCTGGAAAATGTGGATTCAGTCATTACCTGGCCAGAGGCCTGAGTCACAGGAAGGAGCAGGCCACCAGAAGACCAGAGAACCTGTCAAAGGGAGCATCAGCTGAGAAGACAGCTGCTATGACATGCCTGGCCCCAAGAAGGTGCTCTGGGGTGAGTCAGTCCCACTGCCTTCACAGTTTGAATGTATCAAAGACTATTGAAATTTAAAGGGAGTTCAGCGGGTGACAACTATACGTACGTCTACACTACGGGATTATTCCGATTTTACATAAACCGGTTTTGTAAAACAGATTGTATAAAGTCGCGTGCATGCGGCCACACTAAGCACATTAATTTGATGGTGTGCGTCCATGGTCCGAGGCTAGCGTCGATTTCTGGAGCGTTGCACTGTGAGTAGCTATCCCGTAGCTATCCTATAGTTCCCGCAGTCTTCCCCGCCCCTTGGAATTCTAGGTTGACAGCCCAGTGCCTGATGGGGCAAAAATAGTGTCGCGGGTGGTTCTGGGTACAGCCTCACCCCTCCCTCCATGAAAGCAGCAGACAACCATTTCGCGCCTTTTTTCCTGGGTGAACTCTGCAAACGCCATAGCACAGCAAGCATGGACCCTGCTCAGATCAATACCGCAATCATGGATGTTGTAAACACCTCGCACATTCTCGTGCAGTCTATGCTGAACCGGGACCTGCAAAGCCAGGCGAGGAGGAGGTGGTGACTACGGCAGCGCGGCAACGAGAGTGATGAGGACATGGACACAGAATTATCTCAAACCGTGGGCCCCTGCGCTTCGGAGATCCTGCTGGTAATGGGGCAGGTTCTAGCCATTGAACGCCAATTTTGGGCCCGGGAAACAAGCACAGACTGGTGGGACCGCATAGTTTTGCAGGTGTGGGACAATTCGCAGTGGTTGCGAAACTTTCGCATGCATAAGGGCACTTTCATGGAACTTTGTGACTTGCTTTCCCATGCCCTGAAACGCCATAATACCAAGATGAGAGCAACCCTCACAGTTGAGAAGCAAGCGGCAATAGCCCTCTGGAAGCTTGCAAAGCCAGACAGCTACCGGTCAGTCGGGAATCAATTTGGAGTGGGCAAATCTACTGTGGGGGCTGCTGTGATGCAAGTAGCCAAAGCAATCATTAAGCTGCTGCTATGAAAGGTGGTGACTCTGGGAAACGTGCAAGTCATAGTGGATGGCTTTGCTGCAATGGGATTCCCTAACTGTGGGGGGGGGGCGATAGATGGAACCCATATCCCCTATCTTGGCACCGGAGCACCAGGGCACCCAGTACGTAAACCGCAAGGTTTCAATGGTGCTGCAAGCACTGGTGGATCACAAGGGACATTTCACAAACATCCACGTGGGATGGCCAGGAAGGGTTCATGATGCTCGCGTCTTCAGAAGCACTGCTCTGTTTAAACTGCTGCAGCAAGGGAATTACTTCCCAGACCAGAAAATAACAGTTGGGGATGTTGAAATGCCTATAGTTATCCTGGGTGACCCAGCCTACCCCTTGATGCCATGGCTCATGAAGCCATACACAGGCAGGCTGGACAGTGGTCAGGAGCTGTTCAACTACAGGCTGAGCAAGTGCAGGATGGTGGTAGAATGTGCATTTGGCCATTTAAAGGCGCGCTGGCGCACATTACTGACTCACTCAGACCTCAGCCAAACCAATGTCCCCTTTGTTATTGCTGCTTGCTATGTGCTCCACAATCTCTGTGAGAGTAAGGGGGAGACCTTTATGGGGGGTGGGAGGCTGAGGCAAATCACCTGGCTGCTGATTACATGCTGCCAGACACCAGGGCGATTAGAAGAGCACACCATGAAGCGGTGCACATCAGAGAAGCTTTGAAAACGAGTTTCATCATGGGCCAGGATACGGTGTGACTACTGTGTTTGTTTCCCCTTCATGAACCCCCCCCCCCCATTGACTCCTTCCCTGTAAGCAACCCACTCTCCCCATTCGATTACAGCTTGCTTAAGGAAATAAAGTCACTATCGTTTAAAAATCATGTATTCATTATTAAAAAATAATTATAAAAAGAGGCAGAGAACTGACAAGGTATCCGGGTGTGGTTTGGGAGGAGGATAGGAGGGAAGGAAAAGGCCATTAAACACATTTCAGTGTAATGACAGCCTTTTGGTTGGACTGTCCACGGGGGTGGAGTGGGCAGGTGCATGAAGCCTTCCCCGACGCATTCTTACACATCTGGGTGAGGAAGATATGGAACATGGTGAGTGGCGAGGGTGGTTACACAGGGGCTGCAGCGGCACTCTGTGACCCTGCTGCTCTTCCTGAAGATCCACCAGACGTCGGAGGCTATCAATTTGATCACGCAGCAGCTCCAGCGTTGCATCCTGCCACCGCTGATCTTCCTGCCTACACCTCTGATCTTCCTGCCGCCACCTTTCATCTCAAGCGTCCCTCCTGTCCTCACGTTCACCGGCATCTTTCCTGTAATTTGATACCACATTCTTCCACTTATTCAGATGAGCTCTTTCATTGTGGGTTACTTCCATGATTTCCAAGAACATTTCGTCTCACGTCTTCTTTTTCCTCCGCCCTATCTGAGAGAGCCTTCGGGAGGGAGTAGGGAGGCTTGAAAAATGTGCAGCTGCATGAGGGAGGGAAAAAAGGGAGAGAAGTATTTAAAAAGATACATTTTACAGAACAATGGTTATACTCTTTCACAGTGAACAACACTATTCACCTTACATAGCACATGTGATTTCACTACAAGGTCGCATTTTGCATCTTAATATTGAGTGCCTGCGGCTCTGGTGTTACAGATCTCACAGACGCAGGTCCGGGCATCAGAATTCAGCTTGCGTGCAGCCAAGATAAGCCATTGTCTTTCGGCTTCTCCAGCCTTCATATACACAGTGCCCTCTGATGCTTCTTTCCTGTTAACATGCAGCAGCAGAAGCCAACCCCCACCCCATTCAATTCTCTAGGATGATTGCTTTACCCCTCCCCCCCACCGCATGGCTGGTATCATGGAAGATCACTGCTAATCACCCCTCTTCCCCCCCCCCCACTGCGTGGCCAGTAGCTGGGAAGATTCCTGCTAGCCAAACGCAAAAAAGCTCAGCGCTATCCTTCCTCCCCTCCCCCTGCTTGGCTACGTGCAAGGAAGGATTTCTTTTAAGCAACAGCCCAGGAGGAAAATGGTCAGCTCTGTCCCCTTAATTAAATTCCTGAATTTCAACCAGGTTACCATGAACGATATCACTCTGCTGAGGATAACAGAGTGAGATAAAGAACGGATGTTTCTTGAATGCCAGCAAAAACCGGGACCATACGCAACTAGGCTTTGTCATGCAATGATACCCGATTACTTGCTACATGCATGGCGTGGTAAAGTGTCCTACCATGGTGGACGGAACAAGGCTGCCTTGCCCATAAACCTTCTGCAAAGGCTATTGGAGTACCTCCAGGAGCGCTTCATGGAGATGTCTCTGGAGGATTTCCACTCCATCCCCAGACATGTTAACAAACTTTTCCAGTAACTTTACTGGCCGCGAATGCATCCCAAGCCCTCATGGCAATTCAATCATTAAAAAACGCTTGCTTTTAAACCATGTTTTATATTTACAAAGGTACACTCACCAGAGGTCGCTTCCATGGCTTCACTGTCTGGACTAGTGGCTTGGGAGGGTTGGGAGGGTAATTCCGTCGGGGTCACAAAAAGCTCCTGGCTGTTGGGGCTAACGGAGTGCTGTGTGCTCTCTGCAAGGTCGTCCTCCTCTTCCTCCTCCTCCTCCTCATCTTTCCCCTCCACAGAATCCTCAGCCATGGTTGAAATTACAACCCCCACCTCGGAATCCATGGACGGGGGTAAGGTAGTGGTGGCACAGCCCCCTAAAATTGCATGCAGCTCAGCGTAGAAGCGGCATGTTTTCGGACCTGACCCAGACTTTCCATTTGCTGCTTTGGTTTTCTGGTAGGCTTGTCTGAGCTCCTTAACTTTCACTCTGCACTGCACTGAGTCCCTGGTGTGGCCTTTTTCTATCATAGCCTTGGAAATTTTTTCAAATATTTTTTCATTTCGTCTTTTGGAACGGAGTTCTGTTAGCACTGCATCCTCTCCCTATACAGCGATCAGATCCAGTACCTCCCGTGCGGTCCATGCTGGAGCCCTTTTTCTGTTCTCAGGAGACTGCTTTGCTACCTGTGCTGATGAGCTCTGTGTGGTCACCTGTGCTGATCTGAGCTCCATGCTGGCCAAACAGGACATGAAATTCAAAAGTTTGTGGGGCTTTTCCTGTATACCTGGCCAGTGCATCCAAATTCAGATTGCTGTCCAGACCGGTCACAGTGGTGCACTGTGGGATACCGCCCGGAGGCCAATACCATCGATTTGCGGCCACACTAACCCTAATCTGATATGGTAATACCGATTTTAGCGCTACTCCTCTCGTCGGGGAGGAGTACAGAAACCGATTTAAAGAGCCCTTTATATCGATATAAAGGGCCTCGTAGTGTGGACGGGTACAGCGTTAAATCGGTTTAACGCTGCTAAAATCGGTTTAAACGTGTAGTGTAGACCAGGCCTAAGTCGCTTAGACTTTGACAAGTGCCAGGCATTTTCAACTAGTATCTAGCATGAGCTTGTGACAGGTGGGGTGGGGGAGCATGAATAATAAAGAATGCAGCAGAGGGAAATTAAGTTCACACTGTTTTTATTACAGAACACACCATTTTCACTAAAGCAACAAAACTTACATCACCTACACTCACTCTGTGCTTCTAATCCACCTGCTAACCATTTAACACCTCTTTAAACAATACATCTGCAGAGGCTTTCTGCACAGACCATGGCACTGAAGTTTTACCCAGTGCAGCCAATGAAAAGACTCCTGTTACCTTCAGTGGGCTTTGGATCAAGCCCATAATAGTTTACTACCTGTACATTGCAACTGGGATGCTTTTGAACTGATGATGAGGCCTAGTCTACATTTAAAGGTTTTATCATTATAACTATTGTGGATAGATGTGTGAGGGTTTCTTTGTTTTTGTTTTTTCAACTGATAATATATCAGCAAAAGCCTAGTGTGGACACAGTTATACTAGTATAAAAGTAGGGCTGTCAATTAATCGCAGTTAAATCACACAACTCAAAAAAATTAATCATGATTAATTGCATTATTAAACAATAGAATACCAATAAATATGTATTAATTTTTTTTGTTTTTCTACATTTTCAAATATATTGGTTTCAATTACAACACAGAATACAAAGTTTACACTGCTCACTTTATATTATTTTATTACAAATAAAACTGTAAAAATGATAAACAAAAGAAATAGTATTTTTCAATTAATCTCATATAAGTACTTCAGTGCAATTTCTTTATCGTGAAAGTGCAACTTACAAATGAAGATTTTCTTTTACATAACTGCACTCCAAAACAAAACAATGTAAAACTTTAAAGCCTACAAGTCCACTCAGTCCTACTTATTCAGCCAATCACTAAGACAAACAAGTTTGTTTACAGTTGCAGGAGATAATGCTGCCCACTTCTTATTTATACTGTCACCAGAAAGTGACAACAAGATTTTGTATGGGACTTTTTCAGCTGCCATTGCAAGCTATTTATGTGTCAGATATGCTAAACATTTGTATGTCCATTCATGCTGTGACCACCATTCCAGAGGACATGCTTCCATGCTGATACGGCTCATTAAAAAATAATGCATTAATTAAATTTGTGACTGAACTCCTTGAAGGAGAATTGTATGTCTGCAGCTCTGTTTTACCCACATTCTGCCATACATTTCATGTTATAGGCATCTCGGATGCTGACCCAGCACGTTTTCTAAAAACTTTCACTGCAGATTTGACAAAATGCAAAGAAGGTACCAATGTGAGATTTCTAAAGATAGCTATAGCACTCAACCCAAGGTTTAAGAATCTGAAGTGCCTTCCAAAATCTCAGAGGGACGAGGTGTGGAGAATGCTTTCAGAAGTCTTAAAAGAACAACACTCCAGTGCAGAAACTACAGAACCCGAACCACCAAAAAAGAAAATCAACCTTTTGCCGGTGGCATCTGACTCAGATGATGAAAATGAACATGTGTTGGTCTGCACCACTTTAGATTGTTAGCAAACAGAATCTATCAGCAGTATGGAAGCATGTCCTCTGGAATCGTGGTTGAAGCATCATGGGACATATGAATCTTTAGCATATCTTGTATGTAAATATTTTGCAGTGCCAGCTACAGCAGTGCCATGCGAATGCCTGTTCTCACTTTCAGGTGACCTTGTGAACAAGAAGTGGGCAGAATTATCTGCCGTAAATGTAAACAAACTTCTTTGTCTGAGCAATTGGCTGAACAAGAAATAGGACTGAGTGGACTTGCAGGCTCTAAAGGTTGACATTGTTATTTTGCAGTTATTTTCTGTACATAATTCTACATTTGTAAGTTCAACTTTCATGATAAGGAGATTGCACTACAGTACTTGTATTAGGAGAATTGATAAATACTATTTCTTTTGTTTTTTACAGTGCAAATATTTGTAATAAAAAATAAAAAGTCAGCACTGAACACTTTGTGTTCTGTGTTGTAATTGAAATCTATATATTTGAAAATGTAGAAAACATCCAAAACTATTTAAATAAATTGTATTCTATTATTATTTAACAGTGCAATTAATCGTATGATTAATCACGATTAATTTTTTTAATCGCTTGACAGCCCTAGTATAAAGGTGACTTATACCACTATACTTATTCCCATAATGAGAATAAACTGTGCTGGTATAAAGCACCTTGACACTGAAATAACTGCCCGCACTAGATCGGTTTCTACCACTTTCACTACACCAGTATACCCAAAGCAGTACAACTTTCTACTGAGACAAGCCCTGACTGGCCACTACAATATATCGCTTGCACTAGCACTTGTGAATACTGCCATATTGAAATACAATACCACCTCTTAAAATGATACTTTCAAGAATAACTGTATTTTGGGAATGTGTTGAAGAAGAATGGTATAAAGACTGTGAACACCTAGGAAGAGTACCTACGGATAAAGTGTGGGTTTTTTTCAAGGATATTTGGAGATTCAATAAATGTAGTAAAAGGGCTATTTTAACTCAACCATTCTCTTACCAACCCATCATGAGTATGCTGAATAATAATTCACACTTTGAATTAGATCCTAAATAAGAAAACTAGTATAAAAAGAACAGATACAATAATTACACTTTGGGAGCATGCATAATTTCTGTCACTTAAGTGACTAAATTACTAGAGCTTTCTGCATTTAAAAGTTGGTGGAGACATTATAGTTTCATCCATTTAACTATCCATCAATGGTTGGTAACTTGCAAAGTGACACTTATTTAGGCACCTATTGATCACATTCTTTTCACAGCTGTTATTTGAATTTCCTTTACAGATTTTATTAAATTTATATGAATGTTGAATCTGTGTCAAATATGACCTGGGAGTGACCCTAAACATAATGAAAATCAAAACCATTTCCCAGTTTTCAGCACTAGGTTTTAACCAGTTACGTCAACAGGAGCTGGGTTTGGGGTTGGAATTTTTAAGAATAAAAAAAGTCTTATTTCTAAGTGTCATAAATGATTAAACTAGCATACAATGCCAAGAGTAAACAGAAGGCAGCTTGCATAGTAATTTTGCTTTCAATATATTTTTCAAGTGCTTCTGTGTTTCAAAGGGTACATCCTCAGCTGCTACCACCTTATGAATTTCAGTGGAGCTACACCACTTTACATGAGTTGAGGATCTGGCCAGTAGATTTTAAATAAACTAGTGGAATGCTGAGGGATACTACAGAAGCAGCTCTAAGTAAACAATGGAAATTTGTTCCAAAGCCAGAGACTTCTAGAAGGTTTTTTTACAGTTCAGCTGGGAGAAAGTGAGTCTGTACAATTGCTTTGTGCTTTTTTGTTATCTTCAAGATTTACATTCTCAAGCAAAATATTTACAAATGGAGTGCTACAGGTCTGGTTTATGAAAGACATACATTAAATACTAAGTTACCAGAGAACACTTTTGTTATGAATAGGGAAATCGTGTGCTTGTAATTTACTTTAGACTTGCAACTTTTCAGGGACTTTTAGCCTTAGGGGGTAATGTAATCAAGTTTACAATATGCCTGTGTAGTAAAGGAAGAAAAAGTATACAACCCACCCAAAACCACACATTTATATAGAGCCTTTCATATGATATCTTGGAGCAATGGACAGAATAATGCACATCAAAACATTTAACTAGCATTGAGAGCTTTTAGTCTGGTCCTGAAATCCCACACCCCAGGGGAAAAAAAGCCTCACCCCCCATACTCTGCCTTATGTATGTTCTCATAAAAGTTCCATACAAACTGTCTAGATCACCAAGGACTTCTAGATCTCTCTCTCTCTCACACACAGACACACACATTCTGTATGTGTATCATATATACAGAGAGATGGGGAAGATTAGGATCCATTTCCAATCTTGAACATCATCAAAATGTGGTGGTGTTTGTTATTTATTAGTATTATAGTAGCACCTAGAGGCCACTGCCAACATTTGGACCCCTTCAGTTGGGCACATAAGAGACAGTCCTTGCCCTGAATAACTTAGATTCTTAGGACTTGTCTAGATAGAGAAAAGGACCAGCATAGCTATAGCAGAGTAATATACTGATGTGTTGGTGCAACTCCCCATATGAACATGCTATTCCAGAATAAAAGTGACTTTAGTGTATACAATCCACTCAGAACTGTACATTCATATAGAGCTTTTCATATGATGTCTTGAACCAATGGACCAAATAATGCACATGAAAACACTTGACTAGCTTGAGAGCTCATCTGTTCACATGGAGAATTAGAGCAATGTCGTTATAGCAGTATAATTATTCTACTACAGCTATTCTGGTCTACTTCCCCATATAGACAAGCCATTACTAAACAAGACAAAGCAGAAGATGAGGAAAATGCAGTAAGGAGAGTTTGTGACTTAAGGTCACACAGTAACTCTATTGTTGAGCCATGTATTAGACCCATGTTTCTTGAATCCCAATCCAGTGCCTTAACAATACCTTCCTACCTCCTGTCATGATTTGATTCAGCAAAGCATCTAGGGTGATCAGAAGTCCCGATTTTATAGGGATGGTCCCAATTTTTTAGTCTTTTTCTTATATAGGCTTCTATTACCCCTCCACCCCCATCCCGATTTTTTCACACTGCTGTTTGGTCATCCTAAAAGCATCTTAAGTCCATCCTACTCAGCAATATACTCAAGTGTGTCTCTTCAACAGGACTTAAGCACATGCTTAACTTTAACCATGTGTACTTAAATGCTTTGCTGAATTCAGGGTGTCAGTTTGGATCTTTGGATTTTGTTTAGTCCATTACAAAAGGCTCTGTCAGGCCATGGGGGATGTAGCACAGGGCAATGGGACTGTATCCTTCTCCGCTCCTTTTGGACTGTCCTGGAGTTCATGGGGTGTAGCAGGGACTACCAAGAAGTTGCACATGGCCACAAGATTTGAGGGCTTCTTACACCATGCAACTCTAACAAATGGGCAAAAATCTGCCCCCAAACTGAGGAACAATTACAAAACATGAATCAAGATTATTGCTGTTATATATTATTCCTATGGCCAGAGAATGTTGGGCACTAATACAATACATAAAAAGATAATCCTAGCCCCCAAAAGGTTGCCATCTATTTTATATCTGTGTTCAAACACACCGAAAACTTGAGGAGTGTTCACACCAAAAGCAGGGAGGATAAGAAAAATGTCATAACATAAATGAGTAGAGCAAACCTGAGGTCTGACTGGAGCATTTCCAGTGAAGAGTCAGGTATCTACAGGAACAAACATCACTCAGAGATGGCCTGGTAAGAATTGATGGAAAATCATGACACTGGAAAAATAAAGTAGCACCAATGTAAATTCTGCAGCACAAGTGAGAGATTCTAATGTGTCTTTGTGAAAAAACAACCAGCAAAATTTTGTATAACTGGAAGGTGTTGCATTTGCCCATAGGGTAAACAAGCCAGTTGAGAGAGAATTACAGGAGTCTAGTTAGAAAAAATTGCAGCTGAGATGTTTGCTGCTCTTGGCATTTTAGGTTCATTGGAAATGCTTCATACATCACCAGCAAATAATGACAGGAATGGAAAATAAGATCTTGTTATGAAGACTTGTTAATGATTTTCTTGTTGTTGAAATAATAGGGAAGAAACTGACTGTTTTTTATAAGTAACAACAGCAAAGTTGGACAGACCAAAAGAAAAATGAAAAACCAACAACTGGAATTAATCAAAAAAACTGTAACTTTGCAGGTGATTTTTTCCCCTCTGTACATTAAACAAATGTGCTTTGAAGAACTGACAGTAATAGAGACTGAGGCCTGGTCTACACTACGTGTTAAAACCGAATTTAGCAGCGTTAAACCGATTTAACTCTGCACCCATCCACACAACGAGGCCCTTTATATAGATATAAAGGGCTCTTTAAACCGGTTTCTGTACTCCTCCCCGACAAGAGGAGTAGCGCTGAAATTGGTATTGCCATGTCGGATTAGGGTTAGTGTGGCCGCAAATCGATGGTATTGGCCTCCAGGCGGTATCCCACAGTGCACCATTGTGACCGCTCTGGAAAGCAATCTGAACTTGGATGCACTGGCCAAATAGACAAGAAAAGCCCCGCAAACTTTTGAATTTCATTTCCTGTTTTCCCAGCATGGAGCTCTCATCAGCACAGGTGGCAATGCAGTCCCAAATCCAAAAAGAGCTCCAGCATGGACTGTACGGGAGATACTGGATCTGATCACTGTATGGGGAGACAAATCTGTTCTATCAGAGCTCCGTTACAGAAGACAAAATGACAAAGCATTTGAAAAAATCTCCAGGCTATGATACAAAGTCCACAGCACAGTGCTATGTGACAAGCATAACGGAAAGCCAAAGAATGAAATGGACACTCATGGAGGGAGGGAGGGGGTACTGAGGACTTCAGCTATCCCACAGTCCCTGCAGTCTCTGAAAAGTATTTGCATTCTTGGCTGAGCTCCCAGTGCCTGAAGGGTCAAAAACATTTTCCCAGGTGTTTCAGGGTATATGTCATCAATTTACACCCTCCCCCATCCCCCCCATGAAAGAAAAGGGAAAAAAACGTTTCTTGCCTTTTTTCAATGTCACCCTACGTCTACTGCATGCTGCTGGTAGACGGGGTGCTGCAGCGCTGAACACCAGCATCTCCTTCCTGGTGGCAGACGGTACAATATGACTGCTATCTGTCTTCATCATCAGCTCATGAGTGCCCCTGGCTGGCCTTGGTGAGGTTGGCGGGGGCACCTGGGTAAAAATGAGAATGACTCCCGGTCATCCCCAGCAGATGGTACATAACGGCTGGTAACCATCTTCATCATAGCAACTGGAGGCTGAGCTCTATCAGGCCCCCCCTTTCATGTCTAAAGAAAAGATTCTGTACTGCCTGGACTATCATAGCAGCTGGAGGCTGCCTCCTCCTCATTTTATCTCACTAAAAAGTCAGTGTTTCTTATTCCTGCATTCTTTATTACTTCATCACACAAATGGGGGGACACTGCCACGGTAACCCAGGAGGGTTGGGGGAGGAGGGAAGCAATGGGTGGGGTTGTTGCAGGGGCACCCCCTAAAATGGCATGCAGCTCATCATTTCTGTGGGATCTCTGGGGCTCTGACACAGAGCGGCTATGCTCTCTGGTTCTCTAGTACACTTGCCCCATATTCTAGGCAGGACTGACTCTATTTTTAGACAAAACATAAAGAAGGGAATGACCCGGGGAGTCATTCCCATTTTTGTCCATGCGCCCCCGGCCGACCTCAGGGAAGCCAACCAGGGGCACCCATGACAGCAGCAGACAGTACAGAATGACTGATAACTGTCATCTCATCGCCAATTTACAATGGCAGATGGTGCAATAGGGATGGTAACCATCTCTGCTACCTTGCAAAGGCAAATGAATGCTGCTGTGTAGCACCGCAGTACTGCCTCTGTCAGCAGCATCCAGTACACATTCGGTGACAGTGACAAGGCAAAATGGGCTCCATGGTTGCCATGCTATGGCGTCTGCCAGGGCAATCCAGGGAAAAAGGGTGCGGAATGATTGTCTGCCATTGCTTTCACGGAGGAAGGCTTGAGTGACGACATTTACCCAGAATCACCCGCGACACTGTTTTTGCATTGGGATCTCAACCCAGAATTCCAATAGGCGGGGGAGACTGCGGGAACTATGGGATAGCTACGGGATAGCTACCCACAGTGCAATGCTCCGGAAATCGACGCTAGCCTCGGTACATGGATGCACACAGCCAAATTAATGTGCTTAGTGTGGCCACTTGCACTCAACTTTATACAATCTGTTTTACAAAATCAGTTTATGTAAAATCGGAATAATCCCATAGTATAGACATACCCTGCGATTCTGAGGTCGACTTTCAGATAGGGATATGGTGGTGGTATGATAAAGAGTCTTTTAATAATGGGGATCTCAGGCACTAGGACCAATACTGAGCCAACCCCCACTTAAGTGTTGCTATGCTCAACACCGTTGCACTTTTAGGGGCCTTGCAACCCAGTGGAAGCCACAGCCTTGAGTTAAGTACCTAGGTTCTTTATACAATGCACGGGAAGAGAGAGGCACATAAAAATGGGATCCACAAAAGCCCAGCTGAGTGAGGGTTTTCTACCTCTCAGGTGACTACCCTAACCACTGGACTAGAGTCATTCTCACTGTCTTGCCCCATGCATATTTAATGGCTTATATACAACAGAACAGCTTCAGCAAGAGAGAGAGAGACTCAGAGTCAAGAGGTTTAGGGCACACACCGGAGAGATGGGAAAACTTATTTAACATCAATGACCTAGAAGAAAACATATAATCATCACTGATATAAGTCTGCAGATGACCCAAAATTTGGGGGAGTAGTAAATAATGAAGAGGACAGGTCACTGAGTCACAGATGGCTTGGTAACCTGGGCACAAGCAAACAATGTGTGTTCTAATATGGCTACATGAAAAAGTATACATCTTGGAACAAAGAATGTAGGCCACAATTAAAGGATGGGGGATTCCAATCTGGGAAGCAGTGACTCTGAAAAAGATTTCAGGGCGGTGGTGGATAATCAGCTGCACTTTAGCTTTCAACGTGAAACTGTGGCCAAAAGAGCTAATGTGATACTGGGATGCATAAACAAAGCTAAAGTAACAAAGTTATCTTATCTCTATATTTGGCACCAGTGCAACCTTTGCTGGTGCCCACAGTTCAAGAAGGATATTGATAAATTGGAGAGAATTAGAAAAGAGTCATGAGAATGAGTATCACTATGAGGCATGTTTTTTAATCCTTTAATCAAAGAGCTCACTCTAGTTATCTTAACAAGGAAGATTAAGGGATGATTTGGTTACAGCCTAGAAGTACCTACATGAGGAACAAATATTTAATAATGGGTTCTTTAATCTAGTAGAGAAAGTGTAATACAATCCAATGGCTGGAAGTTGAAGCAAAAAAAATTCACACTGGAAAAAAGGTGCACATTTCTAATGGTGACAGTAATTAGCCACTGGAACAATTTAGCAAGGGTTGCAGTGGACTCTCCATCACTGGCAATTTTTTAATTAAAATTGGATATTTTCCCTAAAAGATCAGAACTAGGAATTATTTTGGGGAAGTTCTATGGCGTACTACACAGGAAGTCAGACTAGATGATCACAATGGTCCCTTATATAATAATTGGATCATAAATAGGCGCACCACCGATGAAATGAAGCTACTTCTGGGGTGGAGAGTCACAACCAACAGGCACTCAACACTGAATAACAGTGGTGGTAGGGGAAATTTTGAATTAGACACTATCAAATGCCTACACTAAGTAAAAAGCCTTGGGCTGTTAAAAAAAAATACCTTGTATCTATTCTTCACTGACATTAAAGATCTTTCTAGTTAGTTTCACAATACACTATCCCCCTAACTTGCGACTTGAACATAATATTCCTGATCATATCTTAATTTCCTATTTCAGGGGCTAGACACCACATTGTCATTAGGGATATAAAAGCTATGTGTACATTTAATGAACAAGTTCTGTTTATATACTGTATTCAAGAAACATCTAATATATTTAGAACACTTATTTCTGAGTCCAACAAGCTACTGACTTCTAACTTTCTTGCTGTGAAATCATCTCAGAAATGGGAACAGACTTGAACTGCAATATTATAAGCACTTTATGCAACGCATGTTTTGCTGGCTTCAATTGTATCTGTCTATACCTTGCTGTTTGGGAAACTTTATTCATATTATTGCACAGAGTATTTGTTCCCCTTCAATTGGGTTCAGATACGGGTTGCATATTCTCCTATGTATAATAAATGTCACAATGCTTGTGGGTGGTTTTTCCACTGTATGTGGTCCCATCCACTTATTGCCAAGTTTTGGCTGCAGAGTCAGGATTTTTGGACAGGGTTACTGGGCGGAGACTTGATCACTCTCCTTTGTCGCATATATCATGAGATCAGTTCTAGCTTGTTCAGTTTAGTAAAGACACAGGAAAGATAATCTCACTGGCACATATTGTAGCTAGAAAACATATAAAATTAATGACACACTTTTCCACCCCTGAAATTGTAGTTCTCTTACTTACCTCCATTTCTGCTGATAAAAATACTACATGGTGTGGTTCTGGATTAACTAAACTATTGCGTTACTAGTGGGAAGCTTATTATCAAAAATGTATCATGTAAGATATGTTTCTGACCACCAGTGAGGATGGACCAGTAAAATAACTCAATTATTTATAGTCTGAGATGTAGTTTTGCATCCAAACTGACACTTTCATTGATTTTAGGGATTCACTGTACTTTGCTCATTTAAATTATGTTCACATAAGCAAGGTGGCTCTCCTCATCCATGCATATACAAATGGCATTGATAATTCCATAGTCTTATTGTAAGGTGTGACATATACTATGATCTTTGGAGTGTAAACTTCAAAAATTAGTCATAACAAAAAGATACTCTTACATACTACTGATCATGCACAGTTAAGTTCTCTAAATGCCTGTTGAAATGTTAATAAAAATATTATTAATCCACTCTCTTCTGCTTAGGCTCTAATACCACTCTCGTGACTGTGACATCTGATAAATACATATATGCATATAAATGCAGATCTATCTAGTTGCCTAAATTTAAACAATAAGGGATCATGTATATAGACAGTCTGAAGGTGGTTTTAGTTCTTGAAAAATGAAGTACAAGAGAATTTAATGTTCCTTGGATGTGGGATTTCCCCTCTCCCCCCAATAAAGACACTGAGTTAGGGATAGACAGAGATCTAAAGAGCTAGTGCTATAAAGTACTCTGCATGTAATAAAGTGGACTGAGGTATAAAACTCTCTGGTCCCTGCCAACCCATCCCATGAATTCATGCAGCACAAAAATATATAGTGTGCATCACTCTCATCTAAAAGCAACATAGAGAACTCTACATTGTTACATGTGAAAAGCAGAAGATCCACAGGACTTCTGATACATGCACATACAGATACATACTCACACACCCTCCAAAAAGAGGCATGGTCAGACTGACAGTTGCTGTACCACATGCTATACTTGTCAGAAATGCCAGAGCAAAAACAAGCAAGGAAAGTGTGATAACCTACTTGCCTCAACTGTTTTTAAAAGTAGGCTTTTATTTATTTATTTATTTATTTATTATGCATTCAGGGGGTAGTGATACCAGACAGCAGGAACTAAGCAAGAACAGGTAAATAGTGAAACTTTGGTGTTTTGTAGGCTTCTTCACCTACTTTTTCTGCCAGCTGTAGGAGAGGCCAGTGTGATGTACACACTTAGGGACCACTAAAAGGACCTTAACTGTGACTGTTCTTGCAGCAATGATGTTCCCATTTCCTCTGATCCTGTCTTTGACTTGCATGTCTGACTCGTGATCTGTACATCTTTCTGTTTTTAGGGGGAATAAAGTCTGCTGCAGAAGTGTTCATTAAATTTTTTGTGTGTGCATACCTCTGCACTTATGGTTAATGGTTTCAAAAGTGGATGAAATGCATTCCATTATGTTGGATTAAATTGTATTATATTGCACTTACTTACAATTGCATTTTCATTATCATGTGTTTGCTAAACAATCTGTTTATGCTTCATCAAAAAAGGCCATCCAGACAGCATGTTGCATTTTTACCAGATAATGAGAGACCCCCATGAGACTTGGAGGTTCTTTTTGGATAAGCCTCAAAGTGCATCTGTGTTTAGCTAGATGACTTATTTGGTTCCATCTCTTGCATTCCATCTCACCCTGATGTCCTTTTCTTTCTCCAAATTTTCTTCCCCTAATGCTTCCTTCAATGCCTAGCCAGGTAATTCCCCATATCAGGGGTTATTGAGACTTCTTCGCTCTCAGTTTCTTCATGCATATTCAGTTTCACTTTTCTGTGTACCTTTGCTTCTCAATAACAGCACAAACAGAATAACACTTAACTGCATAACATCATGTGAGCAGCCAAAGGCCTTCCTTGTAGTGAACCTTGGTGAAAGGTCTGTACATTTTTACCCTTTATATGTTTTGACTAACATTTACTAAGTCATCACACAGCCATGAAATACTGGCAATGAGAAAGAGGATTTATTAGGTACCAGCAATGATCTCAGTTGCAGGTAATCAGAAAACAGAGCAGTTATAGTTCTCTTGCTATTAAAATGCTGGACATAGCAAATGAGTAGTGGAAGGTCAGCAACATAAGAGCAGGAATAATGGGAGAATACATAAAGTGGGAACAAGGGCCCAGTTTCCAGACTCCAGATGTAAACTTATTTCAAAAATCCGATCATGGAAATATTGGTGCCTAGATAACCACCCAACCTTCACAAGTCAAAGAGCATCCTAAAAAGTGCAGTGAGATTGCCGTGACTTTGTTTTTATTTTATTTTTTATTGGCTCATCTAAGATATCCCTGTAATCGTTATAAAAACTGAGTTATTGTTTACATTTGAAAAGGGGTATTTGGAGACATGTCATTTCAGACCTATATACTCTGCACTTTTGAAACACTGCCAAAATCTTCTTAACTTAAAATCATCACAAAAAAAAACTTCATAAGGATTTATTAAAAATTAGTCATGCAATTATAATCAGCTGCTTAACTAAGGAGTCCTGATTGGTGCCTCTGTGATATAGAATCTTAGTGACAAGAGGTAGTCACCAGTATTCCAGTCTGCAGAAGTCAGAATGTTGGTAAAGGATGTATTTATGAACAAAGTCTTTGACATATTTTTCCTTGAACATATATTCATAGGGGGAAGTTCAGTACCTTGTAGTCACTAAATATTTAGCACTGGAAAATCTTAGTTGCAGGTTCCAATGGATGACTCATAATGCTGTGAAAATCTTACTGCTGGATTAGCCTTCACAGTTAATAAAGCTGGATGTAACTCTTGTAGAAGTCCACACCTCATAAAAATATGTATCCTCCATCCTGAGTGTGACACGTGTCCTTGAGACTAAATTTTGTGTGTGTTGTTAGCAGATGGGGGAGTAACAAAAGTGAACATAATAGTTAAAGTAATTGGATCCCAAGCAATCACATATTGTGGAGAATACTCTGAAATGGAAGCTAATAATGAGGATTGTAGTGAGGCGGTGTGGCTCCCAGAGGGAAAGAGCTCATCCGGAGGCTGGAGTGGACGGAGCTAGACAGCTCTGAGCCCGCCCCTCAGAGAGTCAGGTGACAACCTGGAACTATAAAGACTGGCCCTCAGAGCTCAGTAGGAGCCCAGCAGCCGGAGAGAACAGATGTCCCTAGTGGAGCCCGCAACTGGGAAACCCCCGTGGCCCAAGGCAGCCGCCCAGACTGGTCGGGCCTGCCCTGCGCCCACTATCTGGAGGAGCTGCCGGACCTGCCCTGTGCCTGCTATCCAGAGGAGTTGCTGGACCTGCCCTGCGCCTGCTATCCAGAGGAGTTGCCGGACCTGCCTATCAACCCCTGCCCCGAAGAACCCATGCTTCTGGATCCCCCAGAGGCCAACACCAGGACCCAGGTAGGGCCCGAGGGGGAATGTGGAAGTAGCCTGGGGGCAGCCAACCCCAGTCTGACTGCAGCACTACCAGAGCCTATGTCGGTGAGTTGCGGCCAGGATCCCCACTGACTAAGCAGCGAATCTTCGGCTGCTGCTAGGGCCCCAGGCTGGGACACAGTGGAGTGGGAGGGCCTGCGTCCCCCCTGCCACCCAACTCCTGGGTGGCAGACTCCCCTTCTCCCTGGCCTGAGGAGCCTTGAGCCTATGGTTACTGCTCAGCCCTGCCTGAGGGCCTGAGCCCCTGACTCAGCGTTTGCTGCCCCGCCCTGACCTAGGGCCTCGGCTGCACACTGTGGTATTTACTGCTCAGCTCTGCCTAGGGCTTGGGCTTAATACTATTGTTACCGCTCAGCCCTCCTGGGGCCTGAGCTCCTGACTTAGCGGTGTTGCCCCATCCTGAGCCAGGGCTGGGCTAACCGCCTTTCTGCCGGCTACAGCAAGGGCTACTGAGGGAGACCCCACAGCCGGACTAATTCCCCGGGACCAATGGTGTATAGTAAGCCAGTATGGCTCCCCACTGCCCCGGAGAAGGTCGAGCCCCAGCAAACCCTTGTACAAGATATATTAATATAGAGACATACGCATGGAGTTCTTTTTACTGTTGTTGATGCAAAGCATCCAAATAAAGCACTGCTTAATGGCCCAATCTTGTGAATCCCTGAGTGCTTCAACACTCATTCTTTTCAGACATCCCAATGAGAGTTGAAGGTGCAGGTCAGCATCTCATAGGATGAGCTCTAAGGGGATACATACAAGGACTTTACTTAGCATATTGTGGTGTTATTGTGATATGAAGTGTGTTTTTCAAACATATTAGAAGACACTGTCCTTGAGCTGAAGAATTTACAGGGTGAAAGACAAACAACTGCGGAAGGGTGAGGGAAAGGAATACAAAATGAGCAAACAGGGCGATGAGTGGCATGCATACTGTTAGAAAGAAAGTGGGAGGAAGGAACTATGTGCAGAAACTATCACTGTCTCTCTCCTACCTAGCAATTATTAACTGGCTAACTTCTCATAGGTATCACAACAGAAGTAAGTCTTGTGGAACATTTTGAATGAGGCGAGGATAGTGGTCTGGTGTATAATCATGAGAATGGTAGACCATGCCTGGGGAGTGAAGAAGAAGAATTATATGAATGGGGCAGCAAGATGGGCGTTGTTAGCAAAGCACAGAAGGCAGGGAATGACATAAAAAGAGATGAGGGCACAAAGTGGAGTGCAGGGTCTTGATTTCTTTGTCAGTGAAATTGAGTAAGGAGAAAGCAGAGTGGAAGGGACTCAGTGATGGAAAAGTCAGGGTTACTGGAGGACAATGAGGATGGAGAGCTGTGGGGGAAACGAGCAATGCCAAAGGAGAAGTGATGGTTGAAGACAATGAATTCATAAGTGTCTAGTGAGTGGCTGATCTGGTGACTGATTGTTGATCCCGTGTTGAAAGTCAAATGAAGAGGTAAAGGTGAGGAGAAGAGAAGTTAGAGGGGACATCAACATGGAAGCTGAAATCATAAAGCCCAGTGACTGTGAAGAATAGAACAGGGGAAACCAGGAGTGTGTAATGGCAAAGGAGCTGGGGAGATAACTATATGAAGGGAGAAATGGGAGAAGTAGCAGAGAGGGATTGGAAACTGCAGGAATCAGAGAGGAGTCTCACTCTACCACTGCTGCCTCTCTCGGCATGACTGCGGTAGGAAAAAACACCATGAAATAGTGCAGCTTCAGCATACTGAATAGAATGGAAATAAATTAATATTTAAATGGAAATGTACAAGGCCAGATTCCAGATGGCGCAACATAGCCCCATTGATTTGTATGCCATTTTACACCATCTGGAGAGCCTTTAATCCAGTCCTCATGTCAATATAGAATCACTGCAGTGGAGCAACTGCTTCTGGGGATGTAGCACCATCTTATCTCCTGCTTCAACCCAACCTGACACAGAGAGGCTGGGAAGGTGATGGGTTCCTAGGGTGCCCCACACCCCATCAATCCCTGACTGCCACTGGTGGTAGCTAGTAGGAATTAGAACAGATTTAATGCCAGGGACTGGAATGGCAAATGGCTGGGCCAGGATTGGAGCTCAAAGGCCATCTTCACCCCACTTTCCTAAGTGTCATTGTGTGCTCTTCGTGTGCAACTGAGAATATTATTGGGCCACTATTCTCAAACGGTGGATTTTGTAAATTGTCTTAGTATTTATGAAAGCCGCTAGGCCAAGACAAATATGAAGTTTAAAACAATAGCCACTGAGTTTTTAATCATTAAAAAGCTTTTCAAAAATTAAATTTTATTTAAAAAGTGTCAAACTGTAGGCTGCATTTTGCAGCAGTAAAATACATGTAACATAAAACCAAATCCCTGTCCAGAAAAGCTTATGACATAAATAACAATATATAATAACTGGTGAAACTTGCCAATTTTTCATGCTTAGATATTTCATAAAAAACAGCGAAAAGTAATTTTATAAAACTTTCCAAAACATTTACCTCTGAGATTAAGAACAAGCATGAAGAAATTTCAGCTAAAAAAAAAATTGCTCCAGAAAGTTAGAGGCAGCTGAAAAATAAGGGAAGTCCTTTCTCAACCATAAATATAACAATGGTACTACAATGGTATAACAACTATTGTTTGCTTCTTAAGAGGTCTTTCAAAAGAGATATTAAAGACAAAGGTCCAGAATCTTGCCTGTTATAAATCAATGAAGTTATGCCAGTGAAGTTATGCCAATTTACTCCATCCTGAGCCTAAGATATTTTTTGAAAATGTAACTATCAAAAAACAAATCTAAAATTTGTTGTTGAAACACCAGCTAACGAAAAAAATATTGTGCAAAGATAATGGGAAAAAGAAGAGGATCCTAAATTGCCTGGACTAATAACAAGATGAGTCTTCTCCATCTATGCTTCTCAGGTCTGATAGCCTTGAATTCCTTTTATGACTGTTTCTCCATTCAGCTTGATTGGTTGCCAGGATTTCCAAGTGTCAGTATCTTTAAGCAAACACTTAGAGCCATTTTAAAAATGAACTTCGCATTTCATGATTTTTGGAGTTCTTGATTTCCTAAACTTAGCATTGTATTAAAGTTGGGGTTTTTTGCATAAAATATATATTTATAGTCTATAATGCACATATTCTTTTTTAACCAGAATATAGTACACATCAGCCAGCACTGCCATCTTGGAGCATTAAACATAACAGCAACATTCTTCCATCAACTCATACAATCTAAACTCTGACAAATACAAACATGGATGTTTATGCCCAATGGGCTTTAAGTTTGAACCATTGTGCTTAATCTTAAAATATGAACTAATATAAATAAAAACACCATTAGAGGCTCAAATTAAACATATACCCCTAAATTAAAAGGAATAGCAAGAAGACCAAAAAAAAGCCACCATGGCTAAACAGCAGACTAAAACGTAGTCAGTAGGATTTCACTTCTTATTTTTAAAGGATGTATTTTTGCCTCTGAGGAAAATAGAAAGGAGCATAAACTTTGGCAAATCAAGTCTAAAAGTATAATGTAGGCAGACCACAAAAGAATTTGAAGAGAAACTAGCAATAGGCACAAAAACTAACCAAAAAAAGTGGAAGCAGGAAGCCTGCAAACCAATCAATGAGGCCACTGGATGAGTGAGATACTAAAAGAGCACTCAAGGAAGACAAAGCCATTGCGGGAAGCTAAATGAATTCTTTGCATCAGTTTTCACTGCAGACAATTAAGACAGATACCATCACTTGAGCCATTCTTTTTAGGTGACAAATCTGAGGAACTATCTCAGTACATGGTGGGCCGTGGCTGGTTCTGACCCCCTCCATCGCCGCCCCTACTGCCCAAGGTCCCGCCTCTTCTGGGGGCCATAGCTGGCCCCAACTCAGCCCCGTACCAGTAAGTCCCTATTTCTACCTTCACCCCTGGGTAAAGGGTTCTTGTCCCCGCGGGTTCTGTACTGGGACCAGTGGTGGCAAATATACCAGTCCCCAAGGTAGCAGCAAAGGCAGAAGCAGCAACATCAGAAGAAGCAAGGAGGGCTTGGTATGGTCTCGATAATTGGGAGATCTCTCAGGCAGCAATTCGTTCTTTGTGGGGGGGGATAAAAACGGGGGTACGCTCAAAAATAAAACAAGAGCGGAGAAAGGACCCCCCAGAACCCCTGGCTGATCAGACCAGGCAGCAATGCAGGAAGCTTTCCGATGTTTGTTTTAAAAATGTCTGTTTTTAAAGACAAACTCAGGCAGTTTCCCGTCAGTAATCCCGATAGGCTCCCTCTGTCACAGGGGAGGAGACACAGGGAAAAACTGCAGGTGAGCACAGAGACGTACCTGGGCAGAGTCCTGAACAATAGGTCTGAGTTCACACCTCAGGACTCAAAAGCACATGAGGCCTATGACTCATGCCCAGGATCTTAAAAACACATTAGGTCGTGTAGCTCTGGACATTGCCTACCCTACATAAAGCCCAGGTTTAACAAGGTGATAACAGGACCAACCCTTTGAACAGGGCAGTGGTCCCACTTAGCACGCAGCACAAGTGGCCATCCCTTTGAGAAGGGCAATGGCTCTTGGTAAACAACTTAAGGGGCCCTCCCTTTGAGAAGGGCAGTGGCCCTGGTAAACAACTTAACAGCCAGGGAGGGGCGGCCACAGGAGAACAAAAACAAAATGGAGTATGGGGACAGCTGTAAGAAACAAAATGGAGTAGGGGGATAGCTGTAACAGACATGCCCCCCTAGCCGACTTGAACGGGCTGTGAGGGGGATGTCCCATGCAAAGACTAAACAAAAAAAAGAAGGGGAAAAAAAGGGGTTTACAAGTAGTCGTCTTCGTAGTATGGAGGTGCTGCATTGCTGCTCCAAGGGGATGAAGGAATACCTCACCTGCAAAGGCAGGGCTGACACAACCTTACGAATTAGCTCCTTGACCACTGCTATCCCCAACAAAGAGGTTACAAGAACAATAGCAACAATAATAAGCCACTGCTTGATGGACTGAGCCCAGGACCCCAGCCGGACCACTGAGCTTGCCACCAATCCCACTGCTTACGCTCTTCACGAATCTGGACAGCAAAGGAGGATAGTTGGTCAGCCACGGCTGAGACGTTGTTCCACCCAGGCTGAAGGCGCGGGCAGCATTGTCCCTTAAAGCGAGGATCGAGGTCCTCCAAGGTGACACAAAAGTCTTTCTGTAGGATGGTCTGGATCAGAAGGTAGTTCTGCTTGGCGTAGTTAGCTAGGATAGTGAGGGCGTCGCTGGTTCGATGAAGTCCTTCGGCTGTGATGTTGGTGAGGGCCTCCAGACCAAGCAACAGACTACGGGTTTGCTGCAAAGTTAAACTGTAGGAGAGGGGGTTAAACTGTATGTACCCTCCTATGACTATCTCGGTGGCTGACTTGAGTCGCTCCCATGTGGTGGCTGTTCGTCGTTTGCGTGGTGAGGAGAATAAGGGGCGATGGTGGTGAAAGAGCCCCCCCCCCTTTATGACGAGTTGCCTGATGGCACATACTCCCTTTGGGAATGCAGGTAGAGCAGTCCGGGCAATGTTGTTCCCACAGAGCCACACTTGTCCTGGGGAAGAGGGTAGAAACTGGTCATGGATGGAGCTTCACTGGGGGGATTCTGGCCGGGTGGTGTATCGACCTCCATCCATAGTAGGTGGGTGGCTCTGACCTGTCTCAGTTCTACATGGGTCTGAGCTGTGGATAGGTATTGAGTGGGGTTAAACATTGTACTTGTCGGACGATGAATAACAAACCTGGTGAACTCAGTGCGGTATCTTGAGCTTCCTTTTTTGGGGTTTGAGTTAGGCCGAGGTCCTATGAACCACTGGGTGCAACTGGGATACTGCCCCAACGGTGTGGGATTGGAGAAGCCGAAGAACACGATGCAGGGGGCCGCTGGGAGTGGCCCTGTCACCGCAACAGGGGCGAATGAGTTGGGTCTTCGGTTGTCGCTGGTGGTATTGCACGTGAACAGAAGCTGATGAACCCAGTCTGTGTTGTTGCAGGCTGAAGCTGGATGCTGTGGAGTCAGGTTCGTGAGGGGGAGGAACTCCCAGAGGAAGGGGGACCCTCCCTCTGAAGTCTCTGGTCTTGTACAGGCAACGCAATCGTGTGATGGGGGGACATCTGACAGGTTCCCGATGAGGACCTCCTGTAGGGTGAAGGCTCTCAACCAGGCAACCAGGGGGTTTTCCGGGGCGGCAATCATGGCGACTGGTTTCTATGAAGACATAAAAGAAAAGTGGACCATCTAGGGCCTGTTATGACCGAACACTAAGCCAGTTGTGGTCGACCAGGTCAGGCTTGCCCCGTCCATCTATTTGGATGTAAGCAGAGTCAGGATAAGCTCTACCCTGACATCTGGTGGAAAGAACGTCAGAGAGTGTATTTGCATAGGCACGCCTACCCTATCCCAGACTGCTGAGCGGTGGGACTGCTTGGTGACAAATGACTCACCCTCAGTTGGGTGGTACTTGCTAGACAAGGGACATGGGTTCCAAAACCCAGTGAACTGAGAGAGGCTGGGGGCAGGTATCTGTGCCTGGTGGTGCAGGCTCCTTGTGGAGCCAGAAGCACCAGTTGCACCCCCTCCTCTCTCCACTGTGGAATGTCAGAGTTGATTTTTTTTTATTCCCTTAAGAATCTAGATACAGGTTACTGAGCTGAACTCACTTTGGGCTAATGGTGCACTAGCACTGGGCTCCCCTACTAAGAGCTGAGATCACTACGAGTTGAAAACACTAAAAAGCTGAAATTACTGAGCTGAGAGCACTGAGTACTGTGCTAACTAGTGGGGGAGCCTGAAGATATACTGTGGAACAGAGCAGCTGGCGGAGTGGAGCAGTTGTGGGGACGGCTGGCGCGGATCACGGGACAGCTGGTGGCAGCAGAGCGGCTGGCAGAGCGGAGTAGCTGTGGGACGAGTGGAGCGGCCCACAGAGCGAGCGGAGCTGAGCAGTTTTGCAGAGCTGCTCATGGAGCAGAGCAGCTGGTGGAGCGGAGCAGTTCCTGAGGACGGCTGGAGGAGCAGAGTGGAGCAGCTGGTAAAGCGGAGCAGTTCGTGGAGAAGGTGGAAGCAGAACCCATGGAGAGGCAGGGCAGTTGGCCCCGGACCACGTAAGGTGCCCCTTTCTACCCAGGCTGGGGGGAGGGACCTCTACAGATAACCCTTGAACTCTGGGGTGGCATTGACCAGAGACTTTTGGGTTGTTGGACTTTGGGGTGATTGGACTTAAAACCCTAAGGGGAAAAAGGACAGTGCCAAACGTACTTGGAGGTGGGTTTTTGTTTATGGTTTGTGTTATAACCCTGTTTGTGGTGTTTCTCCAATGGGATGCCGCATTGATTCCTTCCTTTATTAAAAAGATTTTGCTACACTCAGAGTCCGTGCTTGCGAGAGGGGAAGCATTGCCTCCTAGAGGCGCCCAGGAGGGTGTGGTATGTGAGTGTCCCAGGTCACTGGGTGGGGGCTCGAGCCGGTTATGCATTGTGTTACTGAAACGGAACCCCTGGATACTGAACCCGGCCCTTGTTGCTGCCAACTCAGAGGGGCAGAAGGGTTACATGAATATGATAGGTGTTAGGGAACCGGCTAGGTGTGATGATGGTGGCTGCTAGTGGAGTGCAGGTTCCCTGGGCATTGGGAATACAGACCCACACTGGCTGAGAAATACTACAGGCAGGTTTCCAAGGTTCCCGTGGTTTAGAAGCGCTCTCTGGCCATCGGCTGTATGCTGCATTAAGGGAAATGAGGGCTTGAGGCAGGACCCAGTCCCATCCCTTGTAATCAGGGGTGCCAAGTATGGCCCGAATCTGGGTCTTCAGCATTCCGATCCATCTCTCCACGACTCCATTGCTTTGGGGGTTATATGGCAGGTGGGTGTGAAGATGCACCCCCCACTGGGACACCATCTGGTCTATAGCTTTACTGGTGAATGGTGGCCCTCCATCGGTCTGGATCTCTTCGGGTGCCCCCCAGGCAGCAATTACCTGGAGAAGGGCTACAGAAACAGCTGGTGCAGTAGATCATCTGAGGGGAGAACACATTAACTTACGAGACTCTAGGTCAACTATTACAAGCCCCTTTGGATACTGTTTGGCCCCCGGGAGGGGGCCAATGAGGTCCATCTGCCAGGTTTTACCTGGGCTAAAGTGCTCAGGGCTATAAGCACCATGAGCATAGACAGGCCTGTTAGTGACTCATGCCTGTTGGCAGCTCAGACACCCTTGGACAGTTTGGGTGCACTGCTGCCTAGACACACTCAATGTTCGTCTCCCTCGGTCAGTCAACAGCTGATGTAGGGCACGGGCAGGCAGGTACCCCCACTCTTTATGGAGCCAGGTGATGAAGGGATCGCTGCAAGAGATAATGTTAACCTGGGATGTGTTACACTTATGTTCTCGGAGTTGTAGATCCAGGCTAGAATGAAGAGGGTTACTGTCAGACCTGTGTGAAGGACAATGAGTAACAAACCATGGCAGCTTGGACTGTGCTGCCAGTTGAGTAATCTGTGCCCATATTTCTTCATGAGCGGTGGGCCGTCCATCTCCCACCAGTATGGACACGCAGTAGCTTGAGTCCACTCCCAGGACTACGCGTGTTTTCGGGTGGGCTGCCACAATGTGAGAGGCTGCCAACAGGACGCCTTCTGCTTCGGCCTTCTGAGCTGAGCTGGAAAAATCTAAGGGTTTAACTCTGAGGGTGTTACAGGTAGCACACAGCATTCCTACTCAGGGAGAAGGCGATGTGCCCCCATCAGATACAATCCAAGGAGCATAGGCACTCAGTTGGGCAATAGCCCCCGGCTCAGTGGGAGCTGTGGTGGAGGAGGACTTGAGGGCCCAATGTCCAAATACCTCTTGGGCCTGGTAAACAAGTCGCTCCCAGGTACCAGGGGCTCCCTGGAACTGGGGGGCCGGGGTGAAGGTGAGATATGGGAGAAGCTCCACATGAGGCCCCTTTAGGGTGCCTGTGGCAGATTTACCCCATGGGAGAGCACACTGGACAGCAAGCATGGCAATGCCCACAGGCCCATAACGATATTCGGGTCCTGACAGCTTCTGGGCCTGACTGTGGACAGGGAGGTCCTCTTGGGACACAGTTACGGCCACATGGTCTGAGGACACAGTGAGGGTAATCTCAATAGGGTTGGTGGGATTCCATCAAGCCAAGGTGGGCCCAGAGCCCAACCAGGCAGCCAGGGAAGACACCGCCTGCTCGGCCTCTGGCGTCCAAGGGGTTTTAATGTTCCTGGCATATTGCTGCAAAACAGATAGTTGTGGCAACAAAGCAGCAGGGAGAAACTGTCTGTGATAGTAATTACACCTAACACATGCTGCACTTCACGTCTGGGGGGAGCTACCCCCAAGGGGAAAGAACTTACCACCCACTCACCAATTAAGTGGCGTAGCTGTCCCTTCTCTACAGTAAAACCTAAAAACTGAAAGGTAGAAGTAGCAGTGAGGACACTTTTAGGCAAACTGAGGTTCCACCCATCGGTGGATAAAGCGGCCTGAACCTGTTCAGTGACCTTTTGTACTTCAGTTGGTGTGGTGCCAGTTATAAGAATGTCGTCCACATAATAGACAACATGAATGTTGGGGAGGGATGGTACCTTTTCTAATGTGCGGTTTAGGGCCTCACTTGCACAGGCAGGTGAGTTTTTGTACCATTGGGGACACGCTTGCCATTGGTACTGGGCTCCCTGGTAAGCGAAGTTTAACAGTCCCTTGGGGTCATAGAGGGGGATCTGATAAAATATATCTTTTAGGTCCATTGTACAGGCCCATTGGTTAGTGTCATCCAGTAGGATGCGTTCTATAGTAGGGATATCCCATTTGGCGGCAAACGCCACTGACTGTATGTGTTTGTTAGCTGCGCGATAATCTATAACCATCCTATATTCATTGGTCTTGTGTGGTTTTGGGATTCCCCATGCACTGGACAAGTATTTGCTCCCTGACACACGCCGAATCTTATTATCATTAAACAGTGTCTCAATGAGCTGGGCAATGTGTGGTTGACCTTCTGGGGCTGTGGGTATGGGTCTGTATTTCTAGGGTATGGGGTTGAGCAGTTCAGGTTCGTGGGGGGCACTGGCACCCAATAGGGGACTGGTAGTGCATCGAGCACGGTTTCGGCCAGTTTAAAACGCCGTAGCTCCTGAACCCTAAGGAGTGGCATGGGACCCACTAGGGCCCGAAATGTTACTGGTGTGTGGCCTATGAATGCATGTACCTTAACTTCTGGGTGGTGTTCTGTGCTGTTGAGGCCTTGCACCTAAATGGTGTGTCCTGTGGGAGTGTGAGGGACGTGAGGAGGAACAATGGACACTTGTGCCCCCGTGTCCAGCAAAAAGGGGATGACGAGACCCTTGTCAAAAACTAGCAGATAATAGGAGCGGGGATCCCCTTGCCGGGTGCTGGCCGCAGCCAAGCACCCGGTCATTACCCGTTTTTTGGCTGGGAAGGTTCTGGGCGCTCTTCCCATCCCAGAGCCAAGGCTCTTTGCTGCTCACTATTGAGCTTAAGTACAACTTCCTTAGTGAGGCCCTTGTACAATAAGAACCCCAAAATTTTGTGTTCTGTAAATGAATGCTGTGAGTACTGGGACCTGGGTTGTGAACTGGTATGTGGTGGGGGTGGACTGATGGGTAGAGCTTGGGCTGAGGGCCATTTATTTTCTCGAGGGCTTCATAGAGTCACCCAATGGGGAGCCCAGCATACCCCCTTAGCCACAGAAGTGCCCCAGTATCAGGGGTGGTACTGTTATCCATGGCTAAGTCAATGGCAGCTTTGTCTATGGGTATCTCGGTAGGGTCAATGACATGCCTGAAGGCATTGACCTGGTTAATCTGGGCCTGAATAAATCCAAGAGGGTGTTGGGTAGGGGACCACAGCATGATGGACACCCCTGCGATGGCACATCTCAGGGAAGAGATGTCCTTGATGCTTCCTCTGGGGACTTGTACCCTTTGAAGGGAGTGCTGTAAATGGAGGAAGGCCAGGGCTGGGGCAGTCAGGGGCCATGCAGTGTTAGATATTACCAGGCTCCCTGAGAGACCCCTGGACCAGCTACTGGTCCTGGCTAATACTATGCCCTCTTCCCTATCCACTAACTCCTGTCCATTTTCCAGAGCCAGGCGGCCTAGCCACAGTAGCGGTGGCTCATTGGCCCCCCTAGCAGTGTCTGAGATGAACTCCTTTATCTCTGCTTTGGAGCGGGGTCGGAGTTCTGTCACCTGTGTGGTGTTGCCCTGGTCATCAATCTTTATACGACTGATGGATGCCGGCAGGGCTTCACCAGAGGTGACAGTGGGTGCAGGTTCATGGGGTTGGGCTTCTAGAGGGGCTGAAGGTAGGGCTGGGTATAGTGGGGTTTTCTTGAGGGGAGATATGGCCTCTGGGTGGGTATATGGGGGTGGTTTTTCAGGGGATTTATTGGGACTGGGCAGGCTAGGGGTCAGTGGTGGTCCCTCCTGGCTAGGCTGGCTAGTGGCCTCCTTGGCCGAGGTCATTAGGACCCCATGGAAAACAGTTAGTTTATCAAGGGCCTGGGCCAGGATCTCATAGGTAACTGTGGCTACCTTTTGGAGCTTATATATGTCATGCCACAGTTTCTTGGGCTTTTGAATTTCATCCAGCTTCTGCACCAGTTCTGTTAATATCTGGTGGATGGGGGACCCCTGCAAAATTCGAGGGGCGAGCTTAGATGGGGCCCCCCCGCAAGCTTTCACAACCCTTCCCACCTCTCCTCAGAGGCGGGTGGAATCTGAATCTGCGGCTGGCTCTCCTGCCTTAGTGCAGACTGGCCGGAGGCTGGAATCAGCAGGGCTGGCCCTGAATGTGGGGTGGCAGGTTAAGAGGCACCCCACATCAGTGAGCCCCAGGTGGGTGGTATACACCCTGGAGCCCTGGCCTTTGCCAATAATACAGACCCATTCTAGGGCCTCAGACTGCTGTTTACTTTGCAGCAAGTGGTATTGTAGGTGGTTGGTCTGATCTTCCTCTGTCCCAGAGGTCTTGGCCTCTTTCCTGGGACAGGGAGAGCAGTGATTGTTACCACAAGATTCTGTTCGTGATGCCATGTCCGTGCCCGCAGGTATATGGGATCTTGGGGAGCAATCACCACACAGGTGGGGTGCCAATTAATTTCTTTATTAAAGGAAAAGGGAAGTGGTGGGAATTTAACAATGAAATACGATGGGATGGGGTGTATAGGGTGTTTACAATAGACAATGATGGGGGGGTTCTTCTTATTGAACAGTGTAGGGAGTTCTAACAGTGGGGTGCAGTAAGTGGGGCTCAGCACAATGGGATACAGTACAGTCAATAAGCAACTCAACTTTATACAGAAACAACTCTAGATACAGTGTGGAATGCAAAATGTACCAAAAAGAAATGCATAGTAAAATGGTAGCTTCTATATGAAATGGTCAACAATCTCAGATAGAAAGCATTAAGTGGTTAATAGCTATATATATATATATATATATAATGTAACACAGTGGCATCAATGCAAATACAAAGTATATCAGTAAAGTGGAGGCGACCAATGGGGTGTTATAACCACAAGTAAGATGTGAATCACCGTGCAATGATACAATATGGGTGATAAGTGAAATTATGCAATGTAACAGCATAGAAGAAAATTAATGACTTCATTTGTGAGGTTGTAATAGCAGATAATCTGCAAGAGTGTACCTAAAGGCTGAGTCAAGAAACAGGAGTGGGGAGGGGAGTGAATGATCAGTGGCAACTGATGAGAGGAGAGTGCAGCTGCAAGCAGCGAGAGACTCTGAGGCCCTGTGGGTGAAGCCCAGAGCAGCAGTCTTCAGGAGCCTGCGGGCTGGACGTACGGGAGACAAGAGCAGCTGGAGCGCACTTAAGAGGATCTGGGAGCAGCAAGAGGGGAGGGCGCTGAACGTGCAAGCGATGGGAAGGCACGTGGAGAATGGGGGAGACGGCTGAGGGAAGAAACAGGTTGCAGCAGCAGAGAGCACTTCAGGGAAGTTGCGGAGCAGCGGGGTGAAGACAAACAGAGCAGTGTGATGGTGATCTTCGGTAGGGGAGGCGCAGCGGAGAAGCGGGAGCACGAACACAGGGGATAAAGGGAGAGGCAGCAGAGAGGTGTAAAGAAAGGCTAGAGGGACACCCCCCAAAAAAGGGAGAGAAGCGGCAAAGGGTTTGGGAGGTTACACGGGGGGAAAAGCAGCAAGGAGTTACAATAGGGAGACACGGGGAAGTACACAGATGGGGAGATTGGAGCGGAGGAAAAACAGACACGGGAAAGTTCAGAGAGAGATTGGGACAGCGGGAAGACTAATTCAAACAGCAAAAACCTTATCTATCATCTAACAATCAAATTTATATAAAATGACAAGCAGCTTATACAAAGTAACAAAACAGGTACAGAATACGACCAGGCAATGGCTTTTTAAAATCTATCTTAACCAATGACTAGGCAAAACAACAAATCTCACAATTCTAAGCAAACTATAACAAGCAACTATACGAAGCAACAAAACAGAAACTATAGCAAGGCAGGTGAAACTTACAAGCGCTACAATCTTAGCAAACTATGACTTATTAAACTAAAAATCAAAACTTATGGTGCACCTTATGCTATGGGGAGGTCATAGAAGGCAGAGTAGTATGTGCCCAGGATACAGCTCACAAGGCAGCCGCCCAAGGAAGCCAACGGATGGTGGCTGCAGCAGTGGATATGGCTGAAAGCAGTGAGCCCTGAAGCAAAGCCCACAGGAGCAGAGCTTAGCGGCGGCACAAACTTATTTTTAGTGGCAAAGCGCCGTGGATTTAAGAGAGGTTTTAAGACACAGACCAAGGTTTAGCTTGAGTCTGTGTGCTGGGGAAACAGAGCCAGCAGCTAAAATAACAAAATAAAAGTATAGAAAGTTTCACAGAGGGATTCTTACCAGTCCCCAAGGTAGCAGCAAAGACAGAAGCAGCAACAACATCAGAAGAAGCAAGGAGGGCTCAGTACGGTCTCGATTACCGGGAGATCTCTCAGGCAGCAATTCGTTCTTCGTGGAGGGGGCTAAAAAATGGGGGTATGCTCAAAAATAAAACGAGAGCGGAGAAAGGACCCCCCAGAACCCTTGGCTGATCAGACCAGGCAGCAATGCAGGAACCTTTCCGATGTTTGTTTTTAAAATGCCTGTTTTTAAAGACAGACTCAGGCAGTTTCCCGCCAGTAATCTTGATAGGCTCCCTTTGTCACAGGGGAGGAGACACAGGGAAAAACTGCAGGTGAGCACAGAGACATACCTGGGCAGAGTCCTGAACAATAGGTGTGAGTTCACACCTCAGGACTCAAAAGCACATGAGACCTATGACTCATGCCCAGGATCTTAAAAACACATTAGGTCGTGTAGCTCTGGACATTGCCTACCCTACACAAAGCCCAGGTTTAACAAGGTGATAACAGGACCAACCCTTTGAACAGGGCAGTGGTCCCACTTAGCACGCAGCACAAGTGGCCATCCTTTGAGAAGGGCAATGGCTCTTGGTAAACAACTTAAGGGGCCCTCCCTTTGAGAAGGGCAGTGGCCCTGGTAAACAACTTAACAGCCAGGGAGGGGCGGCCACAGGAGAACAAAAACAAAATGGAGTATGGGGACAGCTGTAAGAAACAAAATGGAGTAGGGGGATAGCTATAACAGACAATATGATTTGGGAAAAGGGGGTAAACAGTGAGGTGGCAAAGTTTGCAGACAACACAAAATTGCTCAAGGTAGTTAAGTCCAAGGCAGACTCTGAAAAGTTACAAAGATCTCATGATACTGGGTGCCTGTGCAACAAAATGGCACATGAAATTCAGTGTTGATAAATATAAAGTAAAGCATTTTGTAAAACATAATCCCAACTATATATACAAAATGATGGGGTCTAACTTAACTGTTACCACTCAAGAAAGAGATCTTGGAGTCATTGTGAATAGTTCTCTGAAAACATCCACTCAATGTGCAACAGCAGTCAAAAAATCTAACGGAATGTTAGGAACCATTAGGAAAGGGACAGATAAGACAGAAAACACCATAATGTCACTATATAAGTCTATGGTGTTCCCTCACCTCAAATACTGCGTGCAGTTCTGGTCACCTTATCTTAAAAAGATATTAGAAATGGAAGATGTACAGCAAAAGGCAACAAAAATGATTAAGGGTATAGAACTTTCATATGAGGAGAGATTAAACAGATTGAGACTATTCAGAATGGAAAAGAGACAATTAAGGGGTGATGTGATAGAAGCTATAAAATCATGAATGGTATGGAGAAAGGGAATAAGGAAGTATTTTTTACCCCTTCAGATATTAAAAGAACCAGGGGTCACCCAATGAAATTAATAGGCAGCCAGTTTAAAACAAACAAAAGGAAGTACTATCACAACGCACAGTCATCCTGTGCAACTCATTGTCAGGGGATGTTGTGAAGGCGAAAGCTGTAACTAGATTAAATATATATAATATATATATATATAAGATAATGGAGGATAGGTCCATCAGTGGCTATTAGCCAAGAAGGTGTCTGAATGCCACATGCTGGGACTGGATGTGAGAGGATAGATCACCTGATGATTGCTCTGTTCTGTTCATTCCCTTTGAAGTACCTGGCATTGATCACTGTTGGACGTCAGGATCCTGAACTAGATGGACCATTGGTCTGACCCAGTATGGCCATTCTTATTATCTATAATATTGGCCCAGTAGGTTACAGCATAGTGCATACATGCGTCAAACCTGGCTTGATTAATTCTTATTAAGAGGTGAAAAACAAACCAAGTTTGAAGAAAATTAGTTATGCATGCACAAAATTTCTGGTTGTGGGGGACTTAATGGCATGAATGCATTTTTTTAAAACACTTTCAGAACTCAAGAATGGCTAAATAGATTTTATTGAAAATGGCCAAAAAATGTTGGCAAAACCATGAATAAAATGTGGAGGTCCAAAAAGAATTATTGAGAAAGCTGAGGACATCTGAATAAGAGAGGCTGTAACAGAAATTATATTTCAACCATAATTACTGTGGTTGCTTCTGCTGCCAGAATTTATATGTCTGTATCTTTTGAAATAACAGTTGAGGTGGTTCAGAAACAAATCTTAGGAAAGTTAGGTTGCAGACCTGAAATTGACAGTTTAGTTATCTATAGTCACACTATGAAACACATCCTTTATTTCCTTCTCCCATTCTTATCTTCATTCCTTTCCACTTAGCACCTACACTTGGAATTCCTTCTCTGATGTGGTCCAATAGGTCTCCTTCAACTCTTCCTTTGAATTGCTCATTTAAAACACACTTCTTCTATGATGCCTTTAAACCGCAATGCTCCCTTCAAAGGAGCGTCAGCAAAACAGATGACCAAAACAAGTGGAAATAATAAGATGTATATTAAACTTTATCATTCTGCTTTTCTCTCATTGCTTTTCTGACCATTGCCGATAAGGACTGGAATAACTTCTTCCTTTTTGTTGATGTATACACTGGGCATGTTCGCTATCTAATTCCCAAAGTAAGCACAAAAATATAGTCTCCAAGAAACACACACAGCTTTAATGAGTCTTTAAAAAGTTTAGTAGCAGGCATACATTGAGAATTTAAATTAACTTGGAGAGGCTGTGATGGCATATTCAAACCCCATTCATGTTGGAAAGGGTTAATGTGCTCAGTTCACAGTTCAATCAGTTCTGACTGCTATACATACAGTGAGTTTCAAACCTGTTGGAAGGTGCTGAGAAATGGAGACATCATTCAGTCCAAGGCATAAAGGAAAGGCAGCCGTGAAATTGGACTACCTGAGTTTCTCATGGGCTTCCAAAGGTTGGGAGGACAATTAACTTCAGAGGGGCTCAGAACTAAACTAAACTGGGATAAATACTTCTTTATTTTGTATGTGTTTTGGAACTGTGACTTTAGCTTCTGCTTCTCCATAATGGGTTAGGGTTGATGGAATTTTTGTAGTGACTTGGCCAGGGGGCTGAGCCATAAGGCACCAGAGTGATCTGAAAACTCTACTAGGGAAACAGAGGCAGTATGGCTGCAGCACCATGCCCTGCCACAAAGAGGCACACAAGATGACCAGACAACTGGGGGTTTTACTTACTTGGTGCAAAAACTTTACACTATGTTTTCTTTGTGGTCTGTCAGACTACTCTGGATTTATTTAACGTTTCTGCAATGTAAAGTCCCAAAAGAAAGGAATGAACTAAATAGGAGTTCATGGCCAAGATTTAAAAAAATTAATAGTGATTCTGTGTGCCTGTAGGAGTTCGGCTGGGGCTTGTCCCCCTCTAGGGAGGCTGGGAACCAGGCCGCCTCACTACATAGGTCCAGTGAGTCAGGGAATTAGCCTGTCTGGGCGGCAAACAGGCAGCACCTCAGGCCCTCAGGCAGGGGCTGAGCAAACAGTTTAATATTAGCAAGCCCAGACCCTGGATCAGAATGGGGCAAGAAACAGTCAGTGGCTCAGCCCCTCAGGCAGGGCGGAGCAAACAGTTGAATAACAGGCCCAGGCCCTGGGTCAGGGCAGGGCAACAAACAGTCAGGAGTTCAGGCCCTCAGGCAGGGGCTGAGCAGACAAATAAGTTTAGGAGGCCCAGGTCCTAGCTCTGAAGGACCAGGGAGAAGGGGAGACTGCCACCCACACATTGGGTGGCAGGGGGAATGCAGGGCCACCCGCTCCACTGCGTCCCAGCCTCAGACCCTAGAAGCAGCAGAAGACCCGCTGCTGCGTCAGTGGGGATCCTGACTGCAACACACTGACATTGGCTCTGGATGTGCTGCAGCCAGATTAGCTTCAGGTGCCCCTGGGTTACTTCCTACCTCCCCCTCTAGAGGTACCTGCATCTGGACAGAGTCTTCCACAAAGTCAAGCACTATGGGCTCCTCTGGGTACCCGGTGGGTGGCAGGCTTGGCAGCTCCTCTGGATAACTTGCCAGCAGCAGGTTTACCAGCTTCTCCAGGGTCTGGTCGGCATTGGACCAGTCCTCAGGTCAGCTGCCAACTGCAGGAGTCTCCCAACCGGGAGCTAGGCCACAGGCATCTGGCTTCTCCAGCAGCCAGGCTCTAGTGAGCTCTGGGGTTGGGTTTTTGTACTTCTTGTCCTGTACCTTGACCTCTGGGGGGCGGTGGGGAACCAGGCTGCCTCACTACAGTGCCCAATTCGAAACACCTTAAAAGTTAAACCTTAATTTTCAGATTTAACTTATCACCCACCCCTGTCAATGTGTCTTAAATTGGGCATCCAAAATTTGAGATACCCCAAATCACCAATCACTCTTGAAAATCTTGGCATATTCTGTAATTCAATTAGACTGGAAGCTACTGGACATGGAGACTGTTATTTACTGTGTTTGTACAGAAACCAGCTCAGTGGGGTCCTGACCTTCAGATGCCTTTAGGCACTACTGAAATAATAACCTGAAATCTTGGATAGGCTACAAAAACTATATTGTAAAATAATCTTGACATCTTATTGCATCTGACGTTATTTACAGGAATATCGTGGTGTACTGATTGGTGCATACACTTATGTCTGTATGCTATATCCCTATTGCAGTGGGCAGTTACAACCATCTGCTCACATCATCTCTCTAGCTTAAGTGAAATTTGATAGAAAATAGTTCTGCAGGGAGAAAATTAGAGCTAGCAGTGTGTGCTGATGCATAAAGTTCATGTGGCCTTTGCTCTCAATTGCTGTGAAGTATTAAAGAATAAAAATACATACATTCATGTAACTCCATCTATGGTATGACTGTGCATGTAAAGAGAAATCTTTTGTAGTGACCAAGAAGCATATTTTATACAGCAGTAGCTCTTAAACTTTTTTACTGGTGACCCCTTTCACACAGCAGGCCTCTGAGTGCGACAGCCCCCCCTTATAAATTAAAAAAATACATTTTAATATATTTAACACCATTATAAATGCAGGAGGCAAAGCGGGGTTTGGGGTAGAGGTTGACAGCTCATGACCCTCTATGTAATAACCTTGTGACCCCCTCAGGAGTCCCCACCCCCAGTTTGAGAACCCCTGTTATACAGCAAGGAGTGAGCTTGTATGGTGCAGGTGTGGAGCATTGCATGTATGTGAAGAAGGTTAAAAGGGATAAGCAGTATAAGAGGGGACAGGATAAGGGAGGATATTAATGAGCACTGCTCCTGAGCTCACAAACTACTGCCTAGCAACAGGAGGCAAGTCTAAAAGCAGAACTGCTGAATAAAGCATCTCAGTAACGTGATGATCATACTTCCACCCATGTTTCTTTAAACATGCCAATTCTCATCCCTTTTTTACTATGTGCATTTGGACATCAGAGAAAAGAGAATCAGACTTACTACCACTCAGTGAAGAGGAGTGGGTCAACGTCTAATCTTATTTATTCTAATGCATGACCGCCATCTACTACCTATTAGCAACATTGCAAGAATTCATGGGTTCAGGCCTTGTTGCCTTAAAGTAGCAGTACATACTTCTCAGGGAAAATGGATGTATGGTACTGAATGTGCATTACTACATTCTAGATGTGTGCTTCGAACAATGTTGGAAAAGGAGTCTTCTACCAGGGCCGCCGGAGGCGGGGGCAAGTGGGGAAATTTGTCCCGGGCCCCCACAAGAGTATTTCAGGGCCCTGGAGCAGGGTCCTTCACTTGCTCCGGGGTTCCCAGAAAACTCTCGCGGGGTCCGGGCCCCCTGAGCTTCTTCCACTCCAGGTCTTCGGCAGCAATTCAGCGGCGGGAGGTCCTTCCGCTCCGGGACCCTCTGCTGAAGTGCCCAGAAGACCCGCAGCTGGGGGTCCTTCTGCTCTGGGACTGGCCGCCGAAGTGCTGGGTCTTCAGCAGCAATTCGGTGGTGCGGGCCTCCTGAATCCTCTGGGCCGTCTTCTATAGCATTTTGAAGATAAAGCATTTGGAATGACAGAATCGTGGTTTACAAGGAGAAAGCGTTGGGTTTTGGTTTGAATAAGTCTTCCCAGCTCTGTTGAAAGCATCTGTTCCACAAAATAACTGATAATGTACAGGGCTTACAAAACTGATTGTGGTTTTGGAGGTGAGGGCAGGAAGGCTTCCATCCCTGCTGTTCCTGCATGACTTCAAACAGGCAGCAGTACTGAAAAGAGTGGAAAGAAGAGCAAGAATCCAACAGTAGCCCAGCTTGAAATGTCATAAGTATAAATCTTAAGTAAGTGTCTAGTAGGGATGTAAAAGGTTAACCAGTTAACCTGTAAGCATAGTCTTATCAGACACCACCTTAACCATTAACCCCAGTGGCCAGAGCAGGCCCAGTCATGACGCATAGCCAGAGCAGCGCCACCCAGCCAGAGCGGGCCCAGCTGTGGCACCTGGCTGGAGCAGCCCCAGCCACGCCGGCCAGCTGGGCCCCAGCCGCTTAAACTGTTAACCGTTTAGACAACATTTTTAATCATTTAAACAGTTAATTTTTTAAACAGTATTCACATCCCTAGTGTCTAGCATGCAACGTTAACGTTTCTATAGTTCACTGTGAAAAATGTCTTAAATAATGTGATAAGATATTTATATTGGTACCAAAAACATCAGAGTTATCATAATTAACAAAAAAAAATTGGAAGAGATATTGAATCTTGTGCTTTTGGGCTTAAGCCAATAACAGACTATTAAGGATCAGGTTGAAATGTATGTGGAGACCAGACTTGTCCCACATTTACCTACTGTGAGATTCTGACACCTTTCTCTAAAGCATTAGGCAGTAGCCATTGTCAGACAAGACACTGGATGAGATGAGTCTTGGGTTTCATGCAAACTGGCAATTCATAGATGTTCCCCTAATTATGCAAACCATGTTTCACAAGCTGAAACGATAAAAGACAAATGACTGCACAATATAGTATCCAATAGGCAGTATGGTCATGAGCTCTTAAAAGACCTGATGTTGTCATAACTTCAGCTTTTCTTTTAAAATTATAATTTCCTTCTGAGAAAACACTTAATTTTTATGGTTTTACTCTTTTTGTTAAAGGGTATTTAAATTATCTAAATATTAAATTATCTACAATAAAAAAGTGTAGACTAGCTAAAGTTGCACTATGGTAGTCCATATGATAGTAAAATTCTTGACTTATTTATGATGTGTTATTGCTTTATATATTCACTAAAAGAGACACAACACGTGCATTTGAAACTGAGTGTATATTAGGTACCTGTGTTAACAAGAATATATATTTAAAACTGGATGGTTCCAGGGAGCTATTTTTCAATGGTTGAATGTGGTTGCCTGGCATCTAGCTAAAAACATGCTTACAGTGTGAGCAAAAGTAATCCATTGTATTTCCTAAGCGTGCATAGATATGAGGTTGTACATCAGCAATAAATATTTGTAGATGACAGGAGACCTAGTAATCCCCACTGTGTATTTCAAAATGGTATGGGATACACTCACCTCTTGTGAGTGTGTGCATGACTGCCGTTATTTCTCAACTTCCTCCACTCAGAGCCCTGTCAGCCTCAGCACTCATCAAGTAGGTCTTTGGTAACTCAATCCTCTGGCCAAGTCACACACAGTCCGTGTGCAAAACAAACAAAACAAACCCCTTCCAGGGTATACTGTCCAACTGGGCCTATCTCAAAGCCCTCAGTAATGTCCTGCAGTCCTCCCCAGGTTCAGTCCTTCAACAATCAAACACAGCCAATCATGGTACCCCTCCATTGGCACAATGTCACTGTAGCCCTCTCCAGACTCAAGCTCTGTTGGTCAGACTGAGAGTTATCTCAGTATCCTGGCTAGCCAGCTTACATGCAAAGGTTCCTGTTCTAGGGTTGAGCAGAGCCCATTGGGCTTCCTCCCTGGAGACTCTTCACTTGACACTTAGTCCTCTGACCACAGCAGGTCAGTCTCACTTCAGCCCCCTTCTGGGATAACACAGTTCCAAATATAGTCCCTTCCCTGGGCCTATCTAAGCTCCCTTTTCTCAGAGCATAGCCACTGCCCCAATGGCTGTTGAAAGGAGGGGATCCAGGCAACTGCCCAGTGGTCCTATAAGTAGCAACCACGTCCCTTTAACTACTGCATTTCCCTGGGCCTCTTCCCAATGGCCCTTATCTTGTCTACTCCCAGCAGCCAGTCAGGAGCTCCTTCCTTGCTCCCCGGTCCTCGCCAGGATCTGCCCTGTCCAGCCTTTCAGCACCTCTTGCTCCTCCAATCCCTGCCAGCAGACTGAACTCACTCTGGCCCTGCAGTTTCCTTTATACAAACCTGCTGAGACCTGATTGCCTGCTCTCTTGAGCCTCTTTTTCTGATTGGTTGTGTCCCACACAGCTACTCGAGGCAGCTTGGAGGCCCTCTCCACTGCCCTCTCCTGGGCTGGGGTGTGGCATGGTCACAAGGCCTTGAGCAGGGGGCCTCAGAGGCACATATATATTTAAGGGAATATATTATTGTTAATTAAGTTTTGGCTGAAAAGAGTGGTTGGCCTTAATGAATGGAGTGCAGTGGCTTGCCAAAAAGTAAAAAGAAATCTTAAAGTATCCTGCCATTCCCTTTATTCCTCAAACTATAATAGCCATCAGTGGGCCAAAACCAGTAGTTTAGTACATCAGCCAACTTTTCTTCTGAATACATCAGTATGGTGCACAGTCAGTGTGGGAGAACAGAAAGTTATTCATATGTTTTCAAAGCAATTTTAAAGTGTACGATCCACCATATTGAGGCCAGAAGATGTGACTGGCCAAGCTGAGATCTTTAAAGTGAAGCTTATTAGTAAACGAACAAAACACAACAAAAATGGCATGAAATTTTTTCAAAGCATTAATAATGTGGTTCCCAAGTAATGTTTGTACAATTTTGTTTATTTGAATATGTGTTATGTAACCAAGATTTAAGCCCCATTCTCCTAGTCACTATACAACACCCTGAGAGTCCTCGCTAGGAACAGGTAAATAATCAAGACAGACAAAGAGTAAAAGAGCTGAGAGAGGAGCTGTGACTTGTCCAAGGTCACACAGTAGGAGTCCCGTCCACTGGACCATACTAACTTTCACTTTAACCATTTCTTATTTAATTTAATCACTTTCACCCATTGGTACTAAAAAGCACTGTCAGTGCAAGCAGAATACATTGTCAACTAATTACTCTCTACTTGCCTTATTCTCACATCCCAACCCCAAAACCAGTCTCAATCAGCTGCCAATTTTTTTTAAAAATAAACAAACAATCTGCTAGAGAATTTGTTTCCTCCTTCACCCCCATTTTGCACCTGCCCAATGCTCGGAATGGACAAGATTCAAAAGGAGATTTTCAGAAGCATAAATGACAGTTAGGTGCTCAATTCCCATTGACTTACAATAAGAAAATCAATGAAAGTTAGGTGCCTAAATGTCATTTACACTTTTGAAAATCTCTCCCTCAGTCCTAGACCAGGAAAAGGTTTTCTAGACATAGAAAAAGTCACAGCTTATGAC